>NC_091981.1:8217661-8517661 GCF_044704955.1 Pristiophorus japonicus
TCTCAATCTATTGGGAACAGATTTCAAATTGAGAAATTAAAAGTTAGGGTATTCGGGGATGAGTGTAGCTGGTACACCACTATTGCAGTTGCCATAGCTACGGCACCGACTGAACGGCGTATGACGTAGAACACACGCAAGATTCGACTGTTTGTTCCTGAAGAGTTCCTGAAGAGGATTGTGACCCAGCGACGATGAATGAACGGCCGATATATTTCCAAGTCGGGATGGTGTGTGACTGGGAGGGGAACGTGGAGGTGGTGGTGTTCCCATGCTCCCACAGTGCTGACTTTGTCGTAGTGCTATGGTTTATAAATGGTGTCTGAATGCGCTTCGATAGTTTGATGTTACAGCCACGTTAATTATATGCGCATTTGTTATGCATTGTGTGTCAGCCGTGGCTCAGTGGGCAGCACCCTCGCCTCTGAGTCAGAGGGTTGTGGGTTCAAGTCCCACTGCAGGGACTTGAGCACAAAAATCTAGGCTGACACTCCCAGTGCAGTACTGAGGGAGTGCCGTACTCTCGGAGGGGCAGTACTGAGGGAGTGCCACACTGTCGGAGGGGCAGTGCTGAGGGAGTGCCGCACTCTTGGAGGGGCAGTACTGACGGAGTGCCACGCTGTCGGAGGGGCAGTGCTGAGGGAGTGCCGCACTGTCAGAGGGGCAGTACTGAGGGAGTGCCGCACTGTCAGAGGGGCAGTACTGAGGGAACGCTGCATTGTCGGAGGGGCAGTACTGAGGGAGTGCCGCACTGTCAGAGGGGCAGTACTGAGGGAATGCTGCACTGTCAGAGAGGGAGTACTGAGGGAGTGCTGCACTGTCGGAGATGCCATCTTTCAGATGAGACGTTAAACCGAGGTCCCATCTACCCCTCTCAGGTTGGACATAAAAGATCCCATGGCACTATTTTGAAGAAGAGCAGGGGAGTTATCCCCAGTGTCCTGGGGCCAATATTTATCTCTCAATCAACATCATTAAAACAGATTATCCGGTCGTTATATCTTGCTGTGTGTGGGAGCTTGCTGTGCGCAAATTGGCTGCTGCGTTTCCCACAATACAACAGTGACTACACTCCAAAAAGTATTTAATTGGCTGTAAAGTGCTTTGGGATGTCCTGCGGTCAGGAAAGTCGCTGCAGAAATGTAAGTCTTTTTATTTGTAGTGTACGTGTGCAACTGTTAAAATATAGGTGCAAATAAATTTTGTCTGGAGACGCTATGCGACCTGCATTTGCCGTCCTGACTACTGTACTACACTCCCACCCTGTGTGTCCCCGGATTCAGTTTAAGAACCAGTGCGAGTGCTGCCCATGAGCCCGAAGCTGTTGCATGTGCGCAGTTCCAGGGTTTTATTTGTCCGATGACTCCGGACTTCCCAAAATGAGGAATAAAGAAGCCGATTCAAAAAAAAATCTTGTTCATTTGCAGTTTAATTTATTCATTGTGTGAATTGCAGAATTTATTCAGGTGCCGGCCGTTTGTTTGAAAGGGGATTGTGATCTGTCTCTGTGTTTCTGATCAGACATTTCCCCCAAACAGCCCCTGCGTTGACAGCCCTGACAGGAGATAAAATAGGTTAATTGTTTTTATATTGGCGATGCGGGGGTGAAGAGCTAAAGGCCGTGAGAGCAGAGGCTGAGAAGGTACGAGAAGGCTGGGTAATGTTGCGGTGACAGCACGCTCGGCTATTAATCACCTGTAGATTGTTGGAAGTAAAGCAAGAAGAAAGACTTGGATTTATATAGCGCCTTTCACGACCACCGGACGTCTCAAAGCGCTTCACAGCCAACGAAGTACTTCTGGAGTGTAGTCACTGTTGTAATGTCGGAAATGCAGCAGCCAACTTGCACACAGCAAGCTCCCACACACAGCAATGTGATAATAACCAGATAATCTGTTTTTTTTGTTGTGTTGATTGAGGGATAAATATTGGCCCCAGGACACTTCCCCTGCTCTTCTTCGAAATAGTGCCATGGGATCGTTTACATCCACCTGAGAGAGCAGACGGGACCCCGGTTTAACATTTCATCCGAAAGACGGCACCCTCCGACAGTGCGGCGCTCGCTCAGCACTGCGAGTGTCAGCCTAGATTTAAGTGCTCAAGTCCCCCAGAGAGGGACTTGAACCCACAACCTTCTGACTCAGAGGTGAGTGTGCTGCCCACTGAGCCACGGCTGACAACCACCAGGAATGGAAAATTGAGGGAGGGAAGGTGTTCCGGAAGTGTAAGGTTCCGGGAAGTTACAGATCAGTGCAGGAGCGAGATGATGCTAATTACTGAGTGCTTAAAAACGGTTTTCTTCCGAGTGAGGGTGGTTGCAGGGGCGGGGGTCTCTGGACTGCAGAGCGACACGAGCTGTTGTGAATGTTATCTTCTTTAATTTGCCGGCTATTTTTAAAATTGGCACAGCTTCCGGTTCGTTGTCAGGAGTCACTCCGTTAGAAAATATGGTCACTCTAACGTAGATGACCAAATAATCAAACAATGGCTCCGATTGGCATTGGGTAATCATACACACAGGCTTGCAGATGGCTGATAACTTCAGGTGCCAGTTCCCTCTGGTTCCCTCTTTATTGTTGTGAACAGCAATGGCTGCAATGCCACTGAGGTCCACTGGGTGGAGATATATATATATATATTACGCCGTCCTTACCCGGTCTGGGCCGATATGTGACTCCAGACCCCACAGCAATGTGGTTGACTCTTAACTGCTCTCTGAAATGGCCCAGCGAGACACTTGGTTGTACCAAACCTCTACGACAAAGTCAGCACTGTGTGGGAGCACCTTCACCACACGGACTGCAACGGTTCAAGAAGGCGGCTCACCACCACCTTCTCGCGGGGCAATTAGGGATGGGCAATAAATGCCGACCTTGCCACGACGCCCACATCCCAAGAACAAATAAATTAAAAATGAATTAAATTTAATTGCCCCAGCTGCTTTGGTGGGAGTTGAACTCACGTCTCATGATCATCAATCCAGGCCTGTGAATTCATTCATAGGCAGTCCCTCGGAATCGAGGAAGATTTGCTTCCACTCCAAAAGTGAGTTCTCAGGTGGCTGAACAGTCCAATACAGGAATTACAGTCTCTGTCACAGGCGGGACAGACAGTGGTTGAGGGAAAGGGTGGGTGGGGAGTCTGGTTTGCCGCACGCCCCTTCCGCTGCCTGCGCTTGGTTTCTGCATGCTCTCGGCGACGAGACTCGAGGTGCTCAGCGCCCTCCCGGATGCTCTTCATCCACTTAGGGCGGGCCTTTGGCCAGGGACTCCCAGGTGTCGGTGGGGATGTTGCACTTTATCAGGGAGGCTTTGAGGGTGTCCTTGTAACGTTTCCTCTGCCCACCTGGGGCTCGCTTGCCATGTAGGAGTTCCGAGTCGAGCGCTTGCTTTGGGAGTCTCGTGTCCTGTTGGATTACGAGCAACATAAGCACTATGCCACTGCACCCCAGGGGAGGGTGGGGGATCTTCAATGGCTTTGCTCCTGGTTGCTGTTCAGAAACCTGTGCTGGAGCGGTGCAGGTCGGAGGTCAGAATCACACTCTGCTCGGCTGGCCCTCATTCTCAAAGTGTTAGAACAAAAAATTACATTTGACACCTGCCATGTATTTGCTTCATGGGCTCTTTGTTTAAGAATTCATAGCAACACATTGTTATTAAGAGCTAGTTGGTTTATTAACAAAAGTTTAACAATCACACAAAACATTACCAGTTCATCCACTAAGCTCACAACTGTATACCTCATCATGGATTCTCTAAACCCAACTAGCTGGGGTTTTATGGAGTCTTGTGAACATCATGTGACTGGGTGAGTCACTTGCAATTCAACAGCTCTCCAACTATTTTGTTGGCTATTTGAATGGCCCATACAGGGATTGAACCAGTGATCTTGGCTGTACTAGCACCATACTTTAATCAACTGAGCTAACCAGCCCAACAGCTTGCGCAAGCCTGTGAACATACTCACAGCTGTATTCATTACAAAACCGAGCTAGATAAGAATAAATTAGGACAGGTGACCAAAAGCTTGGGCAAAGAGATAGGTTTCAAGGAGCGTCTTGAAGGAGGAAAGAGAGGTAGAGAGCCGGAGAGGTTTAGGGAGGGAGTTCCAGAGCTTGGGGCCCAGGCAACAGAAGGCACGGCCACCGATGGTTGAGTGATTTTAATCAGGGATGCTCAATCATCGGTGGCAGAATTAGAGGAGCGCAGACATCTCAAGGAGTTGTGGGGTTGCAGGAGATCACAGAGATCGGAGGGGCGAGGCCATGGAGGGATTTGAAGATAATGATGAGAATTTTGAAAGTGAGGCGCTGCTTGCCTCGGATCCAATGTAGGTCAGCGAGCACGGGGGGTGATGGGTGAGCGGGACTTGGTGCGAGTTAGGACCCTTGGCAGCTGGTCTGGCATATATGTGACTTCAGACTCACAGCAATGTAGCTGACTCTCATCTGTAATGGTCACTTGGGCAAGGAACCTGGTGACTGTGGAGACAAGGATGAACACTTTTCGAAAAAGAGGGTAGGATAGAAAACTTACGGGCGACAAAAATCAGAAAGAGAAAAGTAATAGACCTTTGATTTCATCGAGACTCACTTTGGGTTCTGTCTACTCATGGATCCATGTGATTCTAAATCGGAAGAGACAGATGATACGAGGAGGCGTCATTCCTAATCGATATACATGTTGACGTGATGTTAAAAAAACATAACATTCTCTGACTGACTATCATCGGTGGCCAGCAAAGCATAAGCACGCGTGACACTTAGACAGTTGCATCAGCTGAAGGAGATGATCCTGCGGCATATTATCGCTGAATATTCCCCGTTCAGCGGCAACCTGCAGCAAGGTGACAAACTAAAATGTGTGCCAGGAAGGCTTACAGCTTTGTGCACACAATGGAGCAAGTCCTGCATGGTCTGAGGGAGAATTGAATCGGCATCAAAGCTTACAGCACAGAAGGAGGCCATTCGAACCATCGTGCCTGTGCCAGCTCCTTGCAAGAGCTACCCACTCCCCCTTAGCTCTTTTCCCCATAGCCCTGCCGTTGTTTTCATTCTCAACTTGATGAGTTATTGGGTCTGATCTAAATGCCATCATAGAATCATAGAGGTTTACAGCACGGAAGGAGGCCATTTCGGCCCATCCTGTCCGCGCCGGCCAACAAGAGGCTATCCAGCCTAATCCCACTTTCCCGCTCTCGGTCCGTAACTCTGCAGGTTACAGCACTTCAAGTGCACATCCAAGTACTTCTTAAATGTGGTGAGGGTTTCTGCCTCTACCACCCTTTCAGGCAGTGAGTTCCAGACCCCCACCACCCTCTGGGTGAAGACATTTCCCCTCAAATCCCCTCTAAACTTTCTGCCAATTACTTTAAATTTATGACCTCTGGTTGTTGACCTCTCTACTAAGGGAAATAGGCCCTTTCTATCCATTATATCTAGGCCCAGCATAATTTTATACACCTCAATGAGGTCTCCCCTCAGCCTCCTCTGTTCCAACGAAAACAAACCCAGCCTATCCAATCTGTCCTCATAGCTTAGATTCTCCACTCCCAGCAACATCCTCGCCATGCTGCGTTATGTTCTTACAACAACAGCAACTTGTATTTATATAGCACCTTTAACATAGCAAAATGTCCCAAGGCGCTGCACAGGAGTATTGTAAGACAAAGATTTTGGCACTGAGCCACATAAGGAGAAATTAGCGCAGTTGATCAAAAGCTTAGTCAAGAGGTAGGTTTTAAGGAGCGTCTTGAAGGAGGAGAGAGAGGTAGAGAGGCGGAGAGGTTTAAGGAGGGACCTTGAAAGTATGGCCACCAATGGTTGAGCGATTATAATCAGGGATGCTCAGGAGGGCAGAATTAGAGGAGCGCAGACATCTCGGCAGGGGGCGGCGGGGGGGGGGGGTGGTGGGGTTGTGGGGCTGAAGGAGATTACAGAGATAGGGAGGGGCGAGGGCCATGGAAGGATTTAAAAACAGGGATGAGGATTTTGAAATAGAGCCGTTGCTTAACCGGGAGCCAATGTAGGTCAGCGAGCACAGCGGGTGATGGGTGAGCGGGACTCGGTGCGAGTTAGGACACGGGGCAGTGAGCACAGGGAGTGATGGGTGAGTGGGACTCGGTGCGAGTTAGGACATGGGGCAGTGAGCACAGGGGGTGATGGGTGAGTGGGACTTGGTGCGAGTTAGGACACGGGGCAGTGAGCACAGGGAGTGATGGGTGAGTGGGACTCGGTGCGAGTTAGGACACGGGGCAGTGAGCACAGGGAGTGATGGGTGAGCGGGACTTGGTGCGAGTTAGGACACGGGGCAGTGAGCACAGGGAGTGATGGGTGAGTGGGACTTGGTGCGAGTTAGGACACGGGGCAGCGAGCACAGGGGGTGATGGGTGAGTGGGACTCGGTGCGAGTTAGGACACGGGGCAGTGAGCACAGGGAGTGATGGGTGAGCGGGACTTGGTGCGAGTTAGGACATGGGGCAGCGAGCACAGGGAGTGATGGGTGAGTGGGACTTGGTGCGAGTTAGGACACAGGGCAGCGAGCACAGGGGGTGATGGGTGAGCGGGACTTGGTGAGAGTTAGGACACGGGGCAGCGAGCACAGGGGGTGATGGGTGAGCGGGACTTGGTGCGAGTTAGGACACGGGGCAGCGAGCACAGGGGGTGATGGGTGAGCGGGACTTGGTGCGAGTTAGGACACGGGGCAGCGAGCACAGGGGGTGATGGGTGAGCGGGACTCGGTGCGAGTTAGGACACGGGGCAGCGAGCACAGGGGGTGATGGGTGAGCGGGACTTGGTGCGAGTTAGGGCACAGGGCAGGCGAGTTTTGGATGACCTGAAGTTTATGTAGGATAGAACGGGGAGGCCGGCCAGGATTACGCTGGAAGAACAGGTCCACGTGACTTTTTTGACATTATAATTTGGATATTATTAAGGGACCTCATAAGTCAGGGCAGTGATGGCAAAAGAAAACACAATTATGGGAACATCATTAAAATGTATGCCCTGGTGAGCATGCTCACAGATTTGTAGAGCTGTTGAGTTGTGAGTGGCTTAGCCAGTCACATGATGTTCACAAGACTCAATATAGCCTCAGCCAGCTGGATTCGAGGGATTCACGATGAGGCAGGTGATTATGAGCCTGGTGGATGAACTGGTGGATACCATCAGCGATGTCTCCGCAAGATCGTACAAATCCCCTGGGAGGACAGACGCACCAACGTTAGCGTCCTCGACCAGGCCAACATCCCCAGCATCGAAGCACTGACCACACTCGACCAGCTCCGCTGGGCAGACCACATTGTTCGCATGCCTGACTCGAGGCTCCCAAAGCAAGCGCTCTACTCGGAACTCCTACACGGCAAATGAGCCAAAGGTGGGCAGAGGAAACGTTACAAGGACATCCTCAAAGCCTCCCTGATAAAATGCAACATCCCCACCGACACCTGGGAGTCCCTGGCCAAAGACCGCCCTAAGTGGAGGAAGAGCATCCGGGAGGGCGCTGAGCACCTCGAGTCTTGTCGCCGAGAGCATGCAGAAACCAAGCGCAGGCAGCGGAAAGAGCGTGCGGCAAACCAGTCCCACCCTCCCTTTCCCTCAACCACTGTCTGTCCTACCTGTGACAGAGACTATGGCTCTCGTATTGGACTGTATAGCCACCTAAGAACTCATTTTAAGAGTGGAAACAAGTCTTCTTCGATTCTGAGGGACTGCCTGTGATGATAATGAGGGATGAACTGGTAATGTGTAGTGTGGTTGTTAAACCTCCTGCAAATCCCCTGGGAGGACAGGCGCACCAACATCAGTGTCCTCGTCCAGGCTAACATCCCCAGCATCGAAGCACTGATCTCACTCGATCAGCTTCGCTGGGCAGGCCACTTAGTTCGCATGCCAGATACGAGACTCCCGAAGTAAATGCTTTATGCGGAGCTCCTTCATGGTAAAGGAGGACAGCGGAAACGTTATAAGGGCACCCTCAAAGCCTCCCTGGTAAAGCGCGACATCACCACTGACACCTGGGAGACCCTGGTCGAAATCCTCCCGAAAGTGCATCCGGGAGGGCGCTGAGCTCTTCGAGTCTCAACGCAAAGAGTGTGAAGAGGCCAAGCGCAGGCAGCGGAAGGAGCGCGCAGAAAACCAGCCCCACCCACCCCTTCCCTCGACGAATGTCTGTCCCACCTGTAACAGGGTCTGTGGCTCTCGTATCGGACAGTTCAGCCACCAAAGAACTCACTTTGGGAGTGGAAGCAAGTCTTCCTCGATTCCGAAGGACTGCCTATGATGATGGCTGCTAATAAATCAACTAGCTCTCAATAGCAATGTGTTGCTATGAATTCTAAAGCAAAGAAGCCATGAAGCAAATACATTACAATCATAAGTTTGTTGAGCGCTTGTATGCCTTAAAAACAAGCATTGAAGCGAATCCGTATCATTCTATTGTCCTCCGTTTATTAAAAAAAACATAATTTGTCCAACAATCAATCAATTGTGATGGTCCAACTCACAGCTCACATTAGCAAAAATATTTGGCATATATTAAAGTCTCTATTAATATTCAGTATCTGAAAAGGTCACAATATTTATCGTCAAATCTCCTGCGCAAGACATTCAGGCAATAGAAAAGAAAGAAAAATTGTTCTATCCAAAACTGGCCTATAACTCGGTTGTAGCAGCCCTGAAGCCTACTAATTACGTAAGGAAAGGAATTGGAATGGTAAAAATGTACCTGGATCTTGATATTACCAGCAATTTGTTTACTTCGGACATTAAGCCTACAGATGTAATGTCATTACAATTCACTTAGAAATGGATACAAACAAAATTAAACCCTTCCAGTTCCAAGCCACAGTTTATCAACACAAAAAATCTAAAGCATAGTTCTACTAAAAGCATTGCTCTGTCTATCTTGTCCTGCAAAAAGCTCCTTTGTCACAGAAGCACATTAGGCCTTGACTGCTGATATGACTAAATATGACAGCAGATAGAGCGAGCCTGACTTGATTTGACAATAAATTTGGTTAGGAGAGGAAAAGTGCAAGAGCGTTATTGCCGTTGGTTTCTGCGAGAGAGGTTTAAGCAGTCGATACTCGAGAACCCTCGCTGGCTCTCTCTGCCGCTGTCTGTGATTCCCCCCGCCTCCCCCCCCACCAGCACCACCCCCGCCAACAGCTTTGCGCAACGCGATTTAACAAAGGCAATAAGCGGGCGAATTTCCTCTGGCGGTGCTCCCCAGTAATTCGGGGGAGGCACTATTGCAGGAGGACGGGAACCGGCATTGCCTCGGATGGAGAAGTTCTTTACAGCCGCCCCAGCTCCGCTGCTGTAGCATTGGCGGAAGCCCGCGAGGGCCCGGGGGGAACCCCGATCTCTGCTGTACAAATCCCCTGGGAGGACAGACGCACCAACGTTAGCGTCCTCGAACAGGTCAACATCCCCAGCATCGAAGCACTGACCGCACTCGACCAGCTCCGCTGGGCAGGGCCACATTGTCCGCATGCCCCCCACACGAGACTCCCAAAGCAAGCGCTCTACTCGGAACTCCTACACGGCAAGCGAGCCCCAGGTGGGCAGAGGAAACGTTACAAGGACACCCTCAAAGCCTCCCTGATAAAGTGCGACATCCCCACCGACACCTGGGAGTCCCTGGCCAAAGACCAGTCCGCCCTAAGTGGAGGAAGAGCATCCGGGAGGGCGCTGAGCACCTCGAGTCTCGTCGCCGAGAGCATGCAGAAACCAAGCGCAGGCAGCGGAAGGAGCGTGCGGCAAACCAGTCCCACCCTCCCTTTCCTCCAACCACTGTCTGTCCCACCTGTGACAGAGACTGTGGTTCTCGTATTGGACTGTTCAGCCACCTAAGGACTCATTTTAAGAGTGGAAGCAAGTCTTCCTCGATTCCGAGGGGCTGCCTATGATGATGATGACCCCTGTCAAAGTTAGGGGGTGGAGTGGGAAATTTGCGCCCAATGTAATAATCTTCTGCCGCCGCCTCATGGCTAAACACTGGGCGAGTTTACACGGAGGGCAATTAAGAGGCGGACGATAATCTGAGGAAAGGTGTTCCTCCTCTCCGCCTCCCCCCCGATAAACTAGCTGACTTTTGTTCTCTTTCAACCAATGCGACGAGAGTCGGGCAGCTCTTACTGCGCGAGAATACCACCCAAGCGATGAGGACAACAACTTAACCCACTGTGTCCATCATTTCGTGCTCCTTCGCGAGTTCTTTCGCAGCTAATGTTGGAAAGTCGTGACAAAAAATCATGAGCAGGACACCGGAAGTGCGACAGGTGAGAGATACACATTAGACATATCGGGGGGGGGGGGGGAAAATTTGGTGCGTTTACGCCTCTCGTTAGTGGCCGCCGGGGCGCAAATGAGTTTGCGACCAGGCGCGGCGCTGTTAACCCCTCCTGCCATATTGGGCGGGGGTCTCGGGGTGGCGCTACGGTGTTGCGCCTCGAGCTCCTGAGCCCGAAGATGGTAACGTCGTCGCCGCGCGTTAGCGACCCGGCCCAGAAATTGAGTGTCGCCCCCGGGAGCAGCGCCGGGCGAAATCACCGACAGCGGCAGGCCGTTACTGGGGGGGCGACAGTTAAAGGCGGGGCAGCCGAGTGAAAAAAAAAAACCCTCGCCTTCTTGTTGCCGCTCCTTCGCGGGGGTCGGGGCTGCGATCGCTCTGCTCGAGAGCTGTGCTGATAGCGCGGCGGCCCGCGCTCCCCCCCGTGGTCCAGCGTCGGCGGCATGGGGCCTCCCCCTTCAAGTGAGGGGCGGGCCCCTGGGACGGGCCAGCGATGCACGTCCCAGTGTGCAGCGCTGCTGGGGCATCGGCCATTACCGCTCCAGGAAGGCAGTGTTAGCGCTTGATTCAGCGGCTCCACTTCCTTCCGGGGGGGGGGGGGGGGTGGTGGTAACCCGAATTTCTGTCGAGGGGTGAGGCTTCAGCGCCTGGCACTAAGTCTGGCGCCTCCCGACTGTTACTGCTCCCAAACTGGGCGATATCGAATTTCTCCCCCATCATTTTTAGCCAACTGCCCCATGTTGTTACCCATTGTGAGTCAGACGATTCCCTGCTTTATAAGAACGGGAACACTATACTATGGAGAACTTTGTTTGTCAGATAAAGTGCAGATGTGCGCCACTTTAAGATTACAAAGACTAACTGCTGTTAAGTAAACACTATGTGAGTTTATACAGTGGTGATTAAGAGGCTGGCTCCAGTGTATTATGTACCTGAAGGGTTCCTTTGCCTTTTATGAACCGTAATAACCGTAATGTGAGTGTGGCACTTGCATATGGTGGCCAGAGAATGTGCCAGATACCTTCAATGCTTAACTCCCCCTGCTCTTCTTCGAAATAGTGCCATGGGATCTTTTACTTCCATCTCAGATAGCAGACGGGGCCTCGGTTTAACGTCTCATCCGACAGTGCAGCACACTCCCTCAGTACTGCCCCTCCAACAGTGCAGCGCTCCCTCAGTACCGCCCCTCCAACAGTACGGCGCTCCCTCAGTACCGCCCCTCCGACAATGCAGCGCTCCCTCAGTACTGCCCCTCCGACAATGCGGCACTCCCTCAGTACTGCCCCTCCGACAGTGCAGCACTCCCTCAGTACTGCCCCTTTGACAGTGCGACACTCCCTCAGTATTGCCCCTCCGACAGTGAAGCGCTCCCTCAGTACTGCCCCTCCAACAGTGCAGCATTCCCTCAGTACTGCCCCTCCGACAGTGAAGCACTCCCTCAGTACTGCCCCTCCGACAGTGAAGCACTCCCTCAGTACTGCCCCTTTGACAGTGCGGCACTCCCTCAGTACTGCCCCTCCGACAGTGCAGCACTCCCTCAGTACTGCCCCTTTGACAGTGCGGCACTCCCTCAGTACTGCCCCTCCGACAGTGAAGCGCTCCCTCAGTACTGCCCCTCTGACAGTGCGGCACTCCCTCAGTACTGCACTGGGAGCATCAGCCTAGATTTTTGTGCTCAAGTCCCTGGAGTGGGACTTGAACCCACAACCCTCTGACTCAGAGGTGAGGGTGCTACCCACTGAGCCACAGTCGTCACACCTGATCCGAAGGTTAGTCCTGGGGACTGGGTTTCGGAGCGTGTGTGGGGGCTGGTTGGGGCTCTGCCCATTTTTATTTCCATCAAAGTTGCGAGACGGGTTGCCGATTCGCGAACACCCATTTGCACACAATCGCGCGGAACCCCGTGCTTGGCGCTGGGAGTTTCTCGCCGGAGCGGTGTGAAAATGGCGGTGTGGTCTCCAGCGCCCCACCGCGATCCTCCGGTCGGGTTTTGTGACGGCGCAGAGCCGCACCGCCGGGAAGAGCTGCGCCGGGCGTACAACGCCCCTGGTCGCGACACCGGCAGGAGTTCGGGCTTTTGCCCGCTCCGTCCGCCCAGAAGTGCGTCGGCAATGACCGCCTGGGAAATCAGAGCAGTCCGGCATTGCCGGCGGTGGAGAGCAAGGTAAAGTTCTCCGCAGCTGAGGGCGAGCGTTTGTTCTTTTAACAGTTTTAGCGATTTGCGTTGTGGTGGCGTGGGCAATGTTTTGGGAATGTTTTTTGTGGGATTTTTTTAAGCTTTACCCCCCCCCACCTCCCTCGCCCCTCGGCCTCTCTCGGAGCGTACATGGCACTTTAGCTCGGGAGTCTCCCATCCTCGCGCCACGAGAGGCGTACAACACCTCCCTTCGCGCTGCGCCCACTGACGCAGGGTCCCAGGTGCCCAAACTTCCTGACCAAAGTGCAAACTATTCCCTGGCCGATACCTTCCCTGCCCCGCCTACGTTTTCGCCCCGAAAACAGAAAAAACGAAAATCCTGTCCGTGGGGTGTTAAAACATTTTTTAACACACTTTGCAAGGAATAGATTCCCTTCTGTAAGAATGGTATTCCTGGGCAAGGCTTACATCGGGGCGGTTTCGGAAACGGGTCATTGGAAACTCTTTGCCGAGATAAAGGGAGCTTTCATAATGCCTGAGTTCTGTGAGAGCAGACACAGCGGTGTCAGCAGTTTTCGTGGAGCAGCGTTAATGCACTGAGATGCCGCTGCTTTGGGCTGGGAAGATTTATTACTGAGGAATGATGGGGTAAGATCACTCACATGCCTTTTTTTTGATGCGTCTCAGCAAGTATTGCAATCACATTTTCCAGCCCATTTATTCAGTATCGACAACCGCATTAGCCACGGCCTCGTAGAGTACGCTTTGGCAGCACGGCTTAAAAGCAAGGAGATTCTGGAGCATTAAAGACACCCTCTTGTCCGAGCCAAACCTACGGACTGGTTAAAGCATTGTTGTAGACAGGACCGACATAAGAAATAGGAGCAGGAGTCGGCCATTTGGCCCCTCGAGCCTGCTCCGCCATTCAATATGACCATGGCTGATCTGATCATGGACTCAGCTCCACTTCCCCACCCACTCCCCATAACCCTTTTGTTGTGTATATAACATAAGTATATACCCTGTACACTCAATGTACAGTTACATAAGACTACTGGATGTATCTTCACACTGTATACACTATGCCTGTACCACCAGAGGGTGCAACTGGTGGAGACCTAGGGGTCACCTGTACACGACAGGTAACCAGGTATAAAAGGGAACTCACCGTGCTGTATCCTCACTCAGGAAATACAATAAATGGACTAAGGTCACCACAGTTCAAGTACAGTACCTTGCCTCGTGAAGTCATTACTAGAGTGCTTACAGACACAATATCTTCACTCCCTTATCGCTCAAAAATCTGTTTAACTCCGCCTTAAATACATTCAATGACCCAGCCTCCACAGCTCTCTGGGGCAGAGAATTCCACAGATTTACGACCCTCTGAGAGAAGAAATTCCTCCTCATCTCCATTTTAAATGGGCGGCCACTTATTCTGAGACTATGCCCCCTAGTTCTAGATTCCCTCACGAGGGGAAACATCCTCTCTGCATCTACCCTGTCAAGTCCCCTCAGAATCTTTATATGTTTTAATAAGATCACCTCTCATTCTTCTAAACTCCAATGAGTACAGGCCCAACCTGCTCAACCTTTCTTCATAAGACGACCCCTCCATCTCAGGAATCAACCTAGTGAACCTTCTCTGAACTGCCTCCAATGCAAGTATATCCCTCCTTAAATAAGGAGACCAAAACTGTACGGGAAAGTGGAGTTGAGGTCGAAGATCAGCCAAAATCCCAGGAATCAACTTTTTTTTGATGCTTCAGGGTTTAAGTAATCACAGATCAAAGAGTGAGAAAGCAGAGCATGGCGTTATCATCACACAAGCAAATGCAGCCTTTAGTTACAGTACACAATGATAAATAAAACATCAGTTCAGCTCAGCTTAACACAGTCCCTCCATTTTTTGTCCCCTTGGATCTGAACCATGAAGGCAGGTTGGCGACTTAGAGGACAGACACTCCACAATGTTCAACACAAGAACATAAGAATTAGGAGCAGGAGTAGGTCACATGACCCCTTGAACCTGCTCCGCCATTCAGTAAGATCACAAAGAAAAAAGAAAGACTTGGATTTATATAGCGCCTTTCATGACCACCGAACGTCTCAAAGCACTTCACAGCCAATGAAGTACTTTTTGGAGTGTAGTCACTGTTGTAATTTGTGCACAGCAAGCTCCCACAAAATGTGATAATGATCAAATAATCTGTTTTTATTTTGTTATGTTGATTGAGGGATAAATATTGGCCCCCAGGAAGAACTTGTCTGCTCTTCTTTGAAATAGTGCCATGGGATCTTTTACGTCGACCTGAGAGAACAGATGGGGTCTCGGTTTGACGTCTCATCCAAAAGACGGCAGTACTGCACTCCACTGGGAGTGTCAGCCTAGATTTTTTTGTGCTCAAGTCCCTGGAGTGGGATTTTGAATCCACAAGCTCCTGACTCAGAGGCAAGTGTGCTGCCCACTGAGCCACGGCTGACAATCTTTGACCTCAACTCCATTTCTCCCCCCAATCCCCATCTCCGTTGATTCCCCTGGAGTCCAAAATCCCAAGTGGCCTTCTTCTGTGCTGCAACCATTCTCATCATAATAGGTGGTCCCTCGAACGAGGATGACTTGCTTCCACATGAGTTCACAGATGTTTCAATGAAGGACCCGATGTTCCAGTCCTGAACTCCAATTGAGGGGGTGGAAGATGCCCTGTGCGTGGATTTTTTTAACGTGTGGTGGCCGTTGCACACCAGCCACCACACGGGCTTGACAGAGCTAGGTCTTGGTCCACTGGCAAGGGTTAACTAGGACGACTGGAGACCAGCTCTGCTCTGCATCATTCTACAGTTCTATGATTCACCAACAAACTAGGGTTTCCTGGCCGAATGGTTTACTCTTGCTGCCTGGCTCTGAATCAAATGTTCCATTTTGACACAGACCCGTTGTACAATCCAGTCTTACTACTGATCAAATACTTTGGATCAGTTTAGCTTTATCAGTATAATTCCTCTTGTGGTTATTTGCCACCTTATCACTCTATTAATTCTCCTTCCTGTGCGTTTAATCTCTACCTTTCTACTCCTTTCAGTATCTTTTTTCGAGTAATTTATTTTTACTCGGCAACTGTGTTTTTTACTCTGTCCTGCTAAGCTCCATAACTCACCCTGGACTTTGTGATGTATTTGTTAATTTATTCAGCATTATTCTTAGGAAACACTTCTGAATGATACTAGATTAATAACCAGTAGAAAAAGACACAAAGACAAACACATCCCTCAAGTAAAGTCTGGAGAGATGGTGCCCATACTCTTGGTGTGTGAGCATAAGAATTAGGAGCAGGAGTCGGCCATTCGGCCCCTCGAGCCTGCACCACCATTCAATATGATCATGGCTGATCATGCAACTTCAGTACCCCATTCCTGCTTTCTCTCTATACCCCTTGATCCCTTTAGCCGTAAGGGCCACATCTAACTCCCTTTTGAATATCTCTAATGAACTGGCCTCAACAACTTTCTGTGGTAGAGAATTCCACAGTTTCACCACTCCATGGGTGAAGAAGTTTCTCCTCATCTCAGTCCTAAATAGCCTACCCCTTATCCTTAGAGTGTGACCCCTGTTTCTGGACTTCCCCAACATCGGGAACATTCTTCCTGCATCTAACCTGTCCAATCCCACCCGATCCCCATATCCCTTGATTCCCCTAGAGTCCAACAATCTGTTGATCTCGGCCTTGAATATACTCAGCGACCTAGCATCCACAGTCCTCTGGGGCAGAGAATTCCAAAGATTCACCACCCTCTGAGTGAAGGAATTCCTTCACGACACAAAGAAGGGTTTTATTTTATGCTAACAAGATCACTTGCAGCAACAATGGCCAATTCTTCTCCCCAACACCTGCATTGTCAGACGTCACACACAAACACACACACACACACACACACGCAACTCCTCGACTTAAACCTCGCTACAGGGAGTCAACGATTGCTTTTCGGGAATTCAATACGAGGCAGGGTTCCCGTCAAAAGTAAAAGCCAGATGTTCAACGTGGGACCCTGGGGAAGCAATGGTAAAGACATGCCGAGCTGTGCAAAGGGAAAGGACAGCGGGGAGAGGGAAAGGAGCGACTGCATGGTCTTCATCCATGAGCTCCCTCCAAACTTCCACAGAACCGAATAAGACAGCAGTTATTGTAAGGCATGGAGTGGGACAGTAACACCAGATTCTCTGTGTGGGAATTGTGACAGAAGTGAAAGCGTTTGATGAGATGTGGCTCAGTGGGCAGCACTCTTGCCTTCCACGTCAGAAGGTTGTGGGTTCAAGTCCCACTCCAGAGAGTTGAGCACCAAAAACCGAAGCTGACCCTCACAGCGCAGCGCTGAGGGAGTGCCGTCTTTCAGATGAGATGTTAAACCGAGGCCCTGTCTGCTCTCTCAGGCGGATCTAAAGAATCCACGGCAGTGTAGCACTCCCTCAGCATCAACCTAGATTTTTGTGAAATGGCAAATGTCATCACCATCATCATCATTGGCAGTCCCTCGGAATCGAGGAAGACTTGCTTCCACTCTTAAAATGAGTCCTTAGGTAGCTGAACAGTCCATTACAAGAGCCGCAATCCCTGTCACAGGTGGGACAGATAGTCGCTGAGGGTAAGGGCAGGTGGGACAGATTTGCTGCACGTTCTTTCCGCTGCCTGCGCTTGATTTCGGCATGCTCTCGGCGATGAGACTCGAGGTGCTCGGCGCCCTCCCGGATGCACTTCCTCCATTTAGGGCCGTCTTTGGCCAGGGACTCCCAGGTGTCAGTGGGTGTATTTCCTTGAGGATGTCCAGATCGACTAAATCTGGTTTGGTTTTGATTGCAAATCTTTTCAACGGAATTCTTATATAACCTGGTTCACACTGTGAGATGCGAAGTGCTGCGATTAACTAAGAACAATGAAAGAAAGACTTGGATTTAAATAGCGCCTTTCACGACCACCGGACGTCTCAAAGCGCTTTACAGAGAATGGAGTACTGTTGGAGTGTAGTCACTGTTGTAATGTGGGAAACACGGCAGCCAATTTGCGCACAGCAAGCTCCCACAAACAGCAATGTGATAATGACCAGATAATCTGTTTTTTTGTTATGTTGATTGAGTGATAAATATTGGCACCGGGACACCGGGGATTATCCCCCGACTCTTCTTCAAGTGGTCGCGAAAGGCGCTATATAAATCTAATTCTTTCATTTTGTTTGCTGAGCTCAGGAATCAAATTGTTCCCCCATCCGCTTATTTACACAGGGCGGCATTATCTGGCTCTACCCCCTAGCTCAGCCCATTCACCGCTGAAACAGTCCGGACTCGAACCACTCCTACATTCTGCTTGCTCACCTCCCCTCCGTCATAAACCTCCAACTTCACCAAAACTCTGCCAGGTGTATCCAAACCCCGCTTGTCCGCCACCCTCTCATGGTCTCTACCTCACCCAGTTAATCGTGCGCCTGACCGTTTTGGGTAACGAATCCATGAAAACCAACAGCAACTTGTATTTATATAGCATCCTTAATGTAGCGAAACGTCTCAAGGCCCTTAACAGGAGCATTATGAGATTAAAACATTAGACACTGAGCCGCACAAGGAGAAATTAGGGCAGGGGACCCAAAGCTGGGTCAAAGAGGTAGGTTTTAACGAGCGTCTTGAAGGAGGAAAGAGAGGTAGAGAGGCGGAGAGGTTTAGGGAGGGAGTTCCAGAGTTTGGGGCCCAGGCAGCTGAAGGCATGGCCACCAATGGTTGAGCGATTATAATCAGGGCTGGAGGAGATTACAGAGATAGGGAGGGGGGCATTGGAACAGTGCCCTCGTTTAGCAGTTTACTTTCCGCTTAAAAAAAACAAATTGGCGTTAGCCACAACTCTTCACCCGTATACAAAATTAGATTTTTTTTTCAATGTCAAAGAAATAGGGCCGTAAGATGTTTCATAATTGTGAGGCACCAAATGCTAGCCTCTTTCTAAACTTTCCAAAGACTTGGGTAGATTTTTCAACTTGCTACGTGGGCGTATAACATCATCATCATTGTCATGTATGTAACCAGCATACTACTGTAACCCTTATACAATTGTAACCCTCAGGTAACTACTACATACTGTACATATTTACTAGAAATGCACACCTTGACCACAGGGGGTGTACTTGTGGGAGACACTCCTTACCTGGAGATTCAGGTATATAAGGGGAGGTCCCTCGCAGGGCCAGCACTCCTTGGTCCAGGCAATAAAGGTGAAGGTCACAGAGTGAGTGTGTCTGCAGTACGTGCCTCGTGAGATTAAGTTTAAGAGTTCAGGATTCAACAATCATCATCATAGGCAGTCCCTCGGAATTGAGGAAGACTTGCTTCCACTCTTAAAATGAGTCCTTAGGTGGCTGAACAGTCCAATACAAGAACCACAGTCCCTGTCACAGGTGGGACAGATAGTCATTGAGGGTAATGAACAAATGGTGCAGTGAAGGAAGCAGTGTGAGCGATTGAGTAGTTGGTCCTCTCAGTTTGCACCTCTTTGCTGTGCCACAGTTGATTCTCAGTGTATTGTGCATAAGAACAGAAGAAATAGGAGCAGGAGTTGGCCATACTGCCCTTCGAGCCTGCTCTGCCATTCAATAAGATCGTGGCTGATCTGATCTTGGGCTCAGCTCCACTTCCTTGCCCACTCCCCATAACCCTTTATTCCCTTATCGCTCAAAAATCTGTCTATCTCCGCCTTAAATATATTCAATGACCCAGCCTCCACAGCTCTCTGGGGCACAGAATTCCACAGATTTACAACCCTCTGAGAGAAGAAATTTCTCCTCATCTCTGTTTTAAATGGGCGACCCCTTATTCTGAAACTATGTCCCCTAGTTCTAAATTCCCCCACGAGGGGAAACATCCTCTCTGCATCTACCTTGTCAAGCCCCATTAGCATCTTATATGTTGCAATAAGATCACATCTCATTCTTCTGAACTCCAGTGTGTATAGTCCCAAGGTATTCAACCTTTCCTCATAAGTCAACCCCCTTCATCGCAGTAATCAACCTAGTGAACCTTCTGTGAACTGCCTCCAATGCAAGTATATCCTTCCTTAAATACAGAGAACAAAACTGTACGCAGTACTCCAGGTGTGGTCTCACCAATATCCTGTACATTTGTAACAGGATTTCTCTGCTTTTATACTCTATCCCCCTTGCAATAAAGGCCGATTACTTGCTGTACCTTCATACTAACTTTTTGTGTTTCATGTGTAAGGATGCCCAGGTCCCTCAGTACTGCAGCATTTTGTAATTTTTCTCCATTTAAATAATAAATTGCTTTTTTATTATTTCTGCCAAAGTGGATAACCTCACACTTTCCCATATGATACTCCATCTGCCAAATGTTTGCCCACTCACTTAGCCTGTCTATATCCCTTTGGAGATTTTTTGTGTCCTCTTCACAACTGGCTTTCCCACCCATCTTCGTATCATCAGCAACCTTGGCCACATTATACTTGGTCCCTTCATCCAAGTCATTAATATAAATTGTAAATAGTTGAAGCCCCAGCACTGATCCCTGCGGAAGCCCACTAGTTGCCGATTGCCAACTGGAAAATGACCCATTTATCCCGACTCTCTGTTTTCTGATAGTTAGCCAATCCTCTATGCATGCCAATATATTACCCCCAATCCTGTGAACTTTTATCTTGTGCAGTAACCTTTCATGTGGCACCTTATCGAATGCCTTCTGGAAATCCAAATACCCTACATCAGCATCTTGTTTGCTGATTGATAAAAAGAAAGGCTTGCATTCATACGGCGCCTTTCACAACCTCAGGATGTCCCAAAGCGCTTTACAGCCAATGCAGTACTTTTGGAGTGTAGTCACTGTTGTAATGTGGGAAACGCGGCAGCCAATTTGCGCACAGCAAGCTCCCACAAACAGCAATGTGACTGGTCAGGTGGGCAGAAAAGTGGCAAATGGATTTCAATCCAGAGATGTGTGTGCTAATGGATTTGGGCAGGGCTAACAAGGCAAGGGAATACACAATAATTGGTCGGACACTGAGAAGTGTACAGGAACAAAGGGACCTGGGAGTGCAGGTCCACAGATCCCTGAAGGTAGCAGGCCGGCAGATAAGGTGGTTAAGAAAGCATACGGAATGCTTGCGTTTATTAGCCAAGGCATAGGGTACAAGAGCAGGGAGGTTATGCTTGAACTGTATAAAACACTGGCTAGGCCACAGCTGGAGTACTGCGTGCAGTTCTGGTCACCACATTACAGGAAAGATGTGATTGCACTAGAGAGGGTACAGAGGAGATTTATGAGGGTGTTGCCTGGACTGGAGAATTTTAGCTATGAGGAAAGATTGGATAGGCTGGTGTTGTTTTCTTTGGAACAGATCAGGCTGAGGGGAGACCTTATTGAGGTATATAAAATTATAATGGGCCTCGATAGAGCTGACAGGAAGGACCTGTTTCCCTTAGCAGAGAGGTCAACAACCTATTTCCCTGAGCAGAGGGGTCAATAACCAGGAGTCATAGATTTAAAGTAATTAGTGGCAGGTTTGGAGGGGAGTTGAGGGGAACTTTTTTCACCCAGAGGGTGGTGGGGGTCTGGAACTCACTGCCTGAAAGGGTGGTAGAGGCAGAAACCCTCATCACATTTAAAATGGACTTGGATATACACTTGAAGTGCCGTAACTCACAGGGCTACGGACCAAGAGCTGGAAAGTGGGATTAGGGGCTGGATAGCTCATTGTCGGTTGACACAGACACGATGGGTTGAATGGCCTCCTTCTGTGCCGTAAGTTTATTTGATTCGAACTCCCCTGTTCTTCTTTGAAATAGTGCCTTGGGACCTTTTACATCCACGCGAGAGGGAAGACAGAGCCTCGCTTTAATGTATATCCGAAAGGTGGCACCTCCAACAGTGCAGCACTCCCTCAATACTGCACTGGGAGTGCAACCTAGATTTTTGTGCTCTCGTCTCTGGAGTGGGACTTGGAACCACAACCAGGGGCTCAGGGGCTAATGTGCTGCCCACTGAGCCATGGCTGGTGCTTTGGATCTTTGAGATCCGATCTCATTGCAGTTACTATCAATTCCAGTGTTAAAATCAATGGTGTCACGTTTCACTGCAAAAAAGATAAGGCATTTGAAAATAGTGGGCTCCCAATATCAGGACAAGCATGATTACAAAGTAATGCAATTTCACAGAACTCCGTGCTGTCACTGCAAACTGCCTTGCCTGTAATAGTGAAATATGGATGTTCTAATCCCTGGCATTGATTTCAACATTGTCTTTAATAGCATCTGCATTTTATAGAGAAACGCAGAAATTGCCATCAACCGATAGCCTGAGTTACCTTTGATTCACAGCTAAACGTGTAACAACCCTAATAATTCCACCCACTTTGACATGAAAGCATTTCCCAGCTCGGAGCCCATACACCTCTGACGAAATGCAAAAGCCTTTTTTGCACGGCTGCCAGGGGACTATTAAACTATCCAATATTCCGATAGAATTGGTAAATTATTTAGCTGCTATTCATTTCTCTGATCATTAACCGAGTGGCATAAATACTGTATCGAGAGGGTAACTGCACAATATCATCATCATAGGCAGTCCCTCAAAATCGAGGAAGACTTGCTTCCACTCTGAAAGTGAGTTCTCAGGTGACTGTACAGTCCAATACGGGAATTACAGTCTCTGTCACAGGTGGGACAGACAGTGGTTGAGGGAAAGGGTGGGTGGGGAGTCTGGTTTGCCGCACGCTCCTTCCGCTGCCTGCGCTTGTTTTCTGCATGCTCTCAGCGACATAATCTTCCGAATAAGACCTTCAAACGTTACTTGGGACTCAGTCCTTCTTGAATGCTTATCCTACCATCACTCTAAGTGTCACCTGTGGCTCAGTGGGCAGCTCTCTTGCCTCTGAGTCAGAAGGTTGTGGGTTCAAATCCCACTCCAGGGGACTTAAGCACAAAAATCTAGGCTGACAATCCCTGTGCAGTGCTGAGGGAGCAGTGCACTGTTGGAGGTGCTGTCTTTCGGATGAGACATTAAACCAGGCAGGGGTGAAAGGTCTAATGGCACTATTTTGACAAAGTGCAGGGGAGTTAGAAATCATGGAAAGTTATGGCACAGAAGGAGGCCATTCGGCCCATCGTGTCCACGCCAGCCGACAAAGAGCTACTCAGCCTAATCCCACTTTCCAGCTCTTGGTCCGTAGCCCTGTAGGTTACGGCACTTCAAGTGCACATCCAAGTACTTTTTAAATGCGATGAGGGTTTCTGCCTCTACCACCCTTTCAGGCAGTGAGTTCCAGACCCCCACCACCCTCTGGGTGAAAAAAACTCTCCTCAACTCCCCTCTACACCTTCTACCAATTACTTTAAATCTATGCCCCCTGGTTATTGACCCCTCTGCTCAGGGAAATAGGTCCTTCCTATCCACTCTTTCTCAGCCCCTCATAATTTTATACACCTCAATTAGGTCTCCCCTCACCAAAAGAAAACAACCCCAGCCTATCCAATCTTTCCTCATAGCTAAAATTCTCCAGTCCTGGCAACACCCTCGTCAATCTCCTCTGCACCCTCTCTAGTGCAAGCACATCTTTCCTGTGAATGCTGGGAGACAAATTTCCTAGTTTGGAACATGGTTGACCGTAAGAAACTTGACACTTTTTTATGAAATATAAAAAAAAGATTCTGCATAGACTATTATTTTTTTCTATCACACAGCGATAGTACTTTTCCTCTCTCCCTGGACTTTCCTTACCCTTTGATCCCTGCTCCAGTAACATTATAAATGGGAATAAGGGATTTGGGCATGGGAATCCCTATTCAGGATGTTACATCATCATCAGAGGCATTCCCTCGTATCGAGGATGACTTGCTTCCAAGCCAAAAAGGGATGAGTTCACAGATGTTTCAATGAAGGACCTAATATTCCAGGTCCTGAACTACATGTTGAAGGGTGGAAGATGCCTGTGCGTGGATTTTTTTAACGTGGGGTGACCGTTGCACACCAGCCACCACACGGGCTTGACAGAGCGAGGTCTTGGTCCAGTGGCAAGGGTTAACCAGGACGACTGGAGACCAGGTCTGCTGCACGGACCTAGTGCGCGCACATATCGCACAGTGTGGGCTGGGCCCGTGCTGCCCCTGGGCCCTCGCCTCTTCTGGGCCCCGAACTCGCGTTTCTTCTGGGCCCCGATCACGTCGCTCCGCAATCTCTCGCCGCTCCTGCGCCCCATCCTCGCCTCTCCTGCTGTACCTGCCCACGCTCCAATCGGCGACCTGGGTTATGGTGACGTCAAATCCAGTCGCCCTCTCCTGCACCGGCTCGCGCTGTACCTTGCACTGCTCCCCAGCAGGGATTTTTACTTGTACTCAGCATGTTACAGAAGGGGGAGATCTGTATGAATGCTCTGCTCCTAGACTGCCTCTAGCCACCAGAGCAGCGTGGACAAGACCAAGGGAAGGCACAGCACGGGCCAATAGCACGGCTGCGAGGTGGTGAGGCTCACATTGCGTCCTGTGAATCCCATGTAGAGAGAGGTCCTGTGGGAGGGAGGAAGGGAGGACGACAGTAGGAGTATGTTTGAGTGTGTGTGTGTGTATTGGCACATGAGGCAGAGCTGGTCTCCAGTTGTCCTGGTTAACCCTTGCCACTGGACCAAGACCTCGCTCTGTCAAGCCCGTGTGGTGGCTGGTGTGCAACGGCCACCCCACGTTAAAAAAACTCACACACAGGCATCTTCCACTGTTTAAAATGAGCTCATCAGTCACCTGAGAACTCATTTTTACTGTGGAAGCAAGTTATCCTCGACCCCGAGGGACTGCCTATGATGATGATGATGAGCCACCAGATCGAAGAGGCAGTTGAATTACACAGAAATCTCTCAATAACAGCAATGGATTAGTGCGACAATTGGTGAGCCAACCCTTCTCGTTCTTGATAGCAGCTTGTCTCTACGTTATAACTCTTATACTGGAACAGTCACCAGAAAGTTCCATTTCGGCGATATTGGATTGGCTGCCTGTTGTACACCTGGCCCAATTTAAGAACGTAAGAATTAGGAGCAGGAGTCGGCCATGTGGCCCCTCGAGCCTGCTCCGCCATTCAATGAGATCATGGCTGATCTTCGACCTCAACTCCACTTTCCCGCCCGATCTCCATATCCCTTGATTCTCCCAGAGTCCAAAAGTCTATCGACCCCAGCCTTGAATATGGAGCATAAGAACATAAGAAATAGGAACAGGAGTTGGCCACCTGGCCCCTCGAGCCTGCTCCGTCATTCAATAAGATCATGGTTGATCTGATCATAGACTCAGCTCCACTTCCCTGCCCGCTCCCCATAACCCTTTACTCCCTTATCATTCAACAATATACTCAATATTGCGGATGACACTAAGTTAGGTGACAGTGTGAGCTGCGAGGAGGATGCTATGAGGCTGCAGAGCGACTTGGATAGGTTAGGTGAGTGGGCAAATGCATGGCAGATGAAGTATAATGTGGATAAATGTGAGGTTGTCCACTTTGGTGGTAAAAACAGAGAGACAGACTATTATCAGAATGGTGACAGATTAGGAAAAGGGGAGGTGCAACGAGACCTGGGTGTCATGGTACATCAGTCATTGAAGGTTGGCATGCAGGTACAGCAGGCGGTTAAGAAAGCAAATGGCATGTTGGCCTTCATAGCGAGGGGATTTGAATACAGGGGCAGGGAGGTGTTGCTACAGTTGTACAGGGCATTGGTGAGGCCACACCTGGAGTATTGTGTACAGTTTTGGTCTCCTAACCTGAGGAAGGACATTCTTGCTATTGAGGGAGTGCAGCGAAGGTTCACCAGACTGATTCCCGGGATAGCGGGACTGACATATCAAGAAAGACTGAATCAACTGGGCTTGTAAACACTGGAGTTCAGAAGAATGAGAGGGGACCTTATAGAAACCTTTAAAATTCTGATGGGTTTAGACAGGTTAGATGCAGGAAGAATGTTCACAATGTTGGGGAAGTCCAGAACAAGGGGTCACGGTCTAAGGATAAGGGGTAAGCCATTTAGGACCGAGATGAGGAGAAACTTCTTCACCCAGAGAGTGGTGAACCTGTGGAATTCTCTACCACAGAAAGTTGTTGAGGCCAATTCACTAAATATATTCAAAAAGGAGTTAGATGTAGTCCTTACTACTAAGGGGATCAAGGGGTATGGCAAGAAAGCAGGAATGGGGTACTGAAGTTGCATGTTCAGCCATGAACTCATTGAATGGCAGTGCAGGCTAGAAGGGCCGAATGGCCTACTCCTGCATCTATTTTCTATGTTTCTATGTTTCTAACTCAGCATCCACAACCCTCTGGGGCAGAGAACTCCAAAGATTCACAACCCTCTGAGTGAAGAAATTCCTCCTCATCTCAGTCCTAAATGGCCGACCCCTTATCCTGAGACTGTGACCCCTGGTTCTAGACACTCCAGCCCGGGGGGAAACATCCTCTCAGCATCTACCCTGTCAATCCCCCTCAGAATCTTACATCTTTCAATAAGATCACCTCTCATTCTCCTAAACTCCAGAGAGTATAGGCCCAATCTGCTCAATCTCTCCTCATAGGGCAGCCCTCTCATCCCAGGGTGAACGGGCCTTTTCCTTTTCAGTGCGGTCAATAGACTGGACGTGCGGGTTGGGTGTATAACGTTCGGTCGTTTTTTTACTCCACTGTCCACGATGAAAGTTGCACCCCAGCAAAACCTTGTTTTTTTCCCGTATTTCGCTGCAAACTCATTCCCTTTGCTGGAGAAAGTGTCTGCATACACGTCAGTGGGAGGTGAAGGAATCAGTGACTGAATAGCCCAAACTAGTTTTTCTATTATTTCGTGAATTCCAGGATCTCTTGGTTTGTTTGAACCAGTGTTTTGGGGTGGGGGTGGGGGGGGGGGACGATAGCCTTTTGGCGATGCCACCCGTTTTTATTTCTGTGCATATTTGCATTGGAGTTTGCGAGTGAGGGCCTGCAGATTTTGCTGACCGGGTAATGTCACGGAGATGATGGCGAAACAGCTGGATTGCAGAAGCAGTCGGCAAGCTGACAAATTGACTCTGTAAATTTGATTAGATTAATAGATTCGCAGTTTAATGCAAGGTTTGTGCTTGCAAATTGCCACAGAGGCTGGAGATTAGCAAAGCAAGTGAGTGCTGATTAAACTGCTTTCTGTTGATGGCGAAACGGGTTAAAGGGGTTTGAAGGTGACCTCTATTATCTTGACTGTGTGCTACCTCTCGCCACGTTATTTATTATCAAGTGGCTTTGGAGCTGGATTTCCCGGACCTTCTGCGCTCCGTTTCTCGCCCCCGGAGCGGCGGCAATGGCGGGGGTGAGGTGTTCTGGGCGGGCAGCCTCCAGCGCCCGGCGGCGATCCTCGGGTCGGGTTTGGCGGCGGCGCGGAGCAGCACCGCCCGGAAGAGCTGCGCCCCGGTGTGTGCAACGCCCCCCCCTGGGCCGCGACACCGGCAGCCCGGGAAATCAGGGCGGTCCCACCATCCCGACAGCGGAGAGGCGAGCAATGGACTCCTGAGGTCAGTGCGATTGCTTTTTCTTGTAAACTTTTTTGCGATTTGTCTTGTGGTGGCGTGGGCGATGTTTATGGGAATGTTTTTGTGGCGTTTTGTTTAGGTTCTTTCCTCCCCTCCCCCCAACCCAGGCCTCTCTGGGAGCGCTCCCGGCCTGGCCCTTTGGCCTTTAGCTCGGGAGTTTCCCATCCTAACACCCCACGAGGGGTGTACAACGCCTCCCTTAGCGCTGCGCCCCACACTCAGGGCCTAGTTGCCCAAACTTACCCACTAAGGCACAAACTGTTCCCGGGCGCTAACCTTCCCGCCCCGCCGCCATTACTGCCCCAAAAACATCAAAGCCGAAAACCCAGCCCGTTAACATGTCACAAATCTAAAATGTTATATTTGATCCAGACCAACTCTGCATCAACCTGGGTCGGCATTCTAACATCTCCAGACTATACACATTCCATTCATTTTGCTAAAAATGCTGCAGTTAACTTTACTGCCTTACATGATTAAAGCCGAGAAACAACTGTTGCCGACATTAGCGAATAAACACTTGATGGATTTGTACAACAATTATTCCATTGCGATTTTAAGGGGTGGAATATTATCTCTAGACTTGACTATTCCAACTCGCTCCTGGCTGGACTCCCTCAAAATACCCGACGTAAACGAGAGGTGATCCAAAACTCGGCTGCCCCGTGACGTAACTCGCACCAAGTCCCGCTCACCCATCACCCCCTGTGCTCGCTGGCCCCGTGTCCTAACTCGCACTGAGTCCCGCTCACCCATCACCCCCTGTGCTCACTGGCCCCGTGTCCTAACTCGCACCGAGTCCCGCTCACCCATCACCCGCTGTGTTCGCTGACCTACATCGGCTCCCGGTTAAGCAACGCCTCGATTTCAAAATTCTCATCCTTGTTTTCAAATCCTTCCATGGCCCTCGCCCCCTCCCTATCTCTGCAATCTCCTCCAGCCCCACAACCCCCCCCGAGATATCTGCGCTCCTCTAATTCTGCCCTCTTGAGCATCCCTGATTATAATCGCTCCACCATTGGTGGCCGTGCCTTCTGTTGCCTGGTACCTAAGCTCTGGAACTCCCTCCCTAAACAACAACTTGCATCTACATAGCACCTTTAGTGTAGTAAAACGTCCCAAGGCACTTCACAGGAGTGTTATAAGAAAAAAAACGATAAAATTGACACAGCCAAATATAAGATGTTCGGGCAGATGACCAAAAGCTTGGCCACAGAGGTAGGTTTTAAGGAGTGTCTTAAAGGAGGAAAGAGAGGTAGAGAGGCGGAGAGGTTTAGGGAGGGAGTTCCAGAGCTTGGGCCCCAGGCAACAGAAGGCACAACCACCAATGGTGGATCGATTATAATCAGAGATGCTCAAGAGAGCAGAATTTGATGACCTCAAGCTTACATAGTGTAGAATGTGGGAGGCCAGCCAGGAGTATGTTGGAGTAGTCAAGTCTCGAGGTATCTCTCCTCCTTTAAGACGCTCCTTAGAACCTCCCTCTTTGACCAAAGCTTTGGTCACCTGCCCTAATTTCCCCTTAAGTGTTTCGGTGTCAAACTTGCTGTCTTATAACACGCGTGAGTCTTTGTAATTCTCTACCCCAGAGAGTTGTGGAGGTTGGGTCACGAATATAATTTAAGGTGGAGATAGAAAGATTGTTGAGCGATAAGGGAGTGAAGGGTTATGGGGAGCGGGGCAGGGAAGTGGAGCTGAGCCCATGATCGGATCAGCCGTCATCTTATTGAATGGCGGAGCAGGCTTCAGGCGCTAGGTGGCCTACTCCTGCTCCTATTTCTTATGTTCTTATGTCCCAAAGGCGCTATAGAAATGCAAGTCATTGATGCCGTTGTTGTAGTCGCGGTAAAGGAGTTGATATGCACATTAAGATAAGTCACGTCACATGTATCGCGCTGAGCGTCCCATCCGTAAACAGCGGCAACCGGCTCGTTCTAACGGCGAGTGAGAAGAACATAAGAAATAGGAGCAGGAGTCGGCCATACGGCCCCTCGAGCCTGCTCCACCATTTAATACGATCATAGCTGATCCGATCATAGACTCAGGTCCACTTCCCCGCCCGCTCCGCATAACCCTTTACTCCCTTATCACTCAAACATCTGTCGATCTCCATCTTAAATGTATTCAATGTCCCGGCTTCCACAGCTCCTTGAGGCAGTGAGTTCCACAGATTTACAACCCTCTGAGAGAAGAAATTCCTCCTCATCTCTGTTTTAAATGGGCGGCCCCTTATTCTAAGATCATGCCCCCTAGTTCCAGTCTCCCCCCATCAGTGGAAACATCCTCTCTGCATCCACCTTGTCGAGCCCCCCTCAAAATCTTATACGTTTTGATAAGATCACCTCTCATTCTTCTGAATTCCAATGAGTAGAGGCCCAACCTACTCAACCTTTCCTCATAAGTCAACCCCCTCATCCCCGGAATCAACCGAGTGAACCTTCTCTGAACTGCCTCCAAAGCAAGTATATCCTTTCGTAAATATGGAAACCAAAACTGCACGCAGTACTCCAGGTGTGGCCTCACCAATACTCTGTATAACTGTAGCAAGACTTCCCTGCTTTTATACTCCATCCCCTTTGCAATAAAGGCCAAGATACCATGGGCCTTCCTGATCACTTGCTGTACCTGCATGCTATCCTTTTGTGTTTCGGGCACAAGTACCCCCAGGTCCCGCTGTACTGCGGCACTTTGTAATTAGGGGGATCCCTCCCCGTGCCTTACCTTGCCCACATACTGCGGTTCCGAGCCCGTGTACTCCTCCAGCAGGAAGAACTGGTTCCACATCCAGCCGCGCTTGGAGCGGTGCAGGACGGAAGCCTGGCTGCCCACCGACGGCTCGATCGGCCCGCCGTTCTGCCCCCTCGCGGGGGTCCCGGTCCTGGTCCCGGTCGGTGGCGTCGGCGTCGGCAACGGGGTGGGCCGGCTGTGCTCCGGCAGGCAGACCCAGAGCAGCATCAGGACCCGGCAGCTCGCCCTCGCCATCCCTCGCCGCTGCGCTGATGGCTCCCCCCCACTCCCGCAGAGAGTCGCACTGGGTCCCTGTTGGCAGCGCGCTCCGGTTGTCTGTCGGCCGGCCGTGTGCTGTGCCCTGACTAACCTTTTTGTTGCATTGGTAAACTAAAGGGTTCTTCAATCAATCCCCGGGCTCGTTCACTCCTCAGTCGCTGCCGGGTTTCTAAAGAGAGGGAGAGAGAAAACAAAACAGTATGAGGCTTCGAAATGTGATTGCCTTTTCGAAAAATGCACAAACCATAAAATGCAGCATGTGCGAACATCGCTGAGTTTGCATTGCTAATTTGATTTCATTCTTAACAACCCACAAGTACTGTACTTCCTGTGGCGACTGGAGAAATCTCTTAAATCATAAGAACTTAAGAAATAGGAGCAGGAGTAGGCCATACGGCCCCTCGAGCCGGCTCCGCCATTTAATAACATCATGGCTGATCCGATCATGGGCTCAGCTCCACTTCCCCGTCCGCTCCCCATAACCCCTTAATCCCTGGACAACGTTGATCATTTCCCATACCTCGGGAGCATCGAATCAACAAGAGCAGACATTGACGACGAGATTCAACACCGCCTCCAGTGCGCCAGTGCAGCCTTCGGCCGCCTGAGTGTTTGATGACCAGGCCCTCAAATCTGGCACCAAGCTCATGGTCTACAGGGCTGTAGTGATACACGCCCTCCTGTATGGTTCAGAGACATGGACAGTAGACACCTCAAGTCGCTGGAGAAATACCACCAACGATGTCTCCGCAAGATCCTACAAATCCCCTGGGAGGACAGACGCACCAACATTAGCGTCCTCGACCAACATCCCCAGCATTGAAGCACTGATCACACTTGATCAGCTCCGCTGGGCAGGCCACATTGTCCTCATGTCAGACACGAGACTCCCAAAGCAAGCGCTCTACTCGGAACTCCTTCAAGGAAAACGAGCCAAAGGTGGGCAGAGGAAACGTTACAAGGACACCCTCAAAGCCTCCTTGATAAAAGTACAACAACCCCACTGACACCTGGGAGTCCCTGGCCAAAGACCGCCCTAAGTGGAGGAAGTGCATCCGGGAGGGCGCTGAGCACCTCGAGTCTCGTCGCCGAGAGCATGCAGAAACCAAGCGCAGGCAGCGGAAGGAGCGTGCGGCAAACCAGACTCCCCACCCACCCATTCCCTCAATGACTGTCTGTCCCACCTGTGACAGAGACTGTAATTCCCGTATTGGACTGTTCAGCCCCCTAAGGACTCATTTTTAGAGTGGAAGCAAGTCTTCCTCGATTCCGAGGGACTGCCTATGATGATGATATCGGTTAAGAATCACCATCAGACAGCCCCCTCCTCAGCCAATTACTACAAATATGCTCCATGACACAAGATCGCCCTTTCTCTGTCCTGGAGTTGGAAGTTAAACTCACTGCACAGCGCACCGTACAGCAGTGCTGGTGAACTGTTGCTCCCTGCTGAGTCATACAGGTTAGATTTTACCGGCATGAAGTCTGACTGGGAAAAATAGCAGAATTTTGGGCAAGATGTTTGTTCGATTGGGCATCAGGAACGGTAGCAGAGTGGTTATGTAATGAGAAAATCAGAGGCCTAGAGACGGGACACGAGTTCAAATCCCCCCACGGCAGCTGGGGAATATAAATTCAGTTAATTAAATAAATCTGGAATGAAAAGCTAGCAACGGTAATGGTGAGCTTTTAACCATCGGATTATCAGAAAAATCCACTAATGTCCTTCAGGGAAGGAAATCTGCTGCCCTTACCCGGTCTGGCCAATACATGACTCCAGACCCACAGCAATGTGATTGACTCTTAACTGCCCTCTGAAATGGCCCAGTGAGACACTTGCTAAGGACAATTAGGGATGGGCAATAAATACTGGCCTTGCCAACAACGCCCACAGTTGGAGTATGTGTGTGTGGTGTGGTGTGGTGTGGTGTGGTGTGTGTGTGTGTGTAGTGTGTGTAGTGTGTAGTGTGTGTGTGTGTGTGTGGTGTGTGTGTGGTGTGTGTGGTGTGTGTAGTGTGTGTGTGGTGTGTGTGGTGTGGTGTGTGGTGTGTGTGTGTGTGTGTGTGGTGTGTGGTGTGTGGTGTGTGTGGTGTGTGTGTAGTGTGTGGTGTGTGGTGTGTGTGGTGTGGTGTGTGTGGTGTGGTGTGTGTGGTGTGGTGTGTGGTGTGTGTGGTGTGTGTGTGTGTGGTGTGTGTGGTGTGTGTGTGTGTGTGGTGTGGTGTGTGTGGTGTGTGGTGTGTGTGGTGTGTGGTGTGTGTAGTGTGTGGTGTGTGGTGTGTGTGGTGTGTGGTGTGGTGTGTGTGGTGTGTGTGGTGTGTGGTGTGGTGTGTGGTGTGTGGTGTGTGTGTAGTGTGGTGTGTGTGTGTGTGGTGTGTGGTGTGTGTGGTGTGTGGTGTGGTGTGTGTGTGTGTGTGTGTGTGTGTGGTGTGGTGTGTGTGGTGTGTGTGGTGTGTGGTGTGTGGTGTGTGTGGTGTGTGTGTGTGTGTGTGTGTGGTGTGTGGTGTGTGTGGTGTGTGTGTAGTGTGTGGTGTGTGGTGTGTGTGGTGTGGTGTGTGTGGTGTGGTGTGTGTGTGTGTGGTGTGTGTGGTGTGTGTGTGTGGTGTGGTGTGTGTGGTGTGTGGTGTGTGTGGTGTGTGGTGTGTGTAGTGTGTGGTGTGTGGTGTGTGTGGTGTGTGGTGTGGTGTGTGTGGTGTGTGTGGTGTGTGGTGTGGTGTGTGGTGTGTGGTGTGTGTGTAGTGTGGTGTGTGTGTGTGTGGTGTGTGGTGTGTGTGGTGTGTGGTGTGGTGTGTGTGTGTGTGTGTGTGTGTGGTGTGGTGTGTGTGGTGTGTGTGGTGTGTGGTGTGTGTAGTGTGTGGTGTGTGGTGTGTGGTGTGTGTGGTGTGTGGTGTGTGGTGTGGTGTGTGTGGTGTGTGTGGTGTGTGTAGTGTGGTGCGTGTGGTGTGTGCACTAGACCCATGCAGCAGGACCAAGACCTTGCTCCGTCAAATCCGTGTGGTGGCTGATGTGCAACGGCCACCCCACGTTAAAATAATTCATGCACAGGCATCTTCCAAATGAAGTTCGGGACCTGGAACCTCAGGACCCTCATGGACAACTCCAACAGCGACAGACCAGAACGCCATACTGCCATCATTGCCCGGGAACTCAGATGCTTCGAAGTAGACATCGGCGAGACCCGGCGGGCAGGGGAAGGCCAGCTCACAGAACAAGCTAGTGGCTACACCTTCGTCTGGAAAGGTAAACCAGAAGAAGAACGCTGCCTCCATGGGATGGGCTTCGCCATAAAAAATGAGCTGGTTAGCCATCTCAGAGATTCCCCTGCGGGATAAACGAATGCCTCATAACTCTTTGGCTCACCCGAGCCCGGAACCAGTGCGCTCCGGTCATCAGAGAGTACGTCCCAGCACTGGAAGCTGCAGACAAGACCAAAGAGGAATTCTACTCCAGCCTCGAACAATCCTTGTTCCGAGTCCCAACGGGCGACCAGCTGATCCTCCTTGGGGACTTCAATGCCAGAGTTGGAAAGGATACGGACCTCTAAGGAGGTGCGATTGGCAGAGGGGGGGGGCGGTAGGGAAAACCAACTTCAGCGGTACCCTGCTCCTGACAAAATGCCTAGAACATGAACTTGTCATCGCTAACACCTTGTTCCGTCAGAGAGACAGGTACAAGGCTTCATGGCAGCACCCTCGCTCCGAGCACTGGCGTCTGCTCGACTATGTCATTATCCGAGCGACAGACCACAAGGACGTGCGCATCACCCGCGCCATGACAGGAGCTGACGACTGCTGGATGGACCACCGCCTGTCATCACCATCAACGTAGCCCTCATACAGCGATGGCAACAGAAACAGTGCTGCAGGAATATCAACGCTGGAGCACTCAAAGACCCTGCTAAGAAAGCCCTATTCAGCCAGCGCCTCACTGCCAACCTGACGACTCCCAGTGGCCCAGAGACGCAGAATGTCCACAGCTGGACTGAGTCTAAATTTTAGACTATGACCCCCGGTCCGAGACTCCCCAACCAACGGAACTAATTTCTCTCTATCTACTCTAGCTGTTCCCCTTAATATTTTGAAAACTTCAATCAAATCAGCCCCTTAACCTTCTAAATTGCAGGGTTTACAACCCTAATTTGTGCAATCTCTCCTCGTAACTTAACCCTTGGAGTCCGGGTATCATTCTGGTAAACCTACTCTGCACTCCCTCCGAGGCCAATATATCCTCCCTAAGGTGTGGTGCCCAGAACTGCTCACATTGCTCCAGGTGTGGTCATAAGAACATAAGAAATAGGAGCAGGAGTAGGCCATTCGGCCCCTCGAGCCTGCTCCGCCATTCAATAAGATCATGGCTGATCTGATCATGGACTCAGCTCCACTTCCCTGCCCGCTCCCCATAGCCCTTCATTCCCTTATCACTCAAAAATCTGTCTATCTCCACCTTAAATATACTCAATGACCCAGCCTCCACAGCTCCCTGGGGCAGAGAATTCCACAGGGTTTTGTACAGCTGCAGCATAATTTCTACCCCCTTGTACTCTCGTCCTCGAGATATAAAGTGCAGCATTCCATTAGCCTTTTTGGTACAGTGGGCAACACGAATATTCCATTCGGAGCAGCGTGTGGGGAGACTCAGCGTGAACACAGCTTAGTGTTTTAAGGAGGAGATGGTCCCGTGAATTTAATTTGTAGATATTGGTTTGTGATGACCTGCTGGTTTGAGCTGGGCGCAGGGCGCGATCCCGGTGCGGGGACAGGTAAACCTGAGGTATACTCGGCACTCGCCAGCTCCTGGGCTTGCAGGCAAAGATTTCGGCTCCGTGCATCGCCCTCAGGTAGGTCTGAGGGGGCGGGCAGGTGACGAGGGGAGGGGGCTGTGATCGGGTGGTAGCGGGAGATGGGGAGAGGGAAGGGTAAGTGACCGGGGCCGGGGGAGGTGGAGATCCGGAGAGGGGGACAGCGATCAGGAGGGATGGGGGAGATCGTGAGAGAGAGGAAGCCCATCGGGATGGAGGTGGAAATCGGGAGAGGGAGAAGCGATCATCGGCGGGGGGGGGGGGGGGGGAAGGGGATGATTGGGAGAGGGGGGAAGCGATCGGGAGGATGTGGGAGGACATTGGGAGAGATGGCAAGATCAGGAGAGGGGGGCAGCGATCGGGAGGGAGGGGGAGATCATGAGAGAAAGCGATTGGGAAAGAGGGGGAGATCGGAAAATGGGGACACGATCGGGAGGATGTGGGAGGGAATTGTGAGGGTGGGGGAGAGCAGGAGGAGGGGAAAGTGATCGGGGGGTGAGGGGGGGCAGCGATTGGGAGAATAGGTGAGGAGATTGGGAGGGAGGAGTGATCAGGACATGAGGAAGTGATCGGGTTGGGGGGGTAATTGGGAGAGGTTGAGATCAGGAGGGAGGGGGCAATGGGGAGGGAGGGGCGATGAGGAGGGAGGGGGTGATGAGGAGGGAGGAGGTGATGGGGAGGGAGGGGATGATTGGGAGGGAAGGGGTGATGGGGAGGGAGGGGGGTTGATGGGAAGGGAGGGGGCGATGGGGAGAGAGGGCACGATGGGGAGGGAGGGGGCGATGAGGAGGGAGGGGGCGATGGGGAGGGAGGGGGCGATGGGGAGGGAGGAAGACTTGAGTACGTAAATCTAGGCTGACACTCCCAGTGCAGTACTGAGGGAGTGCTGCACTGTCGGAGGTGCCGTCTTTCGGATGAGACGTTAAACCGAGGCCCCATCTGCTCTCTCATTGGACGTAAAAGATCCCACGGCACTATTTTGAAGAAGAGCAGGGGAGTTATCCCCGGTGTCCTGGGGCCAATATTTATCTCTCAATCAACATCACTAAAACAGATTATCTGGTCATAATCACATTGCTGTGTGTGGGAGCTTGCTGTGTGCAAATTGGTTGCCGAGTTTTCCACATTACAACAGTGACCACACTCCAAAAGTATTTCATTGGCTGTAAACGCTTTGAGATGTCTGGTGGTCGTGAAAGGCGCTATATAAATGCAAGTCTTTCTGTACAAGTTAGCAAGATGGAAACTGATGGAAAGGGAAATCATGCAAAGGTTTTTAAAGTAATTCCAATATTCATTAAAAATAAATAAAGAATCCTCGAATTAATACAAAATCGTTATATAGGACTACACACGTATTACTGGCAATGAAATACGATTTTAATTTCCACTTGCGAGACAGGCCATAACTCTGTAATGGAAAGAAAAGGCATGTTTCATTACTTTCTGTCATGTATTGTCTATCTTTATTGGAACTGTAATTTATTAAGTGGAGTTTAAAGTCGCTGTAAAAATTTTTGCTTAAAATTCATTAAATGGTCATTTTAGTCAATCTCTCGATGTCGCAAACCTGATAGGGTTTTAGAATTGGAGAATATTGGCCAATAATTTGCGCTCGACGGTGAAGCAAAGGTGTTTCTCCGCTGACCCCCACTCCCCACAGTAAGCGTCCAACAACAATCTCCCGATCTTTGCGACGAGGATTCCGGATTTTCCGAAGTGAGTTTGAAGACGATGTAGTGTAGTGGGAATCCCCTAGCGCGAGCTGCTGTGGAGTCAACAAGCTATCTAAGCAGCCAATCGCATTGTTGAATTCTCACGGACAAAGAACCAGGAAATAGTAATGCACTAATAATCTCACGCTTTAATTTTTTTTTACAGAGAGCGAAATAAAGATTGGGGCATACACGTTAGGTGAGAAAGAAAAAGACTTGCATTTCTATAGCGCCTTTCATGACCACCGGATGTCCCAAAGTGCTTTACAGCCAATGAAGTACGTCTGGAGTGTAGTCACTGGTGTAATGTGGGAAATGCAGCAGCCAGTTAGCGCACAGCAAGCTCCCACAAACAGCAATGTGATAATGACCAGATAATCTGTTTTAGTGATGTTGATTGAGGGATAAATATTGGCCCCAGGACACCAGGGATAACTCCCCTGCTCTTCTTCGAAATAGTGCCATTGGATCTTTTACATCCACCTGAGAGAGCAGACGGGGCCTCGGTTTAACGCTTCGTCCAAAAGACGGCACCTCCGACAGTGCGGCGCTCCCTCAGCACTACACTGGAGTGTCAGCCTAGATTTTTTGTGCTCAGGTACCCTGGAGCAGGAGAGGAGACTTGATCGAGGTTTTCAAAATCATGAGGGGTCTGGACAGAGTAGATAGAGAGAGAAACTGTTCCCATTGGGGGAAGGGTCGGGAACCAGAGGACACAGATTTAAGGCGATTGGCAGAAGGACCAAAGGCGACATGAGGAAAAGCGTTTTCCGCAGCGAGTGGTTAGGATCTGGAATGCGCTGCCTGAGAGGGTGGTGGAGGCAGACTCAATCACGGCTTTCAAAAGGGAGTTGGATAAGTACCTGAAGGAAATAAATGTGCGGGGCTACGGGGAAAGGGTGGGGGAGTGGGACTGGCTGAGGTGCTCTTGCAGAGAGCCGGCACGGGCTCGACGGGCCGAATGGCCTCCTTCTGTGCTGTACCTGTTCTATGATTCTATTGGTCCAACACGTCCATCCTCGTGGCACCCGCTTCCCACGGCCAATCGGACTCTTCATCATCCGATTGGATGACATCATCACCAGAGGCAGTCCCTCAGAATCGAGGAAGACTTGCTTCCACTCTTAAAATGAGTCCTTAGGTGGCTGAACAGTCCAATACGAGAGCCACAGTCTCTGACACAGGTGGGATAGACAGCAGTTGAAGGAAAGGGTGGGTGGGTCTGGTTTGCCACACGCTCCTTCCGCTGCCTGCGCTTGCTTTCTGCATGCTCTCGGCGACGAGACTCGAGGTGCTCAGCGCCCTCCCGGATGCCCTTCCTCCACTTAGGGCGGGTCTTTGGCCAGGGACTCCCAGATGTCGGTGGGGATGTCGCACTTTATCAGGGAGGCTTTGAGGGTGTCCTTGAAACGTTTCCGCTGCCCACCTTTGGCTCGTTTGCCGTGAGGGAGCTCCGAGTAGAGCGCTTGCTTTGGGAGTCATGTGATTGGATGGTTCGTGACTGGAAGTCACGCAACCTTCCTTCCCACCTTCAATATTTTTTACAATTAATGAACAGATTTGTTAAAGAAAACAACGACCCTATGACTTTTCCCCAGGGTCGCGCCCAGCAGTGCCCTGGAGATTCGTCTGAAATTCCTGGAGTTTCCAGGAAAATCCTCCGATGGGTGGAGCCGCTGGAAAAATGCCCTTAAATGCTCATTGAATCAAGTTAGTTCTGTCAAGAACTTGCACGCCAGACAATTTTAGTTATCCGACGTAAAGAAACAAAGGAATACCAGATACGTAAATAAATAATTCCATGCACATAATTTGAGGAAAGAGCTCTTTACATTCAAGGGCTTATTCTGTGCTCTCACCCTCCTTGCAACAACAACAACAACTTGAATTTATATAGCACCTGTAACATAGTGAAACGCCCCAAGGCGCTTCACAGGAGTGTTACGAGATAAAAAATTTGAAACTGAACTGCATAAGTAGAAATTAGGGCAGGAAGCTTGGTCAAAGAGGTCGGTTTTAAGGAGCATCTTGAAGGAGGAAAGAGAGACAGAGAGGCGGAGAGGTTTGGGGAGGGAGTTCCAGAGCTTAGGGCCCAGGGCAACAGAGGGCACGGCCACCAATGGTTGAGCGATTATATTCAGGGATGCTCAGGAGGGCAGAATTAGAAGAGCGCAGACATCTCGGGGGGTTGTGGGGCTGGAGGAGATTACAGAGATAGGGAGGGGCGAGGCCATTGAGGGATTCGAAAACAAGGATGAGAATTTTGAAATCGAGGCGTTGCTTAACCAGGAGCCAATGTAGGTCAGCGAGCACGGAGGGGGTGATGGGTGAGCATTATCACAGATAAATGTGAGGTATTACATTTTGGTAGAAAGAATAGGGAGGTCACTTATTACTTGGAGAGTTCAAGTCTAGGTGGGGCAAAGGGATCTCGGGAGTACAAATACACAAATCGCTAAAGGTTGCGACACAGGTTAGCGAGGCCATAAAAAGGCAAACCAAGAACTAGGGTTTATTTCTGGAGGCATAGAATTGAAAAGTAGGGAAGCTATGCTAAACCTGTAACGAACCTTGGTTAGACCACACTTGGAGCACTGCGTACAGTTCTGGTCACCATATTATAAAAAGGATATAGAGGCACTGGAGAGGGTGCAGAGAAGATTTACAAAGATAATACCAGAAATGCGAGGGTGTACATATCAGGAAAGGATGAACAGACTGGGTCTCTTTTCTCTTGAAAACAGAAGGCTGAGGGGTGACCTAATAGAGGTCTTTAAAATGATGAAAGGTTTTGATAGAGTGGATACAGAGAGCGTGTTTCCACTTGTGGGGAAGAGCATAACTAGAGGCCATCAATATAAGAGTCACCAAGAAATCCAATAGGGAATTCAGAAGAAACTGCTTTACCCAGACTCATCACCATTATCATCATCGGCAGTCACTCGAATCGAGGATGACTTGCTTCCACGTCAAAAAGTTCACAGGTGTTTCAATGAAGGACCTAATATTCCAGATCCCGAACTACATCCTGAGGGGTGGAAGATGCCTGTGCGTGGATTTTTTTAACGTGTGGTGACCGTTGCACACCAGCCACCACACGGGGCTTGACAGAGCGAGGTCTTGGTCCAGTGGCAAGGGTTAACCAGGACGACTGGAGACCTGCTCTGCTTTGTCTTATAACACTCCTGTGAAGCACCTGGGGACGTTTCACTACGTTAAAGGCGCTATATGAATGCAAGTTGTTGTTGGTGTTATATCCTATTTAATCCTTTTGTAATCCTATGTAATACAGCATGGTGTGACACAGGACATTTGCAGTCTGCCAAATACAATGTCCCAGGAGAGGGAGAGAGAGAACCTACTTGTACTTATTGCATACATTGTAAAATCTCCCACAGCTACTGAATGAAACTGGTTTTACTGTTCGTGATTATGGAAGGATTCCCTGCCAAGATGTCACAAATGTACGGCTTGTAAACTCAAACAATCATTTTATTTATGTCACTGGTTTTTGGATCCAACGAAATGGTATGAAACTGTTACCAAAATTGCACACATTCTGTAGACGATCCATCCCGTGGGATTTATCTGTTTTGAGTCGTTTTAGTTCAAATCTATATTGTTCCTAAGGGGGAAAAAAATCTGCCCCAAGCGTAAAGAATGCGAGACGTTCTCACCCTCTGCCAACACCATACAGCTATCATCACTTCGATGCGGGCCACATTGTCTGCATGCCCGACACGAGACTCCCAAAGCAAGCGCTCTACTCGGAACTCCTACACGGCAAGCGAGCCCCAGGTGGGCAGAGGAAACGTTACAAGGACACCCTCAAAGCCTCCCTGATAAAGTGCGACATCCCCACCCACACCTGGGAGTCCCTGGCCAAAGACCGCCCTAAGTGGAGGAAGAGCATCCGGGAAGGCGCTGAGCACTTCGAGTCTCGTCGACGAGAGCATGCAGGAACCAAGCGCAGGCAGCGCAAGGAGCGTGCGGCAAACCTGTCCCACCCACCCTTTCCTTCAACCACCCCTGGAGGGGTACGCCGCCACACTGCTCCTTCTGCTCCCCGGCCTGCTCCGATGATGCAGCAGAGCAACGGCAGTGAAAAGGGACGTCATCAAGGACCAGGTCGGTGGGCAGGTACTGCAGGAGCGGCGAGGTCAGGGCGAAGGAGCGGCGAGAGATTGTAGAGGGAGGTGATCGGGGCCCAGAAAAGGCGTAGGTTTGGGGCCCAGAAGAGGCGAGGGCCCAGGGGCAGCACGGGCCCAGCCCACACTGCGATATGTGCGCGCACTAGGTCCGTGCAGCAGAGCAGGTCTCCAGTCGTCCTGGTTAACCCTTGCCACTGGACCAAGACCGAGTTCTGTCAAGCCCGTGTGGTGGCTGGTGTGCAACGGCCACCCCACGTTAAAAAAATCCACGCACAGGCATCTTCCACCCTTCAAAAGTAGTAATCTCGGGATTGCTACCAGTGCCACGTGCTAGTCAGAGTAGGAATCGCAGGAAAGCGCAGATGAATACGTGGCTTGAGCAGTGGTGCAGCAGGGAGGGATTCAAATTCCTGGGGCATTGGAACCGGTTCTGGGGGAGGTGGGACCAGTACAAACCGGACGGTCTGCGCCTGGGCAGGACCGGAACCAATGTCCTAGGGGGAGTGTTTGCTAGTGCTGTTGGGGAGGAGTTAAACTAATATAGCAGGGGGATGGGAACCAATGCAGGGAGACAGAGGGAAACAAAAAGGAGACAAAAGCAAAAGACAGAAAGGAGATGAGGAAAAGTGGAGGGCAGAGAAACCCAAGGCAAAGAACAAAAAGGGCCACTGTACAGCAAAATTCTAAAAGGACAAAGGGTGTTAAAAAAACAAGCTGAAAGCTTTGTGTCTCAATGCAAGGAGTATCCGTAATAAGGTGGATGAATTAACTGTGCAAATAGATGTTAACAAATAAGATGTGATTGGGATTACAGAGACGTGGGTACAGGATGATCAGGGCTGGGAACTCAACATCCAGGGATATTCAACATTCAGGAAGGATAGAATAAAAGGAAAAGGAGGTGGGGTAGCATTGCTGGTTAAAGAGGAGATTAATGCAATAGTTAGGAAGGACATTAGCTTGGATGATGTGGAATCTATATGGGTAGAACTGCAGAACACCAAAGGGCAAAAAACATTAGTGGGAGTTGTGTGCAGACCTCCAAACAGTAGTAGTGATGTTGGGGAGGGCATCAAATAGGAAATTAGGGGTGAATGCAATAAAGGTGCAGCAGTTATAATGGGTGACTTTAATATGCACATAGATTGGGCTAACCAAACTGGAAGCAATACGGTGGAGGAGGATTTCCTGGAGTGCATAAGGGATGGTTTTCTAGACCAATATGTCGAGGAACCAACTAGGGAGGAGGCTATCTTAGACTGGGTGTTGTGTAATGAGAGAGGATTAATTAGCAATCACGTTGTGCGAGGCCCCTTGGGGAAGAGTGACCATAATATGGTGGAATTCTGCATTAGGATGGAGAATGAAACAGTTAATTCAGAGACCATGGTCCAGAACTTAAAGAAGGGTAACTTTGAAGGTATGAGGCGTGAATTGGCTAGGATAGATTGGCGAATGATACTTAAGGGGTTGACTGTGGCTGGGCAATGGCAGACATTTAGAGACCGCATGGATGAACTACAACAATTGTACATTCCTGTCTGGCGTAAAAATAAAAAAGGGAAGGTGGCTCAACCATGGCTATCAAGGGAAATCAGGGATAGTATTAAAGCCAAGGAAGTGGCATACAAATTGGCCAGAAATAGCAGCGAACCCGGGGACTGGGAGAAATTTAGAACTCAGCAGAGGAGGACAAAGGGTTTGATTAGGGCAGGGAAAATGGAGTACGAGAAGAAGCTTGCAGGGAACATTAAGACAGATTGCAAAAGTTTCTATAGATATGTAAAGAGAAAAAGGTTAGTAAAGACAAACGTAGGTCCCCTGCAGTCAGAATCAGGGGAAGTCATAATGGGGAACAAAGAAATGGCAGACCAATTGAACAAGTACTTTGGTTCGGTATTTACTAAGGAGGACACAAACAACCTTCCGGATATAAAAGGGGTCAGAGGGTCTAGTAAGGAGGAGGAACTGAGGGAAATCCTTATTAGTCGGGAAATTGTGTTGGGGAAATTGATGGGATTAAAGGCCGATAAATCCCCAGGGCCTGATGGACTGCATCCCAGAGTACTTAAGGAGGTGGCCTTGGAAATAACGGATGCATTGACAGTCATTTTCCAAAATTCCATTGGCTCTGGATCAGTTCCTATCGAGTGGAGGGTAGCCAATGTAACCCCACTTTTTAAAAAAGGAGGGAGAGAGAAAACAGCGAATTATAGACCGGTCAGCCTGACCTCAGTAGTGGGTAAAATGATGGAATCAATTATTAAGGATGTCATAGCAGCGCATTTGGAAAGAGGTGACATGATAGGTCCAAGTCAGCATGGATTTGTGAAAGGGAAATCATGCTTGACAAATCTTCCGGAATTTTTTGAGGATGTTTCCAGTAGAGTGGACAAGGGAGAACCAGTTGATGTGGTATATTTGGACTTTCAGAAGGCTTTCGACAAGGTCCCACACAAGAGATTAATGTGGAAAATTAAAGCACATGGGATTGGGGTAGTGTGCTGACATGGATTGAGAACTGGCTGTCAGACAGGAAGCAAAGAGTAGGAGTAAATGGGTACTTTTCAGAATGGCAGGCAGTAACTAGTGGGGTACTGCAAGGTTCTATTGCTGGGGCCCCAGCTGTTTACACTGTACATTAATGATTTAGACAAGGGTATTAAATGTAGTATCTCCAAATTTGCGGATGACACTAAGTTGGGTGGCAGTGTGAGCTGCGAGGAGGATGCTGTGAGGCTGCAGAGCGACTTGGATAGGTTAGGTGAGTGGGCAAATGCATGGCAGATGAAGTATAATGTGGATAAATGTGAGGTTATCCACTTTGGTGGTAAAAACAGAGAGACAGACTATTATCTGAATGGTGACAGATTAGGAAAAGGGGAGGTGCAACGAGACCTGGGTGTCATGGTACATCAGTCATTGAAGGTTGGCATGCAGGTACAGCAGGCGGTTAAGAAAGCAAATGGCATGTTGGCCTTCATAGCGAGGGGATTTGAGTACAGGGGCAGGGAGGTGTTGCTACAGTTGTACAGGGCCTTGGTGAGGCCACACCTGGAGTATTGTGTACAGTTTTGGTCTCCTAACTTGAGAAAGGACATTCTTGCTATTGAGGGAGTGCAGCGAAGGTTCACCAGACTGATTCCTGCGATGGCGGGACTGACATAGAAACATAGAAAATAGGTGCAGGAGTAGGCCATTCGGCCCTTCTAGCCTGCACCGCCATTCAATGAGTTCATGGCTGTACATGCAACTTCAGTACCCCATTCCTGCTTTCTCACCATACCCCTTGATCCCCCTAGTTGTAAGGACTTCATCTAACTCCTTTTTGAATATATTTAGTGAATTGGCCTTAACAACTTTCTGTGGTAGAGAATTCCACAGGTTCACCACTCTCTGGGTGAAGAAATTCCTCCTCATCTCAGTCCTAAATGGCTTACTCCTTATCCTTAGACTGTGTCCCCTGGTTCTGGACTTCCCCAACATTGGGAACATTCTCCCTGCATCTAACCTGTCTAACCCCGTCAGAATTTTAAACGTTTCTATGAGGTCCCCTCTCATTCTTCTGAACCCAGTCTCTCCTAGGCCCAGATCATGTCCCTCTACACTGCAACAACAGCGATCGTACTCCAGCGTTATCCTCGGAACTTACAGCACAGAAGGAGGCCATTCGGCCCGTCGTGCCTGTGCTTGCTCTTTGAAAGGGAAGTCGCGCGTAGTCCCACACCCCCGCTATTTGTCCGTAACCCTGTACAAGTTCCTTCTCCTCAAGAATCTGCCCAACTCCCTTTCAACATGATTGATGGAATCGACTTCCACCACCTTCCCAGATCGGGTCTTCCCAGATCCCGACAGCTCTCTGTGAGTGACAAAATGTTCTCCTCATCTCCCCTATCGATCCTTTGCCAATGATTTTGAACCTGTGACCTCTGGTTACCGACCCAGTCTCCAGAGGGACTACTTTTTTCTCTATCACTACTCTATCAAAACTTCTCATCAGCTTGAAAATCTCTATTAGGTCACCTCTTAAGCTTCTCTGTTCCAAGGAAAACCGTCCGACCTTTTCCAACCTCTCCCCGTGCAATTATCCATTGCTGAAAATATGTCGGGTACAATTTCCCCCCTCACAGACCGATTACCATCTCCACAAAATGAAAGCCACTCTATACCTCTCAATCCCCTGGGATCTCCCTGAACTTTTACACGCTCCTGTTCTCCATTTCCCAACATCTAGTTGCCTGAAGTGAGCGGCAGTTGGGAAGCACAAAAGGAAAGAAAGACTTGCATTTATATAGCGCCTTTCACAGCCTCGGGACGTCCCAAAACGCCTCACAGCCAATGAAGCACATTTTGAAGTGTAGTCAGTGTTGCAATGTAGGAAACACGGCAGCCAATTTGCGCACAGCAAGCTCCCACAATAACTTGTTAATGACCAGATAATCTGTTTTTTTGTGATATTGACTGAGGGATAAATATTAATAAGAACATAAAAACATAAGAAATAGGAGCAGCTGTAGGACATATGGCCCTCGAGCCTGCTTTGCCATTAATACGATCATGGCTGATCTGATCATGGACTCAGGTCCACTTTCCTGCCCGCTCCCCATAACCCCTTCATTTAAGAAACTGTCTATTTCTGTCTTAAATTTATACAATATCCCGGCTTCCACAGCTCTATGAGGCAGCGAATTCCACAGATTTACAACCTTCTGTGAGAAGAAATTCCTCCTCATCTCAGTTTTAAATGGGCGGCCCCTTATTCTAAGATTATGCCCTCTAGTTCTAGTTGCCGCCATCAGTGGAAACATCCTCTCTGCATCCACCTTGTCAAGCCCCCTCATAATCTTATACGTTTCGATAAGATCACCTCTCATTTTTCTGAATTCAAATGAGTTGAGGCCTAACCGACTCAACCTTTCCTGGCCAGGGAGAACTCCCCTGCTCTTCTTCGAAATAGTGTCATGGGATCTTTAATGTCCACCTGAGAGAGCAGACAGGGCCTCGGTTTAACATCTCATCCGAAAGACGGCACCTCGGACAGTGCAGCGCTCCCTCAGTACTGCCCCTCCGACAGTGCGGCGCTCCCTCAGTACTGCCCCTCCGACAGTGCGGCGCTCCCTCAGTACTGCCCCTCCGACAGTGCGGCGCTCCCTCAGTACTGCCCCTCCGACAGTGCGGCGCTCCCTCAGCACTGCCCATCCGACAGTGCGGCGCTCCCTCAGTACTGTCCCTCCGACAGTGCGGCACTCCCTCAGCACTGCACTGGGAGTGCCAGCCTAGATTTTTGTGCTCAAGTCTCTGGAATGGGACTTGAACCCACAACCTTCTGACGCCTGTATTCACTAACAGCAACCGAGATGTCATTTCTGATTTAAAACAATGCTTTGAGACCACGCTTTGCTGTTCGGGCAGCTGCCTCTTCTCAAACTCTGTGCTAATAATAGGCATTTAATTAGCGATTACGTACTTGAAAACTCGTAAAATGAATCATTTCAACCAAAGTCTTGTACCTTGATTGAATAATCAGTCAGGGCAGAAAGCCTTGTTTATTTATGTGAGTGGCATGTTTTGTCCCCATTCATCAGATGTACCCTTGGTCGGCTGATCCTAGCTGTTCCGTCAACTGAATTTGCTGAAAGTGCCGAGAAGCACTACATAACCTTTGAAGTATTTTTTTTCTCTGATATTGTGTGACTTTCAGATCCTTTAGCAAGAAGGATTAGAGGGGAGTTGAGGAGAATTTTTTCACCCAGAGGGTGGTGGGGGTCTGGAACTCACTGCCTGAAAGGTTGGTAGAGGCAGAAACCTTCATCACATTTAAAAAGTACTTGGATGTGCACTTGAAGTGCCGTAACCTACAGGGCTACGGACCGAGAGCTGGAAAGTGGGATTAGGCTGGGTAGCTCTTTGCCGGCCAGCACAGACACGACAGGCCGAATGGCCTCCCTCTGTGCCGTAAATTTCCATGATTCTGTGAGAAGGGATAGAAACATAGAAACATAGAACATCTAACTCCCTTTTGAATATATCTAACAAACTGGCCTCAACAACTGCCTGTGGTAGAGAATTGTACAGGTTCACAATTCTCTGAGTGAAGAAGTTTCTCCTCATCTCGGTCCGAAATGGCTTACCCCTTATCCTTAGACTGTGACCCCTGCTACTGGACTTCCCCAACATCGGGAACATTCTTCCTGCATCTCACCTGTCCAATCCCGTCAGAATGTTATATGTTTCTATGAGATCCCCTCTCATTCTTCTAAATTCCATTGAATAGAAGCCGAGTCAATCCAGTCTTTCTTCATATGTCAGTCCTGCCACCCTGGGAATCAGTCTGGTGAACCTTCGCTGCACTCCCTCAATAGCAAGAACGTCCTTCCTCAGATTAGGAGACAAAAACTGTACGCAATATTCAAGGTGTGGCCTCACCAAGGCCCTGTACAACTGCAGTAAGACCTCCCTGCTCCTATACTCAAATCCTCTCGCTATGAAGGCCAACATGCCATTTGGGCTAGGCTTATTAACACTCTGACCTCTTTCCCTCTGGGTGTCACAATAGCAGGGAAGCTATTATTCTCTTGATCCCTTCGTTAATTTCAGATTTGTTGTGCCTGTATACTTGAAACACAATTTGTTGCAGGAGCATCATGCTCCCTTGCACACACACAGCAGGAGCTGCGATACCAGTGTGAGAGATGGAGCTCAAGATTGTTTGCATCTGTCTGTCCGGGTCGGCGCTGCATGCCGCAAACAAAGGGTCAGCTGCTGCAGCATTCTTCATCACCACGTGCATTCAACCAGCTCCGTTGGCAACAAATCGTACCCGAAATGGCTTCCCCATCAGCTCGCTCATTCATTCCCTTCTAGCCCCTACTCAGGCGGGCAACGTGCCACATATTCTGCCTCGCTTGGAGCACCCCTCAACAGAGTAAGTTTGCTTTCTGATCGACAACTGTGTTCTGACAAGACCAGCAGCAATCTGAGCAAGAGTCCAGGAGGAAAGCCGGTATTATTTGCAGTTTGTGAATAGCAAATAATACGTGTGTTTATGTCGCGTCTTACGTTGAAAGGTCTCAAAGTAGAATTGCATGGATTACACAGCAAAGGGCATACAAATATTATAATATATAAAGACCTGCATTTATATAGCACCTTTCACAACCACCGGACATCTCAAAGCACTTTACAGCGAATTAAGTACTTTTTGAAGTGTAGTCACTGTGGCAATGTGGGAAATGCAGCAGCCAATTTGCGCACAGCAAGCTCCCACAAACAGCAATGTGATAATGACCCAGATAATCTGTTTTAGAGATGTTGATTGAGGGATAAATATTGGCCCCAGGACACCGGGGATAACTCCCCTGCTCTTCTTCGAAATAGTGCCGTGGGATCTTTTACGTCCACCTGAGAGAGCAGGCGGGGCCTCGGTTTAACGTCTCATCCAAAAGATCGCACCTCCGACAGTGCAGCACTCCCTCAGCACTGCACTGGAGTGTTAGCCTAGATTTTTGTGCTCAAGTCCCTGAAGTGGGACTTTAACCCACAACCTTCTGCGACAGAGGCCAGAGTGCTGCCCACTGAGCCACTGGCTGACACCATACAGGGACACCATAGCCAACACAGTGAAATGCATGTCTTGACAGTCCGCTTAAGGCTTGTAATGCAGTTTAATGAGTTAATTGTACTTTCAGATACATCGGGCCCAAGTTTCGGCCTCAGTTGCTCCTGATTTTTTGGAGCAACTGGTGTAGAACGGAGTATCTTAGAAATTCAAATTCTCGGCATTTAGTTTGCTCCAGTTCTAGTCAGTTAGAACAGTTTCACTTTGGAACAGAATTTTCAAAAGGGGGCGTGTCCGGTCACTTACGCCTGTTTTCAAAGTTTCGGCAGTGAAAACTTACTCCAAACTAACTTAGAATGGAGTAAGTGAAGATTTTTGTACGCTCGAAAAAACCTTGTCCACACTTTAGAAAATCAGGCGTAGGTTACAAATCAGGCGTAGGGAATGGGGGGGGGGGGGTTTAAAGGGAAGTTTACAAACATTAAACACTTCAGTTTTACAAATAAAGAGCCATCATCAATAATAAACGATAAAAACATCAATAAATCAACCAATAAATCAATCAAAAAAAATTAATAAGAAATAATTTTTTAAAAAATCAATGAATAAAACATTTTCTACTTACCGACTGCAGCACCGGAAGCCCTCCAACAGCGTGCTGGGATACCCCCACCCCACAGTGTGTCTCTGTCAGTGTCTCTATCTCTCTGTCTGTCTGTCTGTGTGTGTCTCTCACTCTCTGTCTGTCAGTGTGTCTGTGTTTCTGACAGCAAGGGGAGGGGGAGGAGGGGGGTAGAGGGAGAGAGGGGGGGATAGGGGGAGGGGAGGGAGGGAGGCAGAGGGGGGAGAAGGGGGAGGGGAGGAGAAGGGGGAGGGGGGAAGGAGAGGGGGGAAAAGGGGGGGGAGAGAAGGGAAGGGGAGAGAAGGGGGAGGAAAAGGAGAAGGGGGTGGAGGAGGAGAAGGGGAAAGGGAAGGGATGGAAAGGAAAAGGGGGGGGAGGGAGAAGGGGGGGAAGGAGAAGGGGGAGGGAGGCTGAACCGGCCGGGCCCGGCTGGGCCCAAGACTTCGGGCAGGGCCCGTCCCCAGCACCAGATTTATAGGTAGGTGGCGTTGGGTCGGGTCGGGACCGCAGGTCGGGGTCGGGGGGGAGGGGAGGGAGGGAGGGAGAGTGAGGTCAGGTTGTGGGGGGGGGGGAGCGCGGGTCGGGTCGGGTCTGGGGGCGGGGGGGGGGGGGGAGCGGGGGTCGGGTCGGCGTCGGGGTCGGGTCCGGTCCGGGGGCGGGGGGGGGAAGCGGGAGTCGAGTCGGGTCGGGAGGAAGCAGGAGCTGGGCGTGGGAGGAACCTTATGCACGCAGCCCCAGGGCTAGGGGCTGCGTGCTTCGGGCCCCTCCCACACAGTTTTGGGCGCCTGGAGCTACTGCACATGCGTGCCCACTGTAGCGCGCATGTGCAGAGGTCCCGGCACTGTTTTCAGCGCAGGGACCTGGCTCCGCCCCCCACAGCTCGTGCTGCGCCGAGCTGCAAATGACCTGCAGGGAGCCGGAGAATCTGTAAGTTTTTTTTAGGCGCCGTTCTAGGCGTGGCCCGAAACTCGGGCCCATAGAATGGGCAGAAGTGATGCCCACTGTTCAAAAGGGATGGAACTGGCCAAATGTAGAGAAAGCTCTGAGCAAATCAATTCCTAATTCGGAAACTACTTTAGCATTGATCGTTGTGCCAAATCGCCCAATATCTCACCCAATATCTTGCAACGATATAAGACTCTTCCACTCATTACGCAGTATCTACCTGGCAGCTATTCATTCTTGCTCGAAGGGCTGAATGGCCTACTCCTGCACCTATTTTCTATGTTTCTATATTTCTCTGTTTCTTACTCGGTGCCAATAATTGGTTGGGAGAGACATCAAAGATACATCGCTGGGCGCAGAATATTTAACACGGAAAATGGAAATGGTCAACAACGAAACAAACTATCAAAGAAAGAGACAAATGCTGAGAAAGGGTAAAAGTCCACATTTCAATGCGCTGGCCAGTGGCAGTTCCGGAAGTGATCATGTGACTGGAGAAAGCAATTCACTGACGGCATAAATCCCCCAGAAACATTCATAACATGTTGCAAATATAACAAAACCCTTATATTGTTCCCTCAGCAACCCCGATGAGTGGCAGCCAGAAATCAGCAAGTTCATAATAAACCTTAAGCCATTGCCTCGGTAACTCCAATTACAGAGAGCCAAGTTCCACTAATAATAGATCCATTCCATTCCATATTCCATTCCATTCCATATTCCATTCTATAATAACTAAGTAGCCTCTGATTTCCATGACTTCTCACAACTTTTGAAGTACTTCACAGCAAAGGACAAGAAAAGTCAAACTTTGCTATAGTGACCCTTGTTCACTACAACAGCTGACTGACAGGCCAACTCTGTGCATAGAGTGAACTGCAATTGACGAGGAAGGCCACTCACACCGATGAACATTGTCACAAGCTGGTGTCAACTGTGGCTCAGTGGGCAGTGCTCTCACCTTTGAGTTAGAAGGTTGTGGGTTCAAGTCCCACTCCTGAGACCTGATTGCAAAAATCTAGGCTGACACTCCCAGTGCAGTGCTGAGGGAGTGCTGCACTGTCGGAGGTGATGTTTTTCAAATGAGACATTAAACCGAGGCCCCGTCTGCTCTCTCAGAAGGATGTGTGCGATCCTACGGGCAACAGTTTGAAAAAGAGCAGGGGAGTTATCCCCGGTGTCCTGGGGACAATATTTATCCATTAAACAGATTATCTGGTCATTATCACATTGCTGTCTGTGGGAGCTTGCTGTGTGCAAATTGGCTGCCGCGTTTCCTACATTGCAACAGTGACTACACGCCAAAAAGTGCTTCGTTGGCTGTGAAGCGCTTCGGGACGTCCGGTGGTCACAAAAGGTGCTATATAAATGCAATCTTTCTTTTCTTTCAATCGCAAGTGGTGATAAGATGCCAGGCTTGCTGTTACCAGGAATTGGATCTTCTGGTTGCCTCAGGATGCTATAATGACCTTGGGAAATACTTCACAAAACTGTAAGCCTTAGCAATGACTGTTGGCCTGGCGTGCGATCATGGGCGGGGAAGAACGACTTGCATTTCTATAGCGCCTTTCATGACCACCGGACGTTTCAAAGCGCTTTACAGCCAATGAAGTACATTTGGAGTGTGGTCACTGTTGTAAGGTGGGAAATGCAGCAGCCAATTTGCAAACGAATAAATAGATGTGACACCGAACCACGTAAGAAGAAATCAGGGCAGGTGACCAAATGCTTGGTCAAAGAGGTAGGTTTTAAGGAGTGTCCTAAAGTAGAGAGAGGCGTAGAGCTTTAGGGAGGGAGTTCCAGAGCTTGGGGCCCAGGCAACAGAAGGCACAGCCACCAATGGTTGAGCAATTATAATCAGGGACGCTCAAGAGGGCAGAATTAGAGGAGCGCAAGCATCTCGGGGGGTTGTGGGGCTGGAGGAGATTACAGAGATAGGGAGGGCCATGGAGGGATTTGTAAACAAGGATGGGAATTTTGAATTTGAGGCGTTGCTTAACTGGGAGCCAATGTAGGTCAGCGAGCACAGGGGATGATGGGTGAGTGGGACTTGGTGCGAGTTAGGACACAGGGCAGTGAGCACAGGGGGTGATGGGTGAGCGGGACTTGGTGCAAGTTAGGACACGGGGCAGTGAGCACAGGGGGTGATGAGTGAGCGGGACTTGGTGCGAGTTAGGACACGGGGCAGTGAGCACAGGGGGTGATGGGTGAGCGGGACTTGGTGCGAGTTAGGACACCTGCTGCCGAGTTTTGGATCACCTCAAGTTTACGCAGGGTAGAATGTGGGAGGCCAGCCAGGAGTGCGTTGGAATAGTCAAGTCTAGAGGTAACAAAGGCATGGATGAGGGTTCCAGCAGTGGATGAGCTGAGGCAGGGGGCAGAGACAGGCGATGTATTGCGAAGGCATTGTCAAACGACTCAATCCCACCTAATCATTCCAAACTGGTGTTGGTCATAAATCCATTTGCCCACCTCCCCATTTGCCTCTCCAGTCAATGGAAGCCCCCTTAGCCATCTACGTGTCATGCAGAGAATAATCCTGTTGAGCGTGAGGTGGAGCATTGCGGCGAGGAAGACCGAGAAGAGGGTTGGCGGGATGACGCAGCCCCGCTTGACCCCGGTCCGGACGTTGATTGGGTCTGTGGTGGATCCGTTGACCAGGATCACGGCTTGCATGTTGTCGTGGAGTAGGCGGAGGATGGCGACAAACTTTTGGGGGCAACCGAAACGGAGGAGGACGCTCCATAATCCACCGTGGTCAACAGTGTCAAAGGCCTTTGTGAGGTCAAAAAAGACCATGTACAAGGGTTGGTGCTGTTCCCTGCATTTACCTTGTAGCTGTTACGCTGTAAAGATCATGTCCGTTGTGCCCTGTAGTGGACGGAATCCGCACTGTGACTCCGGGAGGAGCTCCTCAGCCACAGGGAGAAGTTGAGGAGGACTCGAGTGACGACTTTCCCACTGGCTGACAACAGGGAGATTCCTCTGCAGTTGCCACAGTTGGACTTGTCCCCTTTTTTAAAGATGGCCACGGCTGAAATCAGCCACACAGATGGTATGACGCAGTCACTGGGTCCCCTGAGGGCTGATCTACCTGGAACCTGGGGGAATGCTGCACTTTACACTGAAGCAAGCCTCTGAAACTGGTCCTTGCTGCCGAGCGCCAATGACTGGTCCTGCTCCACAAACAACTGCGCACAATCTAACCCAGGGCCTGATGGACTGCATCCCAGAGTACTTAAGGAGGTGGCCTTGGAAATAGTGGATGCGTTGACAGTCATTTTCCAACATTCCATTGACTCTGGATCAGTTCCTATGGAGTGGAGGGTAGCCAATGTAACCCCACTTTTTAAAAAAGGAGGGAGAGAGAAAACAGGGAATTATAGACCGGTCAGCCTGACATCGGTAGTGGGTAAAATGATGGAATCAATTATTAAGGATGTCATAGCAGTGCATTTGGAAAGAGGTGACATGATAGGTCCAAGTCAGCATGGATTTGTGAAAGGGAAATCATGCTTGACAAATCTTCTGGAATTTTTTGAGGATGTTTCCAGTAGAGTGGATAAGGGAGAACCAGTTGATGTGGTAGATTTGGACTTTCAGAAGGCGTTCGACAAGGTCCCACACAAGAGATTGATGTGCAAAGTTAGAGCACATGGGATTGGGGGTAGTGTACTGACATGGATTGAGAACTGGTTGTCAGACAGGAAGCAAAGAGTAGGAGTAAATGGGTACTTTTCAGAATGGCAGGCAGTGACTAGTGGGGTACCGCAAGGTTCTGTGCTGGGGCCCCAGCTGTTTACACTGTACATTAATGATTTAGATGAGGGGATTAAATGTAGCATCTCCAAATTTGCGGATGACACTAAGTTGGGTGGCAGTGTGAGCTGCGAGGAGGATGCTGTGAGGCTGCAGAGCGACTTGGATAGGTTAGGTGAGTGGGCAAATGCATGGCAGATGAAGTATAATGTGGATAAATGTGAGGTTATCCACTTTGGTGGTAAAAACAGAGAGACAGACTATTATCTGAATGGTGACAGATTAGGAAAAGGGGAGGTGCAAAGAGACCTGGGTGTCATGGTACATCAGTCATTGAAGGTTGGCATGCAGGTGCAGCAGGCGGTTAAGAAAGCAAATGGCATGTTGGCCTTCATAGCAAGGGGATTTGAGTACAGGGGCAGGGAGGTGTTGCTACAATTGTACAGGGCATTGGTGAGGCCACACCTGGAGTATTGTGTACAGTTTTGGTCTCCTAACCTGAGGAAGGACATTCTTGCTATTGAGGGAGTGCAGCGAAGGTTCACCAGACTGATTCCCGGGATGGCGGGACTGACCTATCAAGAAAGACTGGATCAACTGGGCTTGTCTTCACTGGAGTTCAGAAGAATGAGAGGGGACCTCATAGAAACATATAAAATTCTGACAGGGTTAGACAGGTTAGATGCAGGAAGAATGTTCCCAATGTCGGGGAAGTCCAGAACCAGAGGTCGCAGTCTAAGGATAAGGTGTAAGCCATTTAGGACCGAGATGCGGAGGAACTTCTTCACCCAGAGAGTGGTGAACCTGTGGAATTCTCTACCACAGAAAGTTGTTGAGGCCAATTCACTAAATATATTCAAAAAGGAGTTAGATGAGGTCCTTACTACTAGGGGGATCAAGGGGTATGGCGAGAAAGCAGGAATGGGGTACTGAAGTTGAATGTTCAGCCATGAACTCATTGAATGGCGGTGCAGGCTAGAAGGGCCGAATGGCCTACTCCTGCACCTATTTTCTATGTTTCTATGTTTCTCACGAGTGGGCTTTGACAAACTGCGCTGCCGACACGTGATTTATCTTCTGCGTTCTCCATTTCAACTGGTGCATTGTCTGGGAGGGCAGACGCACCAACGTCAGTGTCCTCGACCAGGCCAACATCCCCAGCATCGAAGTACTGACCACACTCGACCAGCTCCGTTGGGCGGGCCACATTGCCCGTATGCCTGACACGAGACTCCCAAAGCAAGTGCTCTACTGGGAACTCCTACATGGCAAACGAGCCCCAGGTGGGCAGAGGAAACGTTTCAAGGACACCCTCAAAGCCTCCCTGATAAAGTCCCCACCGACATCCTGGCCAAAGACTGCCCTAAGTGGAGGAAGAGCATCCGAGAGGGCGCTGAGCACCTCGAGTCTCGTCGCCGAGAGCATGCCGAAACCAAGCGCAGGCAGCGGAAGGAGCGTGCGGCAAACCAGACTCCCCACCCACCCTTTCCCTCAACCACTGTCTGTCCCACCTGTGACAGAGACTGTAATTCCCGTATTGGACTGTACAGCCACCTAAGAATTCACTTTTAGAGTGGAAGCAAGTCTTCCTCGATTCCGAGGGACTGCCTATGATGATGATCTACATCTCAACTGGTGCATTGTCTGGGATAAGAAAACACTTTCACTTCAATGCAACTAGTTTTGCTGTTTTTGTAAACCTTGAGGACGTGTCTGGATTCGGGAAAATAAAAGAGCCTTTTGAAAATTAGCTGCCAGCTAGGGGTCTCCTGGAATTCAATTGCATCCCTCCATTATTCTGCAGACAGAGGCACAAAATGCTTTGACCACAGGAGGGAGCCAGACGCCTTTGAAAAGAGGCGTTTGCAGCAATGCTGGAAACATACACGCACATCTTTGCTGGAAGAAAAGGAACTTTGCAACAAATGCAAACTGCTCTCTCTTAAAAAAAATGCCAAGAAAGCAGAAATCGTGATTCAACTCAGAGAGGGTAAATCTGTGGGAAATGCAAGTGACTGTGTACTGCTAAACTGCTCACAACTGACAACTACATTCCACCACTTTATAATATAATATTAATACCTTATTCCATCCTTTGTGCTTCTCTGACCTTCTGGGGGTTTTTTTTCCCCCGGCGTGTGGAGTAGGCGTAACTTAGAATTTTTTTCACTTCTGCTTGCAGTCTTTCAAGACTTTTAAAGTCCAACCAACCTTGTATCAAAGTTTACATTTTCACGACTTGTTCCCAGACTCCCGAAGATTTCCTTTGACGGGCTAAAGCTTCGCACATCCCTTGACCCATTTACTTGCAAATTTCATTCGCTTTGCACAGCGCTCAAGTTGCCAGAAAAAGTCATGAATCACCCCGCAAAATGTGTTTCTGTTGCTCGGCTGAGTTTTGTGTTGTGGCAACAAGGTGTCTCGGTAACGGCGTTGCGAAGCAGAACGCTAGTGAACCTCTCTATAAGACCCTCTCAGAGAAAAAGATAGGGTTCCAGTAATTGTTCCCTCTCCTTTCACCCTGCTCTCTCAAATCCGGGACTCCCCACCATCGCCACTGAAACAACCACACACATCTCCTTACTGCCAAGGGTGAAGCATTCATGTCACGTTACATGGAATCAAGGCTGCCCACAGCTCGATTCCCTCCCACCTGCCACATGTTCAACTATTTTGGTTTAAGCTATAAATCAAGTGTCCCCTTATTAAAGGGGGCACTAAAACTGCTAACTTAATCAAATAAAACTTTTTAAACAATAAACGGTCAAATCAAAATTTGGTTGCCGGGGGTGATGATGCACTCCAGTCCCTCCGGCGCCCACCTCTCGCGGAAGGCCGCGAGCGCACCCGGTGGACACCGCGTGCTCCATCTCCAGGGACACCCTGGCTCGAATGTAACCGCGGAAGAGGGGCAGGCAGTCGGGCTGAACGACCCCCTCGACCGCCCGCTGCCTGGACCGGCCGGTGGCCCCCTTGGCCGTGCCCAGGAGCAGTCCTACGAGGAGGCCTTCAGACCTGCCCACTCCCCTCCGCACAGGGTGCCCAAAGATCAGGAGTGTGGGACTGAAGTGCAACCAGAATTTGAGGAGCAGCCCCTTCAAATATTGGAAGAGGGGCTGCAACCTCACACACTCAACATACACGTGTTCAATGAGCCAGCAACCCTGCCTAACTGTACAAGCAAATAAGATAACACAATTGATTGGTTTTAAAGTCATTTACTTAACACTGCCATGACTGTAAAGTCCCACACTTAAGAGATTGCAAATATATATTCTGTTGTAACTCTTGAATGAGAGCAGATATTTGAAATGGTGGAGAGACATTCGGTTCTGATCAGGTGAATGAACAATGTTCATGATGACAAACCTTATCCTCATCTGCCCAGCCTCCCTCCCCTCGATCCCCCGCATTGAGTAAGTGCAAGAGGGAATGAATTCCGTACAGGAATAAAGAGAATGATAAATTGCCAAGCCAGCACAAGTCCACTGTCTACATAGGTCTTGCTTCTGTTTTATACAATATAAAAGCAGAGAAGACTTGTTACAACTGTACAGGGTATTGGTGAGGCCACACCTGGAGTACTGCGTACCGTTTTGGTCTCCGTATTTAAGGAGGGATATACTTGCACTAGAGGCAGTTCAGAGAAGGTTCACTAGGTTGATTCCGGAGATGAGGGGGTTGACTTATGAAGAACGGTTGAGTAGGTTGGGCCTCTACTCATTGGAGTACAGAAGAATGAGAGGTGATCTTATCGAAACGTATAAGATAATGAGGTGGCTCGACAAGGTGGATGCAGGGAGGATATTTCCACTCATAGGTGAAACTAAAACTAGGGGACATAGTCTCAGAATAATGGGACGCCCATTTAAAACTGAAATGAGGAGGAATATCTTCTCTGAGAGGGTTGTAAATCTGTGAAATTCTCTGCCCCAGAGAGCTGTGGAGGCTGGGTCATTGAATATATTTAAGGCGGCGATAGACAGATTTTTGGGCGATAAGGGAGTAAAGGGTTATGGGGAGCGGACAGGGAAGTGGAGCTGAGTCCATGATCGGATCAGCCATGATCTTATTGAATGTCGGAGCAGGCTCGAGGGGCCGAATGGCCGACTCCTGCTCCTATTTCTTATGTTCTCAAACATGCTGGAAGAAATATTCTTTGCCATGAGGTACAGTGCAGAGAGAGAGGAACGTTTCTTTTGACTCCAATACAGATCCAGTTGTTCTGTACTTTTATAATCCAGCTGTGTGTGTGTGTGAATGAGGTGCCAATCCCTCCAATGTTTGGATTGACAATTTCCCAGACAATCTCCTGGGCGACTCGACTTGCACTCTGCGGAAGACGGTGAAACAATTCGTATTTGGAAACCGAGAGAGAAGGAAACATAAAGTTTACACACAAACCACGCACAAGTAACCAAAATGGAACCAGAGAGAGGCCAGACGGCTACGAGAGGCCATAGAGCATTGGTCAGGAAGACATGGCTACCCTGGGTTAAATGTTTTTTTTTAATAAATAAAAGACTTGCATTTCTATAGTGCCTTTCACGACCACTAGATCTCCCAAAGCGCTTTACAGCCAATGAAGTACCTTTTGGAGTGTGGTCGCTGTTGTAATGTGGGAAACGCAGCAGCCAATTTGCGCACAGCAAGCTCCCACACACAGCAATGTGATAATGACCAGATAATGTTTTTTTGGTATGTTGATGCTAAATAGATGAATGTTGCTATGGCACTCACACAAAGCAATTCAACCGCTTCTCTGTCGTCCCTTGAACCCCTAGGGGCAATTGAAATGCGCTAAACTGGTTACCCAAAGAGGCAACTGGCTGGGGTTAAATTTATTGATTTCAACTAGAATGGGTTCAAAACGATCGGTTTATGAACAGATGTCTTCTTATAATGCCAGGGACGTTTGGCAACAGGAATAGAAGCGTTTCATGGGACTGACTTTTTCTTCACAATCCTCGTTAGAGAAGCCTGTTTTTTTTTAATTTATTTGTTCATGGGATGTGGGCGTCGCTGGCAAGGCCGGCATTTATTGCCCATCCCTAATTGCCCCTTGAGAAGGCGGTGGTGAATCGCCTTCTTGAAGTGCTGTTCTTTTTTGCAACTGAGTGCCTCGCTGGGACATTTCAGAGGGTAATTAAGAGTCAACCACACTGCTGTTGGTGTGGAGTCACACATCGGCCAGACCAGGTAAGGGCGGCAGATTTCCTTCCCTAAAGGACATTAGTGAACCAGATGGGTTTTTACGACAATCCGGTAGTTTCATGGTCACCAATACTGACTGATACTAGCTTTTTATTTCCAGAGTTATTTAATTAACTGAATTTAAATTCACCAGCTGCCATGGTGGGATTTGAACTCATGTCCCTGGATTATTAGCCCAGGCCTCTGGATTAATAGTCCAGGAACATAACCACTATGCTTCCGTTCCTGTTAAACCGAACCATTACAGCACAGATTCCGGAGATGAGGGGGTTGACTTATGAAGACTTAGGTTGAGTAGGTTGGACCTCTACTCATTGGAGTTCAGAAGATTGAGAGGTGATCTTACTGAAACATATAAGACAATGAGGGGGCTCAAGGTGGATGCAGAGAGGATATTTCCATTGATGGGGGAGACTAGAACTAGAGGGCATTGTCTCAGAATAAGGGGCCGCCCATTTAAAACTGAGATGAGGAGGAATTTCTTCTCTCAGAGGATTGTAAATCTCTGGAATTCTCTGCCCCAGAGAGCTGTGGAGGCTGGGTCATTGAATATATTTAAGGTGGAGATGGACAGATTTTTGAGCGATACGGAAGTAAAGGGTTATGGGGAGCGGGCGGGGAAGTGGAGCTGAGTCCATGATCAGATCAGCCATGATCGTATTGAATGGCGGAGCAGGCTCGAGGGGCCGTATGGCCGACTCCTGCTCCTATTTCTTATGTAGAATGAGGCCGTTCGGCCCATCATGCCTGTGCCGGCTCTTTGAAAGAACTCTCCAATTTAGGCTCATGTTCTTTCCTCAGAGCCCTGCAGACTCTTCAGAGAAGAGTTGACATTGACACCCCATTGTGCTTGATTACCGTGAAGCCCCCTTGCGGCAGTGGGGAGTGAGAGTGTCCCCAGATAGGGGCTGGCACTAATCGGCACTCCCACCTTCCACAACGGTCAGGTCTACTTGTAGGCTCCCGATTTTAAACTTCTCACCCTTGTTTTCAGATCCCTCCATGGCCTCGCCCCCCCCCCCCGCCATCTCTGTAATCTCCTCCAGCCCCACAACCCTCCAAGTTCTCTGCGCTCCTCTAATTCTGCCCACTTGAGCGTCCCTGATTATAATCGTTCAACCATCGGTGGCTGTGCCTTCTGCTGCCTGGGCCCCAAGCTCTGGAACTCCCTGCCTAAACCTCTCCGCCTCTCTTTGCTCCTTCCAGACGCTCCTTAGAACCTTCCTCTTCACCTTTCCTAATCTCTCCTTATGTGGCTCAGTGTTAAATTTTGTTTGGTAACGCCACTATGAAATGCTTTGGGACGCTTTACTATGTTAAAGGTGCTATATAAATACAAGTTGTTGTTGTTGAGGAGTTGGGCAGGACTGCCCATCACCCAAGGTCGGTCACCCCAGTTGAGTTGAGTTCCTTCAGTCTCCTACCCAAGCTGTCTTGCGGTGTGGAAGAAGGGAGGGGGTGTGAGACCATACAGAGTACAACACAATCCATCTCAGAAGGGGAGAGACAAAACCCAATAGCTCTAATCTTTTGGGATGCTTGAACTGCACCTTCTGTTGACTTATCGATGACAGTAAAGGAAGAAAGACTTGCATTAATATAACGCCTTTCACGACCACCAGATATCCCAGAGTGCTTTACAGCCAATGAAGTACTTTTTGAAGTGTCGTCACTGTTGGAATGTAAGAAGTACAGCAGCCAGTTTGCATACAGCAAGCTCCCACAAACAGCAACAATGGCCATATAATTTGTTTTAATAATGTTGATTGAGGGACAAATATTGGCCAGGACACCAGGGTTAACTCTTCTTTGAAAAGAGTGCCGTGGGATCTTTTACATCTTTTGAGAGGGCAGACAGGGGACTCAATTTAACATCACATCTGACAGATGACAGACAGTGCCCCTCCGACAATGCTGCACTCCCTCAGCACTGCACTGGGAGTGTCAGCCTCGATTGTTGTACTCAAGTCTCTGGAGTGGGACTTGAACCCACAAGCTTCTGACTCAGAGGCGAGAGTGCTGCCCACTGAGCCACGGCTGACAGCCCTGTTGACAGCAATCGTTGTGCACTGCCCTACTGACTCGGAGGGCGGGTTGCAGGAGTTGAAAGCAGGTGAAACACATCATCATCATCATCTCATCACCGGCAGATCCTCAGAATCGAGAAAGACTTGCTTCCACTCTAAAAGTGAGTTCTCAGGTGTCTGTACAGTCCAATACGGGAATTACAGTCTCTGTCACAGGTGGGACAGACAGTGGTTGAAGGAAAGGGTGGGTGGGGAGTCTGGTTTGCTGCACGCTCCTTCCGCTGCCTGCGCTTGTTTTCTGCATGCTCTCGGCGACGAGACTCGAGGTGCTCAGCGCCCTCCTGGATGCTCTTCCAAGGAGGCTTTGAGGAAAATACAAAAGCACTGCACGGTGCTGAATGCCTGTATCAGACGGTAAATGTGCAGGAAGAATGGATCGAGAGTTTTCCTTGTATCTAAGGGGATTTTCAACAGCACCACGCCCTGCCAAAGTGGTCACGACAAAGCTATTTCGGTCGACTAAAAACCTCACGTCTCTTAACCTTTTCCAGATCTGATGAAGTGTCACCGACCTGAAACATGAACTCTGTTTCACTCTCGACACAGATGCTGCCCGACCCGTTGACTATATTTTCAGCATTTTCTGTTTTCTATTTCAGATTCCAGTGTCCGCAGTATTTTGCTTTTTGTAAAAAAAAATAATTAAAAATCCAGTGGTGTTTCACGAGACTATTTACTCAGCCCCTGTGACCCTGAAGGATTCGTCAGTCAGGTTTTTGACTTTTTAAATCAGCCAGTGCTGTGACTCTAGCTAACGTTGAAGGAAGTCTCCAGCAGTTTGTAGCATTCAGCTGGTTATCCAGACTGCAGCTATATAATGTTCTGCAGCAATACTTCTATGTTGAATGTAAGCACTCTGCTAATGACTCAAGGAGGCAGGGGTATGGTACTTGAACTGTACAGACTGCAGTCCTTTATTGTAGCTCCTCCAGTGAGGACACCAAGAGGTGAGCTCCCTCTTATACTGGGTTACCTGCAGTGTGCAGTGCGTCTGTGATGTCGTAAGAAAGGTATTGCACAATGTTTCCCCAGCCAATGCCGCCATTCTTCAGCACACTATAACTTTGATCAGGGCCTGGGTGTCCCGCCTCTCTGCAGTCACCCATATAGTGAAGGAGATTAACAGCCGAGAAACATGATCAGGTGGCATTGAAGTTGTTATGCATGCATGTCAATGATGTACTGTAACACTAGATCTGAATGTAACCCTTGGGTCTCCAGCAGCAGCGCCCTCTGGTGTACAGGTATGGTATATACAGGGTGAAGGTCCATTCAGGTCTAGTGTTACAGTACATCACTGACATGCATGCATAACAACTTCAATGCCACCTGATCATGTTTCTCGGCTGTTAATCTCCTTCACTATATGGGTGGCTTCAGAGAGGCGGGACACCCAGGCTCTGATCAAAGTTATAGTGTGCTGAAGAATGGAGGCATTGGCTGGGGAAACATTGTGTAATACCTTCCTTACGACATCACAGACGCACTGCACACCAGATAGCGCTAAAGGAACATGTGACCTGCCACATGACCCTTTTATTATTTACATCAGTAGTTGAATTACCGCAGTACTCCACAAGGTGGAGCAGTAGTCCACTAGATGGAGCTCTGTATTTCGCAACTATTTTTGTAACACATTTAAATCAAGTGCCCCCTTTTTTAAGGCCACCAAAACCCACAAATTAACAACTAAACATTAAAGGGAATCTTGTCGCATCGAATTAAATTAAAATGCTGTTTCTCTGTTGAAATGATGCACTCCAGTCCCTCCGGCGCCCACCTCTCGTGGAAGGCCGCAAGCGTACCGGTGAACACCGCGTGCTCTGTCTCCAGGGATACCCTGGCTCGGATGTAACCGCGGAAGAGAGGCAGGCAGTCGAGCTGAACGACCCCCTCGACCGCCCGCTGCCTGGGCAAGTTGATGGCCCCCTTGGCTATGCCCAGCAGTAGTCCTACGAGGAGGCCTTCCGACCTGCCTGCTCCCCTCCGCACAGGGTGCCCAAAGATCAAGGGCGTGGGACTGAAGTGAAGCCAGAAATGACCACAGTAGTCCACTAGGTGGAAATCTATTACACATTGGGACTCGGGGGGGTAGTGGGGAAACACCAGCTGTGACTGGGAGCTGAGGAATTTGATTAAATGCGGGTCCCAATGTATTGCAACACTTGATCATTCTTCAGTCAGTTCATCTTCTTAGGCCGTCCCCCGGAATCGAGGATGACTTGCTTCCACACTAACATGATTTCTCAGGTGACTGATGAGTCGAATGTGGGACCTACAGTCTCTGTCACAGGTGGGGCAGATGGTGGTTGGAGGGACGGATGGGTGGGGGGCTTGGGTTGACGTGCGCTCCTTCCGCTGTTTGCGCTTGGCTTCCGCGTGCTCCCGGCGAAGTGACTCGAGGCGCTCAGCGCCTTCCCAGACGCTTCCCCTCCACTTTGAGCGGTCTCGGGCCCGGGAATCCCGGGTGGCGGTGGGGAATGTTGCACTTCTTTTATCGAGGAGGCTTTGAGGGGGGGGTCTTGAAGCGTTTCCTCTGTCCACCTGGGGCTCGCTTGTCGGAGCTCCGAGTAGAACGCTTGCTTTGGGAGTCTAGCATCGGGGCATGCGGACGATGTGGCCCGCCCAGCGGAGCTGGTCGAGTGTGGTCAGTGCTTCGATGCTGGGGATGTTGGCCTGAGCGAGAACACTGACATTGGTGCGTCTGTCCTCCCAGGGGATTTGCAGGATCTTGCAAAGGCAGCGTTGGTGGTATTTCTCCAGTGCTTTGCGGTGCCTGCTGTACATGGTCCGTGTCTCTGAAGCATATGATCATTGATTGTACTCGCAAGAATCCATTTAACCGCCATTTTAAAGATATCAGGAATTGAACAGGACGAGGACCAGCCCAAAATACAGCCAATCGCTATTTTACGGTAAAAACAAAAATACAGCGGATGCTGGGAATGTGAACGGAAAGCACAAAATGCTGGAAACGCTTCCACAGACACTGCCTATTTGCTGAGTATTTTTGCAGCATTTATCTGGAGCTATTTTTTACCATGCTACTTCTTTGCAGTGAATAATAAAACAATTGTGAACTTAATTATCACAGAGAAATAACCTGTCGATGAATGACAATGACACATTCACATGTTCAAACTAATCGCACAGCTCAATTCAAAATTATAACATCATAGCTTCAACTGCATTCAGCTTAATAAAGCATATCAACGACATTCAGTCACTTCTTGGTAAAGTAAGCCCTTTTGCATTTGTACAGTGGAACAACAGGTAACAATCGTGCTGCACTTATTTAGGTCGATAACATTAATACAAAAGCATGCAAGCTTTTGGTCTTGTTAGCGCTTTAACGGCTTACAACAACAACTCGTTTTTACGTAGTGCCATAATGCAGTGAATCATCCCAAGGCCCTATCTCAGCAGCGTTATCAGACACAATTTGACACCGAGCCACATAAGGAGAAACTAGCACAAGGCTTGGTCAAAGAGGCAGGTTTTAAGGAGCGTCTTAAAGGAGGAAAGAGAGGTAGAGAGGCGGAGAGGTTTGAGGAGGGAGTTCCAGAGCTTGGGGCCCAGGCAACAGAAGGCACGGCCACCGATGGTGGATCGATTAAAATCGATGATGCTTAAGAGGGCAGGTATCTCGAGGAGCAGTTTCTTAACCAATAAGGGGATAAAGGGGTTATGGGGAGCGGGCAGGGAAGTGGAGCTGAGTCCATGATCGGATCAGCCATGATCGGATTAAATGGCAGAGCAGGCTCGAGGGACCGTATGGCCTACTCCTGCTCCTATTTCTTATATTCTTATAAGGGGCTCGTGGGGCTGGAGGGGATTACGGAGATAGGGAGAGGGCGAGGGTGATGGATGGATTTGAAAACAAAGATGAGACCGAGAAAGGAAAGAAGTTGCCAAATAATTAAGCTGGAATGTTAACTATCTCTCACTCTCTCCACAATAGCCGCCTGAAGTGTTGAATGTCTACAACATTTTCTGTGTTGTGTCTTTCTCCAGTTCTGAGTACTTCAGCAAATCGCTCGCATGATTCTTCCACCCTGGTTTGGGAGCAACCTGCTTGTTCTATCTTTAACTGAAACAGAATGGAGCTGAGGCCAAGGTCAGATCAGCCATGATCTTATTGAATAGTGGGGGCAGGCTCGAGGGGCCGAATGGCCGACTCCTGCTCCTATTTCTTGTGTTCCTATGAAACCTTGGATAGTTGGATTGGCTTTTCACTGTTACTGTCTGAGCTGAATCACAAACCTCTGAGCTAAAATCCTATATCTTCTACGCTTGCCTAAACTTACAACGTCTCCTGCTCTAATCTCTGATGACCGAAGGCAAATCTCCCACCTGTCCACCTAACCTCAGCAACTCTGCAGCGCTCTATTGCCAATAAACATCGGCTCCAGAACTCTCACACTCAACCTTCCTTATCGGAGTCTTTTTAAGAAAAGAAAGGCTTGCATTCATATAGCGCCTTTCATGACCGCCGGAGGTCTCAAAGCGCTTTACAGCCAACGAAGTACTTTTGGAGTGTGGCCACTGTTGTAATGTAGGAAACGTGTCAAGCCAATTTGCGCACAGCAAGCTCCCACAAACAGCAATGCGATAATGAGCAGATCATCTATTTTTGTTATGTTGATTGAGGGATAAATATTGGCCCCAGGACACCGGGGAGAACTCTCGCTGCTTTTCTTCGAAATAGTGCCACGGGATCGTTTACATCCACCTGAGACACAGCAGATGGGATTTCAGTTTAATGTCTCATCCGAAAGATGGTCAGCAAAGTCAGCAAGAGTTAGTCAGGCCTCTTTCAACTTGATTTACCGATGGTGGGACTTGCAACCTGGGAACGGCAGGGCAACCATTGGAGCACGCAGAATTCGAGAAGGATCGGTGAGTTCAAAATCCTGTTTGCAGAACCAAAGTTAGCAGCTTAATACCCCCATAAACTTTGGTATCAAGAGGTTTCTTTGTAAGATCAATAAGGTTTGACCAAGAGTTCGGCATTCCCAAATAATACTTGTAAAGAAATGAACCATACCCATGTGCCAACCTTTCCTCCTACAAATAGCAACACCCCACCTCACTCAGATCCATGTGTTCTTGGTACGCACAAGCCGTATGAAATACATGCACTCGTTGCCATACATTATTGAAACAGTGAGAGAAAATAATGTGATCTATTTATCCAGCGCGGTAAGGAATTGTAGCAACATATATGATTGTCATTGCTACCATGTTAGAATTATGGAATCACAGAATGGTTCCAGCACAGAAGGAGGCCATTCGGCCCGTCAAGCCCGTGCCGGCTCTCTGCAAGAGCACCTCAGTCAGTCCCACTCCCCCCGCCCTTTCCTCATAGCCCTGCAATGTTTTTTTCCTTCAGGTACTTATCCAACTCTCTTTTGAAAGTCACGATTGAGTCTGCCTCCACCACCCTCTCAGGCAGCGCATTCCAGATCCTAACCACTCGCTGGGTAAAGAAAAAGATTTTCCTCGTGTCGCCTTTGGTTCTTTTGCCAATCATCTTAAATCTGTGTCTGTTTCTCAAGGCCACTGCCAATGATGAGGTGTTTGTATAAAATTGAGTATCATAAATACATAAGAACTTAAGAAACAGGAGCCGGAGTCGGCCATTCGGCCCCTTGAGCCTGCTCCGCCATTTAATAAGATCATGGCTGATGTGATCTTAGCCTCAACTCCACTTTCCTGACTGTTCCCCTTGACTCCCCTATAGTTCAAGAATCTGTCTATCTCCACCTTAAATATATTCAATGACCCAGCCTCCACAGCTCTCTGGGGTAGAGAATTCCAAAGATTCACCACCCTCTGAGAAAAGAAATTCCTCCTCATCTCCATCTTAAATGGGCGGCCCCTTAGTCTGAAACTATGCCCCCTAGTTCTAGATTCCCCCACGAGGGGGAAACATCCTCTCTGCATCTACGATGTCAAGCCCCCTCAGAACCTTATAAGTATTATGAGTTTGTTATTGAACACACATGGTCTGTTCTGAATTCATGCGCCTGAGTGTGCAATTGAGTGCTGTATCTTATGAGTCTCAATAGCGCACAGTTAATCCCATGGAGCGTTTCCTTCCAGGTAATTTTCTGCCCGTGACATGTTGAGCAACTTCTTTAATGTTATGCCAATAGCCAGCCGGTGAGTTGTGAATCAGTTTTTTTTGTCTGTTGGATTTGAAACCAGTGAGATTACAGGAGCTGAGGTTATGAAGTTGCTGTTCCCTGCCTATTTCTAAAATCCTTCACAATTGGATCGCAGAAAGATGTGCAAGTGACACAATTCAGTGGAGCGATAACATCTTTATCAGCAATCCAACCTTGACCAGAACAAAGTGATGATAACAATTTTTTTTAAAATATCACCTTTATCACTGTTGCCATATAATCTTAACAGATACAGTATTTCGCACTCATGTCAATAATTGCATGAATTTGATGAATTATTTAATTTGGAGGCTGGCCAATTCATTTTTTTTTTCTACAGGAATTATATCAAATCACTGCAGCACTATGCTCTGAAAGGAGCACATCAGATGGAAAGAGAGACATGTATGTCAGCATTTTAACTCATTTCCCTCCACCGTGCTTCTTACTGGTATCCAGGAGGAGTCTTCAGGGGGACTTAAGGCAACAGGTCAGGATATCCTGCAAGAATTCCCGAACAGTACCAACAGCAAAGCAGGCAGGGGCGATAGGCAGAAGGGCCGAGAACCAGATGAAAAGAAAAGAATTGCATTTAAGTAGCGCCTTTCATGACCACCCGACGTCTCAAAGCGCTTTACAGCCAATGAAGCGTTCTTGGGAGTGTGGTCACTGTTGTAACGTGGGAAAAGCGGTAGCCAACTTGCGCACAGCAAGCTCCCACAAACAGCAACGTGACAACGGCTGGATCACCTGTATTTTTTGTGATGCTGGTTGAGGGTTAAACATTTAAGAGGACACAGATTTAAGGCGATTGGCAGAAGAACCAAAGGTTATGTAAGACAGAACTTTGTTTTTTTTTAACGCAGCGAGTGGTTAGGATCTGGAATGCGCTGCCTGCGAGGGTGGTGGAGGCAGACTCAAATCGTGGCTTTCAAAAGGGAGTTGGATAAGTACCTGAAGGGAACAAAAATTGGAGGGTTAAGGGGGAAAGGGCGGGGTGGGGGACTGGCTGAGAGTCGGCAGGGGCTGGATGAGGTGAATGGCTTCTTTCTGTGCTGTAACCATTCAATGATTGCAAGACCATATTGGTACCCTAGCTTATCAGGGAGAATCCCAGGCGACACCAAGACACTCTCCTCTCCCCCCTCTATATAATTATAAACATAAATATGTTTACATAAAATATTTGACTCTGGAAGGTCTTTCAATTGACTACGGAGCAAACGCATTATTGCAGCAGCCTGTATAATCTCCCCGAGAAGCACCTCTCTGTCTCACACTCCCTTGGCTGCAACATCAGCTCGGATCTGAGCATCTGCGGTCTGGCTGCTAAACCTTGCACACTCGCAATCTCAGTGGGGGAAGAGCGATTTTGTGTAGATAAATGTGAATTCCATTATTACCCCGCACATCAATCTTGATTTATCTAATCTAGCAACGTCTCGGCTGAGCTGTAATTAAGCTTCTGCTATTCACAGAGACTGTACACAGATAGATTCCTCTTAACCGGGTCAAAACTGCCCCAAAATGAGCACCCCCCCCCAAAAAAATTGCTAAAGTTAACGGAGAGAAAAGGGTTAAACGGGTTAATTTTTTTTCATTTCGACACACTGACAATGATGGTGGACAAATAACAAGTGAGTCACACTCGCAGCGCGCAAAAATAAACAGGTTACTCGAATGCTAGCTTGCTGCTTGAAGTTAATTTCTGCCAATGCACCGTTCGGTGTAAGACACGGGGGTGGGAGAGAAGTTAAGAGTGTTGGAACTGAGCATAAATGTGGATACAGCACCGAAGCAGCGCAAGAGGTCCCAGTCCATTTATATTTGGCTTGTACCACGCAGGCGGCTGAACGGGTTAACATGCTCCGACAACTAATTCTGGCTGTCTCACTCTGGTTATGTTGTCATTCAATTTGCAGCGGGTAATGCTGAATATACTCTCCCCATCCCCGCTGCCCTAGACACTGGCGCATGTTGTAACCCCCAGGAAAAGATGTTTTTTTTTGGGGGGGAGGGGGTAGGTGAGATTACATGTCTGTCACTGGGTAACGCACCAGTTATACCACCCTACTAACAGGACGCAGCAGACAGTGGGATTCTGCTATTGTATTAACGAGCTGGGCTGAGTGCAATCAGCCCAGAGTGAGTTGGAAATAATTATTTGTGTCTCCGGCAATGGTGCCCAGAAGGTGACATTTAACACACTCAGGGATCCAACAGCGCCTTCCCTCCACAACCAGCATTCAGATCTCAAACCCCTCCAACCCGGGCATAATGACATCTCAGCATCTCAACCGACGCTTTAACCAACACACTCTCCCCCACCCTCTCTCTTTCAAAGTGCCCTCTTTACAAATGCAAAGGACTTTGAACCGTTCTGTTTATATTCCGGTTGACAGATCACTCCGGTTTCCATGGAGCGGTTCCAGGGGGATGAGGGACAGACATGTAATCTCTCACTTACCCCCACCCGCAAAAACATGTTTTCCTGGGAGTTACAACATGGGTGGAGAGACTTAGGGAGAAGCTGGGGTTGGCCTCCTCGGTGAACAGAGGTGTTGGAGGTTGACCAGAATGGTTCCAGGGATGAGGATCTTCACTTACCTGAAGAGACTGGAGAAACCAGGTTTGGTCTCCTAAGAGCAGAGAGGAGATTTGATCGAGGTGTTCAAAACCACGAGGGGTCTAGACAGAGTAGAGAGAGATAAACTGTTCCCATTGGCAGAAGGGGAAGCAGATGACACAGATTTAAGCAGAAGAACCAAAGGCGACAACTTTGCAAGCAGTGATTAGGACCTGCTTCAGAGGGTGGTGGAGGCTTTCAATCGTGGCTTTCGTTGGATAAGTACCTGAAGGAAAAGAATTTTCAGGGCTACTGGGAAAGTAAGGAGTGAGACTGGCCGAGGTGCTCTTGCAGAGAGGCGGCACGGGCTCGATGGGCTGAATGGCCTCCTGTGACCATTCTATGATTAATGAATGCAACAGGTTGGAGAGCTGTTGGAGGTAGAGGCAGGATGGGCTGAGTGGCTGTATTACTGTGACTGGAGGGAGGCGTTTCGCACAGCACAAAGGGGCAGTGGATTGAACCCTGACAGGGTTAAAACATCGACAGACTGACACTGAAGGTTTTTAGCGAATTCTCCTCCCCTCCTGGGACATTCAGTCTGATTTCTAACTAGCGGGAGGCACTTCCAGTGACTGACTGTTGCTGTTCAATAGCAAGGAAAAGCTTTGAAACACAGCAGCCCACGCGTGGTGGATGCTTTCACAGAACACCGGTGACACATGAGGAAAGAGTTGGGTGCAAAATGTGACCCTCTTGGGTTAAGAAAAAACAAATTTACAATGACAGAAATGTTGGCTTGCTGGTCAGATATATCCCCACAGCTTTCTGTCAACAGCTCATCATCATAGGCAGTCCCTGGGAATCCAGGAAGACTTGCTTCCACTCTTAAAATCCAGCCCTTAGGGTGGCTGAACAATTCACCATCTAGTCGCTGGTAGAATAGACACATATTTAACTATAATCCCATGCAGAAGTAATGCAGCACATGCTAAACACTGAGTGGAGAGCTCCAAAGTGATTTAGCCAGCAGATTCATGGACTTATATTTTTTTTTAAAACACACCGACCCTATGTTAAACACTGCTGGTGCTTGATGGGTTGAAGGGGTCGCCGTAGGCAGCTTATTAGGGTCGTGCAAATCCTTCTGTCTCCGCCGCGTGTTTCAGTTGCGAAGTCGACCTTGTCCACAGGACACAGTTGCACACACATAGACCCAGAGCAGGGCAGATGGGATTGGCGTTCACCCCCGCCTCTCCCCTCACATCCCCAGCCCGGAGTGCCGTGCTAAGCGCACTGCTTGCCAGGGACATCGCTTTAAGCAGCCACAATCTCCTCTTCTCTCTCCCCCACCCCCCTTCCCGCTCCCCTCATTCTCTCCCCCTTCACACCGCGCAGTAATTCACAACCTGTCTGAAAAGGATTTGTTTTTTAACCAGCCCCGGCACACTTGGCAATAGGCGATGCACAAACTATGAAAGTTAACTGCAACACACACACACACACACAGACATTTCTACACGCCTTCACGTCTTTTGCAAGCGAAACCCTTGAGTGCAAATGTGTACCACTAACTGCAGGGGTAAAATGCTCTTCTGAATTCTAACAAGTGCACCCGTTCGAGTTTACCCCTCTATTGCAAAGCGAGCAGGCGCAACTGACTTAATTGCATTTCAATAAAATCTGCGTCTTTATCTTTATTCCAGCAACTGCAATCACATTAAGAAAGAGGGAGAGAGAGGGTGGTTGGGTGGGGTGAAGATAACATAAAACCTTCCAGCTTGTCTTCCATCTGCTGCCAGCTTTCAGTGTGCAAGGACCAGAGGATTGCGTTAGGACAACACACAAAAAAAAGGTGCACAGAAACACACTTACCTCTTACCACGGGGCTTTGTATTCGGTGGACTACCCCTTGCTCTGGCCGGCTGCACAGTGCTGGCATCTGTAAGGAGATGCTGTCTCTCTTCCTCCTCCCCTCCCCTTCCCCTGATGTCAGCCTCTTCTGCGGTTGCTTGGGGGGGCACTGAGATTCCAAGACTGACCTCTCCGTTGCATCTACTTCAGCCGACTGTCGGTAACATCACTTCTGTTGTTTTTAGCAGCCGAGAGAGGGAGAGAGAGAGAGGGTTGGAGGGGGAAGCGTGCTCTCTCACTCTCTCTGCCTGTCAGCTTGTTGATTGGAGACCGTTTGGCCCTCTGTTTGATTATTATTAATCATAAAAAACACATCCGCCCGAGGCACAGAAAGACTGGCTGTGTGTTGTGTGTGTGTGGTGTGTGTGTGTTTGCTTGCTGTAGAATATCTGCACTACACGGGCGAGTGGGGCACTAGAAAATTCATGTGCCTCTCCCAGTCTGACGAGTTTGCAAGTGAATTCAGTGGGAGTGTTATAGTGAAGAGCTTTATGTTAAAATAGCACTCCCCCTTTCTCCCACCCCCAAACATAAACAGTGATGGATTGACCTGTTTGAAGTCTTAAGCAATTGCAACCACCCCCCCCCCCCCGCACCCCACATACACACACATACTTTATAATCTGCTTTCTTTCATGATCTGTGATAATGAAAGGTGCAGCAGCCAATAAATTGTAAATCATTTTCGCATCAGACACCCCCCCCCCACCCAACTGAACTAAAGCAGCCACCACTGATTCCACAGGCGCTGAATACAAGCAGTATTCAGCAGATTATTCATGGGAGTACTGTCTCAACAGCAGTGACACACACTCTTCGAGCTCCTGTTTGCTCTTCAGTCATTGCAATGAAATACAATTTGTAAAAACAAAAGAGGAAAAAAGAAGGGAAGTAACTGGATTGAAAAACCATTCAATTATTTTGGGACTACATTATTTCCTTATTCATAGAAATCTGCGGTGAAAACATTAATGTATTCATAGAATCTTACCCAGGAAATACTTTTTTTGTGCACCAAATGACTTATTTTCAATTGCCTGCCATATAAATATTTAGCTGTAAGGTAATCCTAAATAACATGCTTCCGCTGTTTAACCCTCTGCGGAGACAAACAGCTTTTTTATGTGTGTCTGAATGCATCACCTTCCCTCTCCCTCCCTCCTCCCCTTCCCAAGTGTTGTCAATATTTCTACTCCCTGGACATTTCATGCCAGGAGACGGCGGAGCTAGCTCGGGCTCCAAGGGCATGCTCTCCTGGCATTCTTGTCTTCCCTTTTCAAAGGCGGCTGCGTGCTTTGTGGCTGATTCTTTTATTTGGTTGTTCTTGTCGCGAGCAGCCATTTATTGTTGTTTTGGCTGTTTTCCCAGCAGCGGGCGGCATTCCGTTCCAAATTTTCCGGGCCGCGGATCGCACAGAGCGGGAAGCGAAAACGGGGCGCCACTAGGCAAAAACGGAAGGGACGAGAAATTGGTCCCGGGCGGTATTGCGTCGATCGTCCTTCCGCGATACACAACGCCTGAGATTCAGCTCCGTCAGCCCGTTTTCACCTCCGTAACATCACTGGCCTCCGCCCCCTGCCTCAGCTCTTCTACTGCTGAAGCCCTCATCCCCTTGCCTTTGTTACCTCTAGACTTGACTACTCCAACGCACTCTTGGCTGGCCTCCCACATTCTACCCGATGTAAACTAGAGGTGATCCAAAACTCGGCTGTCCGTGTCCTAACTCGCACCGAGTCCCACTCACCCATCACCCCCTATGCTCGCTGGCCTCGTGTCCTAACCCGCACCGAGTCCCGTTCACCCATCACCCCCTGTGCTCGCTGGCCTCGTGTCCTAACTCGCACCGAGTCCCGCTCACCCATCACCCCCTGTGCTCCCTGCCCCATGTCCTAACTCGCACCGAGTCCCACTCACCCATCACCCCCTGTGCTCGCTAGCCCCATGTCCTAACTCGCAACAAGTCCCGCTCACCCATCACCCCTTGTGCTCACTCACCTACATTGGCTCCTGTTTAAGCAACGCCTCAGTAGCACAATTCTCATTCTTGTTTTCAAATCCCTCCATGGTTTCGCCCCTCCCTATCTCTGTAATCTGAATGGCGGCAAATTAGGAAAAGGGGAGGTGCAACGAGACCTGGTTGTCATGGTTCATCAGTCATTGAAAGTTGCCATGCCGGTAAAACAGGCAGTGAAGAAGGCAAATGGTATGTTGGCCGTCATAGCTAGGAGATTTGAGTATAGAAGCAGGGAGGTCTTACTGCAGTTGTACAGGGCCTTGGTGAGGCCTCACCTGGAATATTGTGTTCAGTTTTGGTCTCCCAATCTGAGGAAGGACGTGCTTGCTATTGAGGGAGTGCAACGAAGGTTCACCAGACTGATTCCCGGGATGGCTGGACTGACGTATGAGGAGAGACTGGATCAACTGGGCCTTTATTCACTAGAGTTTAGAAGGATGAGAGGGGATCTCGTAGAAACATATAAGATTCTGACGGGACACAGGTTAGATGCGGAAAGAATGTTCCCGATATTGGGGAAGTCCAGAACCGGGGACATAGTCTTAGGATAAGGGGTAGGCCATTTAGGACTGAGATGAGGAGAAACTACTTCACTCAGAGAGTTGTTAACCTGTGAAATTCCCTGCCGGAGTTGTTGATGCCAGTTCATTGGATATATTCAAGAGGGAGTTAGATATGGCACTTACGGCTAAAGAGATCAAGGGGGATGGAGAGAAAGCAGGAAAGGGGTACTGAGGTGAATGATCAGCCATGATCTTATTGAATGGTGGTGCAGGCTTGAAGGGCCGAATGGCCTACTCCTGCACCTATTTTCTATGTTTCTATGTTTCCAGCCCCACAACCCCCCCCCACCCCGAGATGTCTGTGCTCCTCAAATTCTGCCCTCTTGAACATCCCTGATTATAATCGCTCCACCATCGGTGGCCGTGCCTTCTGTTGCCTGGGCCCCAAGCTCTGGAACTCCCTCCCTAAACCTTTCTGCCTCTCTTTCCTCCTTTAAGACGTTCCTTGAAACCTACCTCACCCACCTCTTTACCCAAGCTTTTGGTCGCCTGCGCTAATCTCTACTTATGCAGCTCGGTGTTAAATTTATTTGCCTTGCCTTGAAACACACCTGTGAAGTGCCTTGGGACGTTTCACTACGTTAAAGGCGCTATACAAATACAGGCTGTTGCTGTTGTTGTACTGCCCGCGACAAATTTCGAGGCGCTGCTCATTATCACAAAGGATTGTCCCCAGCAAAGTCAAGACTGTGGCTTGACACCATCGCTGCTTCCACTCATGCTCTCAGTGGAAGCGCTAACATTAGCACCAAAAAAAAATTGAAACTAATTGAAAGGTCACCATGCTTAGCAGCTTCTGCAGCATTTCATTGGCGTTAGATCATTGGCATAGTCCACAGCACTTAAGAGAATATTCCTATTAGCTGAATAGCAGATGATAATCTAAAGCCATTCTGCAGTATTTAATTGGAGTCACTCCCATTATTAAACATTTACATTTTATACTGCACTTTTATTTTATTGGAGGAACATTTTCTGAGCTGCACCCCCATTAAGTGCCTCTCCCCCCACCACCTCCCACCCATCCCCGCCGCCCCTCTTTCTATTCCACTTCATAGCAACTGTGTGAGTTGTTTGAAATTTGTAATCCGTGACAATTGTTTTTTGTTGCCGAGGGACCGTGATGAGCACGTTGCCTGGACTGGAGAATTTTAGCTGTGCGGAAAGACTGGATCAACTGGGGTTGTTTTCTTTGGAACAGAGGAGGCCGAGGGGAGATTTAATTGAGGTGTATAAAATCAAAAGGGGCCTCAATAGAGCGACTGTTTCTCTTAGCAGAGAGGTCACTAACCAGGGGGCAAAGATTTAAAGTAATTGGTGGAAGGATTAGAGGGGATTTGAGGGAGAACTTTTTTCACCCAGAGGGTGGTGGGGGTCTGGAACTCACTGCCTGAAAGGGTGGTAGAGGCAGAAACCCTCATCGCATTTAAAAAGTACTTGGATGTGCACCTGAAGTGCCGTAACCAACAGGGCTACGGATCAAGAGCTGGAAAGTGGGATTAGGCTGGGTAGCTCTTGGTCGGTCGGCGGGGACACGATGGGCCGAATGGCCTCCTTCTGTGCTGTATATTTCTGTGACTCTTCAGTAGTTACAGAAGATCGATAGAGAAATAGTGCAAAAAAAACTTGCTTAACTGGAGCAGAGGGGCAGGCTGGAGTGCTTCAGCCCCCGGTCGATTAGCTGAACACCATGGCTGCCACCGATGACAAGCCACGTTGCATTTACGGGGCCAGCGGAGGTGACACAGACAATAGATGTGTCGATCGGAACTACCTGTTTCGATGGTGTGTGCTGCCTCCAAAGGTATGAGTTAGACATTAACAAGGACCTTGGGCTTGGGATTTACAAACAGCTCCTAAATTCCATCAGTGATTAGCCTCCTGTTAACCGTAGGATTTACTTTAAAAAAAAAATTACTCATTCACAGGATGTGGGCGTCGCTGGCAAGGCCGATATTTATTGCCCATCCCTAATTGCCCCTTGAGAAGGTGGTGGTGAGCTGACTTCTTGAATCGCTGCAGTCCGTGTGGTGAAGGTGCTCCCACAGTGCTGTTCGGGAGGAAGTTCCAGGATTTTCACCCAGCGACGATGAAGGAACGGCCGATATATTTCCAAGTCAGGATGGTGTGTGACTCGGAGGGGAACGTGGAGGTGGTGGTGTTCCCATGCGCCTGCTGCCCTTGTCCCTCTAGGCGGTAGAGGTCGCAGGTTTGGGAGGTGCTGTCGAAGAAGCCTTGGCGAGTTGCTGCTGTGCATCTTGTAGATGGTGCACACTGCAGCCACGGTGCGTCGGTGGTGGAGGGAGTGAATGTTGAAGGTGGTGGGTAGCGTGCCCATCAAGCGGGCTGGGTTGTCCTGGATGGTGTCGAGCTTCTTGAGTTCCCACAAGCATTATCTGAATAGTGGCCTTAAAAGGATAGGCCATCTTATACATGTCTCCATTTAAGTAGTTAAGGATCAGAACTATGTTCCACACCCGAAACTATCCTCCAGCAATGCCACACATGGTCAGACAGTTGGTACACAAAATGTACGGTTCCAAAAGTCCGTGATATCAGGAGGACACTGCTACCTTCTTAAAGATATAATTATGTCCAGGCTATATTTAAAAGTGGTAAAGTGCCTTATAGGAACAGGCGTGCGCCATTCAGCCACTTGAGTCTGTTCCGCTATTCAATTCGATCCTGACTGAACTATACCTCAACTCCATTTACCTGCCTTTGCTCCGTATTCATCGATTCCTTTACCGAACAAAAAACTATCAACTAGGGGGCACAGTTTCAGAATAAGGGGTCGCCCATTTAAAACGGAGATGAGGAGGAATTTCTTCTTAGAGGGTCGTGAATCTGTGGAATTCTCTGCCTCAGAGAGTGGTGGAGGCTGTGTCATTGAATATATTTAAGGGGGAGATAGACAGATTTTTGAATGATAAGGGAGTTATGGCTTATGGGGAGCAGGCAGGGAAGTGGAGCTGAGCCCAAGATCAGATCAGCCATGATATTATTGAATGGTGGTGCAGGCTCGAAGGGCCGAATGGCCTACTCCTGCACCTATGTTTTCTATGATCCTATGTTTCCATTAGATCATGTTAGTTCTACGCTCAAGGACATACAAGCCAAGGCTATCCAACCTATCCTCATAATTTTAGCCCTGGGAGGCCATTACATCTTTCCTCAGGTGTGGTACCCAAAACTGAATGCAGAGGTCCAGATGAGTCCACACCTGGAGTACTGCGTACAGTTTTGGTCTCTGTATTTAAGGAAGGATATACTTGCATTGGAGGCTGTTCAGAGAAGGTTCACTCAGTTGATTCCGGACATGAGTTGGGTTGACTTACAGAGGAAAGGTTGAGTAGGTCGGGCCTATACTCATTGGAGTTCAGAAGAATGAGAGGTGATCTTATCGAAACTTATAAGATAATGAGGGGGCTCGACAAGGTGGATGCAGAGAGGATGTTTCCACTGATGGGGGAGACTAGAACTAGGGGACATAGTCTCAGAATAAGGGGCCGTCCATTTAAAAGTGAGATGAGGAGAAATTTCTTCTCTCAGAGGGTTGTAAATCTGCGGAATTCTCTGCCCCAGAGAGCTGTGGAGGCTGGGTCATTGAATATATTTAAGGCGGAGATGGACAGATTTTTGAGCGATAAGGAAATAAAGGGTTAAGGGGAGCGGGCGGGGAAGTGGAGCTGAGTCCATGATCAGATCGGCCGTGATCTTATTGAATGGCGGAGCAGGCTCAAGGGGCCAAATGGCCGACTCCTGCTCCTATTTCTTATGTTCTGATGTTCTTAGGAGGTATGATCAAAGTTTGATACAGCAGAAACATCACTTCATCACTTCTGTATTCCAGCTCCCCATGAGATGAAGGACAACATTCCATTTGCCTGTTTGATTACTTTTGGTCCCTGGCTATTAGCTTTGAGTGGTTTGTGTACATGGGCTCTCAAATCCCTTGGATGATGCCTCACTGAGAAGATAACAACCTTTTCTCTTTGTGATTACAAGAACAAGTGGCATTAGTTAGAGTTTAGAGCTGCTGTATCTGGTATGGGCAATGTAATACACAGGGAGTTGGGAATTGCACTGGAGAGTTACCTGCGTTAAGGTGTCAATCATGTACATTTCACAAAACCTTTCTCAGGGCACCATCCCTCACATCCCACACAGCTCTCTATCTCCAGCTAAACCTTCTTTTATGCATAATTAACCAAAGCTACCACTGCGATGGAAGGATTTTAAACTTTAATCCCTTTGCTTCCGTAAAACATAAATTCAAACATAACCATCTGCAGCAGGACGCAGTTATCTCTCCAAAATAGTGGGCTATTCTCCGATGTACTGCACCGTTAAATATTTAGGGCTAGAAATTCATCACCGCCCGCTTTAAGGCGGTGACGGTGTCGGGGCGCTAACTTTAGTGCCGGGCGATGTCTACCGCCTCAAAGTGGGATATTCGGTTGTTTTGCCCCAGAGGAGAGTGGGGCACGAAGGGAATTTTCCCACACTGCTCCTCGGGCGCTAACGGAGCGATCGTGCAGGAGGCCCACTCAATTTTTTATCGCTGGGATGCCGGCATCCTAACGCCTGTAGCTGGCAAAAAAAATCCTGGTGAAAATTTCAATAAACCCACACTTCCCCAGCGCTGCACCAGATATTGAAAAAGTGACATTTCAGCCCTTACCGTGCACTGCGGGCGATATCGTCCCGGGATTATCACCGGACCAACTGCTTCCCCCCCACCCCCCCCCCCCCAAGCCGGTCTCAGCTCCAGGCGCTTGCGCAAGCGAAAGAGCCAATTTAGCAAACGTGGGGCTACGGGGGGGGGCGTGACGCGTCCGGTGATGTTACCCAGTGGGCGGGGCTAGTGAGCGCAGAGCAAACTGTCAGGTCGATGACCCTCCGGCAGAACCCCCCCCCCCCACCCCCACCGCACCCCCCTCCCCCCGCCCTCCCCCCCCGCCCCACACACACAGCGGGCTATCAGTGAAATCTCTCAAAAGGGAAACTGACAAAAATATTCGCTCTTCCGCAGAATCATCATCATCGGAATCGAGGAAGACTTGCTTCCACTCTAAAAATGAGTTCTCAGGTGGCTGAACAGTCCAATATGGGAATAACAGTCTCTGTCACAGGTGGGACAGACAGTGGTTGAGGGTAAGGGAGGGTGGGACTGGTTTGCCGCACGCTCCTTCCGCTGCCTGTGCTTGTTTTCTGCATGCTCTTGGCGACGAGACTCGAGGTGCTCAGCGCCCTCCCGGATGCACTTCCTCCACTTAGGGCGGGTCTTTGGCCAGGGCCAGGTGTTGGTGAGGATGTAGCACTTTATCAGGGAGGCTTTGAGGGTGTACCTGTAACGTTTCCTCTGCCCACCTTTGGCTCGTTTGCCATGCAGGAGTTGCGAGTAGAGCGCTTGCTTTGGGAGTCTCGTGTCTGCCATGCGGACAATGTGGCCCGCCCAGCGGAGCTGATCGAGTATTTAACATCTCTGTTAAATACCCCATTAAATGCTAAACACGTTTGGATTCGGTGTAACTGGGATTTTAACGTATTGACTGCTAAACACAGATTACGGACCTGGAAAATTCATTGTAATTTTGTGGAGCGTCAAATTTAACCACTTTAATAAAAATTACAATTTTTTAAAAAAACTTTAAAAATATATATATTTTTTAAGTTTGTCCATCTTTATTTCAGGATTTGTCTTTTCCCCGTGTGAGAGCCCCAATCTTTGTTTTGATCCCTCTAACATTTTTTTTAAAGTTACAGAGTGAAAGGAGCTTACCCACTTCCTGGTTCGCAGTCTGTGAGTATTCTGCTTTGTGATTGGCTGCTTAGGTAGCCTGTTGAGGTCACAGCAGCTCGCGTTAGGAAATCCCCATCAAGTTGCGCTGATTTCAACTGAAGGTCAGAAAAGCCGAACTTCTCGCCACAGAGATCTCCAGATGTTTGTGCGAAGCGTACTCCGGGGCCGGCGGCCGCTGATGGCAAATTACCGGCCAATTATCATAAGAACATAAGAAATAGGAGCAGGAGAAGGCCATACGGCCCCTCTAGCTTGCTCCGCCATTCAATACGATTGGAGTTTAGAATGGCTGATCTGATCATGGACTCAGGTCCACTTCCCCGCCCGCTCTCCATAACCCCTTATCTCCTTATCGTTTAAGAAAATGTCTATTTCTGTCTTGAATTTCAACCACTGTCTGTCCCACCTGTGACAGAGACCGTAATTCCCATATTGGACTGTTCAGCCACCTCATTTTAAGAGTGGAAGCAAGTCTTCCTCGATTCCAAGGGACTGCCTATGATGAAGCCCCACTTAAACAGTATTCTCCTGCAATGGACTCTGCAATCACTAACTTAGAGTTAAAGATTGGACCAGTCAAAAATTGAAATAAGATCCATGTGTAGTTTTGGTCTCCTTATTTAAGGAGGGATATATTTGCATTGGAGGCAGTTCAGAGAAGGTTCACTAGGTTGAATCCTGAGATGAAAGGGTTGTCTTATGAGGAAAGGGTGAGTAGGTCGGGCCTCTACTCATTGGAGTTTAGAAGGGTGAGAGGTGATCTTATTGAAACCGCTAAGATTCTGAGGGGGCTCGACAGGGTCGATGCAGAGAGGATGTTTTCCCCTCGTGGGGGAATCGAGAACTAGGGGGCATAGTATCAGAATAAAGGGTCGCCCATTTAAGACGAAGATGAGGAATCTTTGGAATTCTCTACCCCAGAGAGTTGTGGAGGCTGGGTCATTGGATACATTCAAGGCGGAGATAGACAGATTCTTGAACTACAGGGGAGTCAAGGGTTATGGGGAACGGGCAGGGAAGTGGAGCTGAGGCCAAGATCAGATCAGCCATGATCTTATTAAATGGCGGAGCAGGCTCGAGGGGCCAAATGGCCGACTCCTGCTCCTATTTCTTATATTCTTCTGTGTATACAGTATGCTTTGTTAAAAGGACTACACACATACACACACTACTGCCAATAGAACAGATGGAGCAAACTGTGCTTTAAATTATTCTGTAACCAAGACCTAACATTACAACTTTGAAGTTATAAAAATCACCATCGAATCAACTCCTCCCACCCACCGAATCCAACCTTGCCTTAATTTTGAGGATTCAATCGGACAGGTTCAAATCCTACTTTCTGCTTCAAAAGCAAAACACTGCGGATGCCGGAAATCTGAAATAAGAACTGAACATGCTGGAAACAGTGACAGGCAGCATCTGCGGAGAGAGAAACTGAGTTAACAGTTCAGTTCGGTGATCCTCTGTCAGAACGCTTGCATCAGAACCCAGAACAGTTCTGACGAAGGGTCATCGACCTGAAACGTTAACTCTATCGCTCTCTCCACAGATGCTGCCCGACCCGCTGAGTATTTCCAGCATTTTCTGTTTTTTCATTCCTACCTTCTGCCAGCTCGTCTTAGTCCCGTTTCTAATTTGCCATCTGCACGTTTGCGGAGTGCATGAAAACTGCTCTTACTGAAGGAGGTTGCCCCTCAGTTCAAAAAGAGGGTCATTGCACATTTGTCGATTCTCTTTTCTGGGGGGGGGGGGGGGGAAGTTGGGGGGGGGAGTCTATTTTTCAGGCGTGGTCAGCACAATCAACACAACGAAAAAACAGATGATCCGGCCATCATCACGTTGCTGTGTGTGGGAGCTTGCTGTGCGCAAAATGGCTTTCGCGTTTCCCACATTACAACAGGGACTACACTCCAAAAAGTGCTTCATTGGCTGTAAAGCGCGTTGAAACGTCCGGTGGTCGTGAAAGGCGCTATATAAATGCAAGGGCCGGATTTTCCGGTCCTGTCCGCCTCTGTTATCAACCCCCGAGGGGCGACAATGGCGGCGGTGAGCTCTTCCGGGCGGGCGGCCAGCCTCCAGCGCCCCACCGGCGGGTTTTGGCGGAGGTTGTGGAGCATTACCGCCCGGGGGAGGCGAGCCGGCGTGCAACGCCCCCTCGGTGGCGACACCGGCTCGACCTTTGAACTCCCGCCCGATCCGTACGGCCCGCAGCGCCCCCTGGTGGGACCGCTTGTGAAAACGGGCGGTTCGCCCCGATTCCGGCCGCATTGAGGTGAATAATGTCCACCTCAGGTCAGTGTGAGAGTTTTTTTCTGTTTTTTGTTTGCGATTTATGCTGTGGTGGCGTGGGCTATGTATTGGGAATGTGTTTGGTGTGTTTTTTCAGTTTTTTTTTTCCTTCCCCCCGAGGCCTCCCTTACATAGCGCTCCGATGCCGGCTGTTTAGCCCGGGATTTTCCCATGCTCAGCCGGCCTAGCGCCCTGAGAGAACACCTCCCTTAGCGCCCCGCCCCACACTCAGGGCCCAGCTGCCCAATTTTGCTGACTGAGGCGCAAACTGTTCCCGGGCGCTAACTTCACCGCCCCAGCGCCATTACCGCCCCGAATGCAGCAAAGCCGAAAACCCAGCCTTAAGTCTTTTTCTTTCATGGTTACCGATGCTCTGCACAGTTGCCTCTGAAAACTCTGAATCGTAGGTAACTCACCCGCCCATCACTGTATCATCATCATCATCATAGGCAGTCCCTCGAAGCGAGGATGACTTGCTTCCACGCCAAAACAGGATGAGTTCCCAGGTGTTTCAATGAAGGACCTAATATTCCAGATCCCGAACTACATCCTGAAGGGTGGAAGATGCCCTGTGCGTGGATTTTTTTTAACGCGGGGTGACCGTTGCACACCAGCCACCACACGGGCTTGACAGAGCGAGGTCTTGGTCCAGTGGCAAGGGTTAACCAGGACGACTGGAGACCAGCTCTGCTGCACGGGCCTAGTGCGCACACATATCGCACAGTGTGGGCTGGGCCCGTGCTGCCCCCGGGCCCCTGGTCCCTCCTAACCTAACAGCAAGAATTAACTCGAAGGTGTTTGTTCATCGAGCATTTGGCACGCTGGTGTTAATTTAGAATGCGGATACATCTCATGCCACGAAAGAAAAGCCCCACCGGCTGGTTGTCGATGCCCATATTAAATAATACTCATTTCTGCAAGGCTCAATTGACGAGCAAGGTTAAATAGAGGACAGCTGTCCTGTGACAGTGAGTGACAGAGGCCCGGTCACTGGCCTGAAAGAGCCACGACTCAGGACCAGCATAAAAATGAGTTAGTCGGGAGAGAATGACTGAACGTCTCCCTTGTGAGGTTCTGCTTACCGTCACAACTCACAGCTTACACAAGATATGAAACTCATTCCCTGGTACAAACCTGCATGCAGTATTGAACAAGCAGCACTGCAGTCATCATTAACCTAGATTTGTTATCTTGTCTTTTTTGTGCCGGAAAAGATGAACAATGTCAGAGCTGAGTGACGTTCCGAGAAAGCAGTGGATTCATTACAATGGAAAACAGGAAACTCCAGCGATGAACAACCCAGAATTGACACGGGAAGCTTGCTCCATGAAATGTAGAGCTGCCTGGCTTCTTTAAGATCGCTTACATGGAAAGAAAGAGCGTTTGTGGCCTCAGGACATGTCAAAGCGCTTTACAGCCAATGAAGCACTCTTTGAAGTGTAGTCACTGTTGTAATGTAGGAAACGCGGCAGCTACTATGCGCACAGCAAGCTCCCACAAACAGCAATGTGATAACGACCGGATAAGTTGTTTTTAGTGATGTGGGTTGAGGGATAAATATTGGCCGAGAGCACCGGGGATGTGGTGTCTGTAAGCACTCTAGTAATGACTCCACGAGGTAAGGTATTGCACTTGAACTGTTGTGACCTTAGTCCATTTATTGCAGCTCCTGAATGAGGTTACAGTAAGGTGAGCTTCCTTTTATACCTGGTTACCTGCGGTCTACAGGTGACCTCGACATCTCCACCAGTTGCACCCTCTGGTGGTACAGGCATATTGTATACAGTGTGAAGGTACATTCATTGGTCTTATGTAACTGTACATTGAGTGTACAGGGTGTATACATACACAACAGGGGATAACTCCCCTTCATCAACAGGGTCACAGACCAGAAACGTTAACTCTGTTTCTCTCTCCACAGATTCTGCCTGACCTGCAGAGATTTCCAGCACTTTCTGTTTCTAGATTTTAAAAAAACATTGCTATTTGGACTTAGCCTAGTCAGACCAAATGGAATACTTTTGCTCGCAAGACCAGTGACCAGCAGATATCGACACACCCACACTGACCACAGGTCAACTCTTTGTAAAGAGAGGCTTAGTGAGGCTACAGGGTAATAAAGAAAGAAAGATTTGCATTGCTATAGCACCCTTCACGACCACCAGACATCTCAAAGCGCTTTACAGCCAATGAAGTACTTTTGGAGTGTAGTCACTGTTGTAATGTGGGAAACGCGGTAGCCAATCTGCGCACAGCAAGCTCCCACAAACAGCAATATGCTAATGACCAGATAATCTGTTTTTGTGATGTTGATTGAGGGATAAATATTGGCCCCAGGAAACCGGGAATAACTCCCCTGCTCTTCTTCGAAATAGTGCCAAGGGATCTTTTATGCCCACCTGAGAGAGCAGATAATGTCTTATCCAAAATACAGCCCCTCTGACAGTGCAGCACTCCCTCAGCACGGCACTGGGAGTGTCAGCCTAGATATTTGTGTTCAAGACTCTGGGATTTGAACCCACAACTTTCTGACTCAGAGGCAAGTGTGCTACCTACTGAGCCACAGCTGACACATTAAAGGGCATGTGATGTGTTTAGTGTCTATGTTATTATTATCATCATAGGCAGTCCCTCAGAATTGATGAAAACTTGCTTTAACACTAAAAATGAGTCCTTAGGTGGCTGAACAGTCCAATACGAGAACCACAGTCTCTGTCACAAGTAGGACAGATAGTCGTTGAGGGAAAGGGTGGGTGGGACTGGTTTGCCGCACGCTCCTTCCGCTGCCTGCGCTTGCTTTCTGCCTGCTCTCGGCGATGAGACTCGAGGTGCTCAGCACCCTCCCGGATGCACTTCCTCCACTTAGGGCGGTCTTTGGCCAGGGATTCCCAGGTGTCGGTGGGGATGTTGCACTTTATCAGGGAGGCTTTCAGGGTGTCCCTGTAACGTTTCCTCTGCCCACCTTTGGCTCGTTTGCCGTGAAGGAGTTCCGAGTAGAGCGCTTGCCTTGGGAGTCTCGTGTCGGGGCATGCGGACAACGTGGCCTGCCCAGCGGAGCTGGTCGAGTGTGGTCAGTGCTTCGATGCTGGGGATGTTGGCCTGGTCGAGGACGCTAACGTTGGTGCGTCTGTCCTCCCAGGGGATTTGTAGGATGCCTATGTAAGTTAAAGCTGGTGGGTTAACGGATCGAGTGCACAATTTAGCTGGCCGCGCTGCTTATTTCCCTGAAATGCAAAGCGTACCAACTTGGGACTGCTTGCTGAACTCTGTCACGCATTGTGAAACAAGACTGGCTTGAGACAGGATATTCCAGATAGTCTAATATTCCAGATCCCGAACTACATCCTGAAGGGTGGAAGGTGCCTGTGCGTGGATTTTTTTAACGTCAAAAAGGGATGAGTTCACAGGTGTTTCAATGAAGAACCTAATATTCCAGATCCCGAACTACATCCTGAAGGGTGGAAGATGCCTGTGCGTGGATTTTTTTAACGTGGGGTGATCGTTGCACACCAGCCACCACACGGGCTTGACAGAGCTCGGTCTTGGTCCAGTGGCAAGGGTTAACCAGGATGACTGGAGACCAGGGTGAGACATTTAGCGGGTTAATTACATGACCAATGGTAAATACGTCAGCCATCTGGAGTTCTGTGAGGAACACAGATTGCTACTCCTGACAACCCGTCAATGTGGAATCAATGGGCATTTCAGTCCCACAGCTTTTAAGGTATTTGTTTTCAATGAGGAAGCAATGAATTAACTCCAGCAATTAAAATTTGAGAAAGGTATTCCTTTACTCAATTTTTTCTTCATTATTTCAAAGGTGAAGTTTCCTGCCAGCTCTGATTCTACTACAACTTGTATTTATATAGCGCCTTTAACGTAGTGAAATGTCCCAAGGCCCTTCACAGGAGTATTATACGCTAAAAATTTGACACCAAGTCTCATAAGTCGAAATTAGCGCAGATGACCAAAAGCTTGTTCAAAGAGATAGGTTTTAAGGAGCGTCTTGAAGGAGGAGAGAGGTAGAGAGGGGAAGAGATTTAGGCAGGGAGTTCCAGAGCTTGGGGCCCAAGCAACAGAAGGCACGGCCACCGATGGTTGAGCAATAATAATCAGGGATGCTCAAGAGGGCAGAATTAGAGGAGCGCAGATATCTCGGGGGGTTGTGGGGCTTGAGAAGATTACAGAGATAGGGAGGGGGCGAGGGCCATGGAGGGATTTGAAAATAAGCTGAGAATTTATGTATAATGGCCCGGATTTTGCAGTAAGTGGTGAAGGAATGACACTCACTGTTCACCATGTTGACAGAAAATGATCTCCATAATTACTTTTTGGGTGCGCAGCCCCTTTAAGGGCTGCCCGGCCCATTGCTAAAGCCAATCCCGAGCTGCACGGATGCGCGGCCACCGCAGTTTACCGGGAACGTTGCCGACAGCTGGCCACAAAGTCTTTGCGGGTTTTTGAGCAGTGACCAGCTCGAAAATCCAGCGTCTGATCCAGTGTGGCGCCCTCTACAGGGGATCGGTGGCGGTGTGAGCAACAGCGTGGCTCTTCAACCAATCAGATTGAAGAATCCTCACTGAGCCGTGCAGAGCGTAAACCAGGAAGTGTAAATTAGATTTACATCATGTACAGAAAACAAAATAAAGAGAAAACAAAATAAATGATTGGATTAAGAAAGATAAGAAAGAATGACTTGCATTTATATAGCGCCTTTCACGACCACCGGACATCTCAAAGCGCTTTACAGCCAAAGAAGTACTTTTGGAGTGTGGTCACTGTTGTAATGTGGGAAACGCAGCAGCCAATTTGCACACAGCAAGCTCCCACACACAGCAATGTGATAATGACCAGATAATCTGTTTTTTTTGTTATGTTGATTGAGGGATAAATATTGGTCCCAGGACACCGGGGATAACTCCCCTGCTCTTCTTCGAAATAGTGCCGTGGGATCTTTTACATCCACCTGAGAGAGCAGACAGGACCTCGGTTGAATATCTCGTCCGAAAGAGAGAGAGAGAGAGATAAATGAGACAGACAGAAAATGTAAAAAATATATTTATTAAAAAAAAATCTCCAATAATAATGCAGTTCGGAAGGAATGAGACACCGCACTTGTAAAATTAGATTTTCAGGGCCAGAAAGATCGTTTGGCAGTAATTAAGACTGAACAATGCTTTCAAAAATTCACTTGCATCTGAATGCACCAGCTTTTTCTCCCATGTTTAGTGGGTAACTAGAAACATAGAAACATAGAAAATAGGTGCAGGAGTAGGCCATTCGGCCCTTCAATGAGTTCATGGCTGAACATGCAACTTCAGTACCCCATTCCTGCTTTCTCAGTGGGTAAGTACCGCATGTATTTTAATGCCGCTTCTCTCAGTGTAGCGAAGATTCTGGAGGAGCAGGGAAACCCAGGCAGCAACGTCCTGATTTCCGCGTTTAACTGCGCACGTGCGGAGTCGGGAAGTTGCGGTCCAATTTACCCCACAGTAACAGTTAGCGCTGACAGCCTCATCATCACTGGGGCCTGTGTGTGCGCACAGAACGCTGTCAGACCTTAGCTTCTTGTCGACTCGCTGGGAAGATTTAAAAAAAAATGTATGACAAAAATTTATGTGGAGCATTTGCATTATTTAATACGCCACCTTAATTCCCTCAACGACTGCTTTTAGCTTCATATATAATTAAGGGGGAAGGACACCATGGAAGGTAAGAAGTTGAAATGACAAGATCCATTCTCTGCCGTGAAAATTGCGCAAGTGATTTAAAAACTGCTGTGCTCTTTCGTTTAGTCATCCATTTCAGCACACAACAGGTGGGGCAGATGTTTTGTGACAAGGGAAGCTTTTTGCAAATGGTTGCACCCCACAATTGGCGTCAACGAGAGTGGTGTATTTAAGAAGCAACAATACACATTTTTAATTGCAATTTTACGTCGCCCCCCCTCCCAAGTATTTGAATATTCATACATGCCAACCAAGAAAATGAACACAAAAGCTGGTCAACTGTTTCGCAAGAGCTGACACAGCCTTCGGAAAGCTGACAACTCGAAAATGGTTGCAATAATTAAGCCATGTGAAGACAACATTGAAAGTGCAGTGAGTCTTGGGCCTGAGCTGACGGTGTACTTAGCGTTTCTGCACTCACAGCGTCAGCTGTGGCTCAACGGGCAGCACACTCGCCTCCGAGTCAGAAGGTTGAGGGTTCAATGGAACATGAGCACACAAATCTAGGCTGACACTCCCAGTGCAGTACTGAGGGAGCGCCGCGCTGTCGGAGGGGCAGTACTGAGGGAGTGCTGCACTGTTGGAGGGACAGTACTGAGGGAGCGCCGCACTGTCGGAGGGGCAGTACTGAGGGAGCGCCGCACTGTCGGAGGGGCAGTACTGAGGGAGCGCCGCACTGTTGGAGGGGCAGTACTGAGGGAGCGCCGCACTGTTGGAGGGGCAGTACTGAGGGAGCGCCGCACTGTTGGAGGGGCAGTAGAAACATAGAAAACAGGTGCAGGAGTAGGCCATTCAGCCCTTCTAGCCTGCACCGCCATTCAATGAGTTCATGGCTGAACATGAAACTTCAGTACCCCCTTCCTGCTTTCTTGCCATACCCCTTGATCCCTCGAGTAGTAAGGACTTCATCTAACTCCTTTTTGAATATATTTAGTGAATTGGCCTCAACTACTTTCTGTGGTAGAGAATTCCACAGGTTCACCACTCTCTGGGTGAAGAAGTTTCTCCTCATCTAGGTCCTAAATGGTTTACCCCTTATCCTTAGACTGTGACCTCTGGTTCTGGACTTCCCCAACATTGGGAACATTCTTCCTGCATCTAACCTGTCTAAACCCGTCAGAATTTTAAACGTTTCCATGAGGTCCCCTCTCATTCTTCTGAACTCCAGTGAATACAAGCCCAGTTGATCCAGTCTTTCTTGATAGGTCAGTCCCGCCATCCCGGGAATCAGTCTGGTGAATCTTCGCTGCACTCCCTCAATAGCAAGAATGTCCTTCCTCAAGTTAGGAGACCAAAACTGTACACAATACTCCAGGTGTGGCCTCACCAAGGCCCTGTACAACTGTAGCAACACCTCCCTGCCCCTGTATTCAAATCCCCTCGCTATGAAGGCCAACATGCCATTTGCTTTCTTAACCGCCTGCTGTACCTGCATGCTAACCTTCAATGACTGATGTACCATGACACCCAGGTCTCGTTGCACCTTCCCTTTTCCTAATCTGTCACCATTCAGATAATAGTCTGTCTCTCTGTTTTTACCACCAAAGTGGATAACCTCACATTTATCCACATTATACTTCATCTGCCATGCATTTGCCCACTCACCTAACCTATCCAAGTCACTCTGCAGCCTAATAGCATCCTCCTCGCAGCTCACACTGCCACCCAACTTAGTGTCATCCGCAAATTTGGAGATACTGCATTTAATCCCCTCGTCTAAATCATTAATGTACAATGTAAAAGCTGGGGCCCCAGCACAGAACCTTGCGGCACCCCACTAGTCACTGCCTGCCATTCTGAAAAGTACCCGTTTACTCCTACTCTTTGCTTCCTGTCTGACAACCAGTTCTCAATCCACGTCAGCACACTACCCCCAATCCCATGTGCTTTAACTTTGCACATTAATCTCTTGTGTGGGACCTTGTCGAAAGCCTTCTGAAAGTCCAAATATACCACATCAACTGGTTCTCCTTTGTCCACTTTCCTGGAAACATCCTCAAAAAATTCCAGAAGATTTGTCAAGCATGATTTCCCTTTCACAAATCCATGCTGACTTGGACCTATCATGTCACCATTTTCCAGATGCACTGCTATGACATCCTTAATAATTGATTCCATCATTGTACTGAGGGAGCGCCGCACTGTCAGAGGGGCAGTACTGAGGGAGCACCGCGCTGTCGGAGGGGCAGTACTGAGGGAGCGCTGCACTGTCGGAGGGGCAGTACTGAGGGAGCGCGGCACTGTGGGAGAGACAGTGCTGAGGGAGAGCTGCACTGTCGGAGGGGCAGTACTGAGGGAGCGTTGCACTGTCGAAGGGGCAGTACTGAGGGAGTGCTGCACTGTCGAAGGGGCAGTACTGAGGGAGCGCGGCACTGTGGGAGAGGCAGTGCTGAGGGAGAGCTGCACTGTCGGAGGGACAGTACTGAGGGAGAGCTGCACTGTCGGAGGGACAGTACTGAGGGAGAGCTGCACTGTCGGAGGGACAGTACTGAGGGAGAGCTGCACTGTCGGAGGGGCAGTACTGAGGGAGCGCTGCACTGTCGAAGGGGCAGTACTGAGGGAGTGCTGCACTGTCGGAGGGGCAGTACTGAGGGAGCGCGGCACTGTGGGAGAGGCAGTGCTGAGGGAGAGCTGCACTGTCAGAGGGGCAGTACTGAGGGAGTGCTACATTGTCGGAGGGGAGGTTACTGAGGGAGCGCTGCACTGTCGGACAGACAGTACTGAGGGAGCGCCGCACTGTCGAAGGTGTCGTTTTTCGGATGAGACGTTAAACCGAGACCCAGCCTGTCCTTTAAGGTGGATGTAAAAGATCCCATGGCACTATTTTGAAGAAGAGCAGGGGAGTTCTCCCCGGTGTCCTGGGGCCAATATTTATCCCTCAATCAACATCACTAAAACAGATTATCTGGTCAATATCACGTTGCTGTTTGTGGGAGCTTGCTGTGTGCAATTTGATGTATTTAAGAATGGTAACCCAATGCAGCTTTACTAATACTGCTGAAAATGAGATTATCACAACAAATAAGCACTTTTAATCACAGTTTGTCCACAGTCCACCACCTATGAGTAACTCGATTTAAAATCACTGAAATTGACTTAAAAAAAACCATACCAAAACATTTCATAATTGAATTGATGAACGCTCGTCTGTTTCTTGATAAAATTAAATATTTTTTGAGATGAAAAAGTGCCGATGAATGCCCGTGCGCATTAAAAAATTGGATGAAGCTTCCGGAACCAACGTGATCGGTGGAATTTCACAATGGCGGCCTGGGGGCGTGACCAGTTTTGTGGGCGGGGTCTGTTTTGGCGAATTGAATCTTGAACCGGCGTAAAAGATCGCGGCAAACTACGGACGTAAGTTGTATTTTTGGTGGCAACACTATTGGGTTTGAGATTCCCTCACTCTTTATCGCTGGTTCGGTCGATTCCTACTGGATTGGGTTGACGTAACTGGCATAAACACGCAGAATAATGACCCCCGACTGTCTATATCCAGTGCAGACATTTGACACATATTTGCTACGACTTCGATCATATTGCAACTACCAACACAGGGCTATCATGCTGTGCCTGGAGCCAAGTAAGCATGTGCGCCAGGTGTAATTGTAATGTATTTGCTTCATAGGTTCTTTGCTTAAGAATTCATAGCAACTCATTGCTATTAAGAACTAGTCAGTTTATGAGCAAAAGATTTAACAATCACACCACACATTACTGGTTCATCCACCAGGCTCACAACCACCTGCTTCATCCCCTGAACCCTAACTGCCTGGGGTTTTATTGAGTCTTGTGAACGTCACGTGACTGGCTAAGCCACTCCCAACTCAACAGCTCTACCAACCCGTGAGCATCCTCACAGATGCATACATAACACCTGGCACATGGGAACCCATACTGGCTGAGGTGTCATATTCCACACACCGCATCCTTTTTTAGTGAATTAAAGAGCTGAAAGTTACAAAGTACACCATGTTCAAAAGGTGTTTGGATGGGCACTTAAAGTGCCGTAACCTGCAGGGTTATGGACCTAGAGCTGCTAATTGGGATTAGACTGGATAACCTCTTGTTGGCTGGCGCAGATACGATGGTAAGTACTGCAGGGAATCGAATACGGCCAGGGTGATCGCCTGGACTAGTTTTGATCGCCTGGATGGGTCGGAGAGAAATTTTCCAGATTTTTTCCCCCCAATTGGCCTGGGTTTTTATCTGGTTTTTGCCTCTCCCAGGAGATCACATAGCACTGGTTGGGGTGGAGTGTAGAATGTTTCAGTGCAAGGGATGTCGCAGTTGTGTGGGGCAGACTGGTTGGGCTGGGTGCCCTTTACCTTTCTGCCATTGTTCATTGTTCACAGGTTTATATGTAACCTTCAGGGCTGCTGACCGAGGGCCGTGCGGCTCTTTGTCGGCCGGCTCAGACACGCTGGGCCAAAATGGCCTCCTTCTGCGCTGTAAATTTCTTCCTCTTCTTCACTTCTTCAGGTCACCATCTTTTCGCAGTTGGGGGTCATTTTGCCTTTGTCATCCAGTCCCGCTCACCCATCACCCCCCTGTGCTCACTGCCCCGTGTCCTAACTCGCACCGAGTCCCGCTCACCCATCACCCCCTGTGCTCGCTGCCCCGTGCCCTAACTCGCACCGAGTCCCGCTCACCCATCACCCCCTGTGCTCGTTGCCCCGTGCCCTAACTCGCACCGAGTCCCGCTCACCCATCACCCCCTGTGCTCGCATTGGCTCCCGGTAAAGCTACGCCTCAATTTCAAAATTCTCGTCCATGTTTTCAAATCCCTCCATGGCCTCGCCCCTCCCTATCTCTGTAATCTCCTCCAGCCCCACAACCCCCCGAGATGGCTGTGCTCCTCTAATTCTGCCGCCTTGAGCATCCCTGATTATAATCGCTCCACCATCCGTGTCTGTGCCTTCAACTGCCTGGGCCCCAAGCTCTGGAACTCCCTCCTTAAACCTCTCCGCCTCTCTACCTCTCTTTCCTCCTTTAAGACCCTCCTTAAAACCTACCTCTTTGACCAAAGGTATTGGTCACCTGCCCTAATTTCGCCTTCTCAGGCAGTCCCTCGAAGTGAGGATGACTTGCTTCCACACCAAAAAGGGATGAGTTCACAGATGTTTCAATGAAGGACCTAATATTCCAGATCCCGAACTACATCCTGAAGGGTGGAAGATGCCTGTGGGTGGATTTTTTTAACGTGGGGTGGCCGTTGCACACCAGCCACCACACGGGCTTGACAGAGCTGGGTCTTGGTCCAGTGGCAAGGGTTAACCAGGACGACTGGAGACCTGCTCTGTTGCACGGACCGAGTGCGCGCACATATCGCACAGTGTGGGCTGGCCCCGTGCTGCCCCTGGGCCCTCGCCTCTTCTGGGCCTCGAACTCACACCTCTCCTGGACCCCGATCATGTCACTCGTGTGCCTCCATCTCTCTCCGTTCCTCTGCCCCGGTCATTCAGCAGGGTCCAGGTACAGCGGCAAATGATCAAGGCAGAGGTGTGGCGAATTTATCCTTATGAACAACACGGGAGTCAAGGGTTATGGGGAGCGGGCGGGGAAGTGGAGCTGAGGCCAAGACCAGATCAGCCACGATCTTATTGAATGGTGGAGCAGGCTCGAGGGGCCAAATGGCCTACTCCTGCTCCTAATTCTTATGTTCTTTTCTTATGTATGTGGCTCGTTGTCAATTGTTTTTGTCTGTGACATGCCTCGGAATGTTTTACAACATTAAAGGCGATGTATAAATGCAAGTTTTTCTTGTTGTTTGAGCGACAACATCGGCAAATGAATGGCAGATGAAGTATAATGTGGATAAATGTGAGGTTATCCACTTTGGTGGTAAAAACAGAGAGACAGACTATTATCTGAATGGTGACAGATTAGGAAAAGGGAAGGTGCAACGAGATCTGGGTGTCATGGTACATCAGTCATTGAAGGTTGGCATGCAGGTACAGCAGGCGGTTAAGAAAGCAAATGGCATGTTGGCCTTCATAGCGAGGGGATTTGAGTACAGGGGCAGGGAGGTGTTGCTACAGTTGTACAGGGCCTTGGTGAGGCCACACCTGGAGTATTGTGTACAGTTTTGGTCTCCTAACTTGAGGAAGGACATTCTTGCTATTGAGGGAGTGCAGCGAAGATTCACCAGACTGATTCCCGGGATGGTGGGACTGACCTATCAAGAAAGACTGGATCAACTGGGCTTGTATTCACTGGAGTTCAGAAGAATGAGAGGGGACCTCATAGAAACGTTTAAAATTCTGACGGGTTTAGACAGGTTAGATGCAGGAAGAATGTTCCCAATGTTGGGGAAGTCAGAACCAGGGGTCACAGTCTGAGGATAAGGGGTAAGCCATTTCGGACCGAGATGAGGAGAAACTTCTTCACCCAGAGAGTGGTGAACCTGTGGAATTCTCTACCACAGAAAGTAGTTGAGGCCAATTCACTAAATATATTCAAAAGGGAGTTAGATGAAGTCCTTACTACTCGGGGGATCAAGGGGTATGGCGAGAAGTCAGGAAGCGGGTACTGAAGTTTCATGTTCAGCCATGAACTCATTGAATGGCGGTGCAGGCTAGAAGGGCTGAATGGCCTGCTCCTGCACCTATTTTCTATGTTTCTACATTTCTATGATTCGGTCGCTCGAGAAACCTTTCTCCCAATTTTAATTTCGGTTCACCGGCGGTACTGAAGATCGGGGGAGATGTATAACACGTGGTTGAATCGGTATTGCCAGCTTTACCCCTTGCTGCCCAAAGTCAAAACAGACGGCGCTGCGTCCAACCAAATCTCAGCCTGGACAGAAGGAATGTCGCCAGGTCTAATGTGTTGCTATACTTGTTAATTCACTTACTCAAACCACTGGAGTTTAATATGTGAAGGCAGACAAGTCTCCGCTGCAGAATGAACGAGTCTGAGTGCCTAATACAACTCATTAGCTTTGAGCACGTGGGCCTCATACCAAGGCACCACCACAGGGAATCAAAAATCAGAGGTGGGGGGAGGGGAACGGGCGATGCAACCATCTGATCCGTTGTTTGCTGCTGTTTTACAACAACGGTAATTTAAGCACGAGCCGTCCGCGTGAAGGGATGCGTACTGTGGGGCTGAATTCAGAGCGCAGATTTGGGCCGTCCGATTTCCTTCCCCCCCCCGAGGGAACGGACACGAGTCACAAAATAGGAAGAGGTAGGCGACACTAGCTGATGGTAGTCAGTGAAAGGAACATATGCCAGGTGTCTGAAGAGCCAGACGGCAAGATTCACACAGCAACCCCCCCCTCCCTCCACACCCCCCGGGGCTAAACGATCCGACTACCCATGACATAGATACTTCGGACGTCTACTGCTTCATTCATAATGCAAGTCAGTGGAGGATGATGGCCATCATTTCCAATGGCACAGATGCACAGACCAACTTGAAATAACACAAATTTTAAAAGCAAACACTTAATCCTTACACTGCTGCAGATGAATTTACCGATTTGGACATTGTCGGGCTCAGGGGGGCGGGGGGGGGAGCTGGGTTAAATTCATGTAGCAGCTGGCTTTCTGATTTATTTTTTAATTTATTCGTTCACAGGATGTGGGCATCGCTGGCAAGGCCGTCATTTATTGCTCAGCCCTCATCATCATAGGCAGTCCCTCGGTATCGAGGAAGACTTGCTTCCACTCTAAAAGTGAGTTCTCAGGTGACTGAGCAGTCCAATACGAGAGCCACAGTCCCTGTCTCAGGTGGGACAGACAGTGGTTGGAGGAAAGGGTGGGTGGGACAGGTTTGCCGCACGCTCCTTCCGCTGCCTGCGCTTGATTTCTGCATGCTCTCGGCGACGAGACTCGAGGTGCTCAGCGCCCTCCTGGATGCACTTCCTCCACTTAGGGCGGTCTTTGGCCAGGGACTTCCAGGTGTCGGTGGGGATGTTGCACTTTATCAGGGAGGCTTTGAGGGTGTCCTTGAAACGTTTCCTCTGCCCACCTGGACCTCGCTTGCCACGTAGGAGTTCCGAGTAGAGCGCTTGCTTTGGGAATCTCGTGTTGGGCATGCGGACAATGTGGCCCGCCCAGCGGAGCTGGTCAAGTGTGGTCAGTGCCTCGATGCTGGGGATGTTGGCCTGAACGAGGACACTAATGTTAGTGTGTCTGTCCTCCCAGGGGATTTGCAGGATCTTGCGGAGACATCCCTAATTGCCCCTTGAGAAGGTGGTGGTGAGCCGCCTTCTTGAACCGCTGCAGTCCGTGTGGTGAAGGTGCTCCCACAGTGCTGTTAGGGAGGGGGTTCCAGGATTTTGACCCAGCGACGATGAAGGAACGGCCGATATATTTCCAAATTGGGATGGTGTGTGACTCGGGAGGGGAACTTGGGAGGTGATGGTGTTCCCATGCGCCTGCTGCCCTTGTCCTTCTAGGTGGGAGATTTAACTTAGGGTTAACTAATTAGGTGCACCATTCCAGAGCCAAGCAGTAGAAGTCTATGAAATAAAGGAGGTGGAAAAACTGTTGTGTTGTTGCCACAGTCAGCGAGGTTCCGGCCTGCAAGACCATCAGCAGGCTGGGGCCATTGGAGGGAGCAGCGTGCGGTGGTATACCACTGCAGGGAGCAGGGCGTGCTGCTACAGGTGGGCGACGGCTGCGAAGCCGGGTCGCTGATTGCGGTGCGGGCAGGTACAGCAGGAGCGGCAAGAGTCCGTAGAGGGAAGTGACCGGGGCCCAGGAGAGGCAAGAGTTTGGGGCCCAGGAGAGGCGAGGGCCCAGGGGCAGCACGGGCCCAGCCCACACTGTGCGATATGTGTGCGCACTGGGTCCGTGCAGCAGAGCTGGTCTCCAGTCATCCTGGTCGACCCTTGCCACTGGACCAAGACCTCGCTCTGTCAAGCCCGTGTGGTGGCTGGTGTGCAACGGTCACCCCACGTTAAAAAAATCCACGCACAGGGCATCTTCCACCCTTCAGGGTGTAGTTCAGGACCTGGTATATCAGGTCCTTCATTGAAACACCTGTGAACTCATCCCTTTTTAGCGTGGAAGCAAGTCATCCTCGATTCGAGGGACTGCCTATGATGATGATGACAGTAGAGCAACACATGTATGGAACAGGTAAAGAAAGAAATGCTTTCATTTATATAGCACCTTTCTCAAACACCAACGTCCCAAACACTTGACAGTCAATAAAGTACTTTTGGAGTGTAGTCACTGTTGAAATGTGGGAAACGCAGCAGCCAATTGCATCGCAAGCTCCCACAAACAGCAATGTGACAATGATCTGATCATCTGTTTTCGTGATGTTGATTGAGATTTAAATATTGGCCAGGACACCGGGCTAACTCCCCTGCTCTTGTTCGAATGTACATCCACCTGAGAGAGCAGACGGGGCGTCAGTTTAACGGTCTCACCTGAGAGACAGCACGGCACTCCCCTGGAATGTCAGCCTGGAATTTTGTGCTCAAATCTATGGAGTGGGACATGAACCCACAACCTTCTGACTCAGAGGTGAGAGTGCTGCCCACTGAGCCACGGTTGACACTTAAAATCTGCTAAAATGTCCCACTGGATAATCGCTTGGCCCTTTTCCTGTACACAGTAGTAGCTGGGTTTTTTTTTCCTCCCAAATCAATCTGAGTGAATCCGGTTCAGATTGATGCGGATCGGATCAATCAGCTTCTGGTCTCATCTCTACATCACATTTTGGAACTGAGGTGATTGGCAAAAGAACCAGAGGCAACACGAGAAAAAAGATTCCTGCGCAGCGAGTTGTTGCGATCTGCAATCTGCTGCCTGAAAGTTCGTTGGAAGCAGATTCAGTAGCAACTTTTAAAACAGAATTGGATAAATAATTGAAAGGAAAAATTTTACAGTTGCTGTGGGGAAAGAGCAAGGCAGGCTCTATCAAAGAGCTGGCCAAGACACAGTGGGCCAAATGGCCTCATTTTGCAGTGTATCATTCTATGATTCTTTGCAATCATTCTGAATCTGTCCCAACTATTTATATTATCAAATAACAAAACAAGTATTGCAATGCAACTGTTGCCATGGTAATATGGCACTGGATTAAATAGTTGGAACTTTCGTTGTTGGGCGACCTCACCTTGCTCGAAATGATGAGGACCTCATCATCATAGGCAGTCCCTCGGCATCGAGGAAGACTTGCTTCCACTCTTAAAATGAGCCCTTCGGTGGCTGACCAGTCCAACACGAGAGACACAGTCTCGGTCACAGGTGGGACAGACAGTGGTTGAGGGAAAGGGAGGGTGGGACTGGTTTGCCGCACGCTCCTTCCGCTGCCTGCGCTTGGTTTCTACGTGCTCTCGGCGTCGAGGACCCACGCTCAAAGCTGCCAACGAGTTTTTCACATTAAAGAAATCGGGCCAGCTTTGAACTCCTCCTAAAACTCCTCATTCTTTCGCAAGATCTGACATTTGTGACACTCCTTATCTCCTCTTTCTCTCCCTCAGTCTACCATTTCTGCTCCGGCAAATAGGCTCGATGTCACCATACCTCGATTGGCTCAGTGGGCAGCACACTCACCTCTGAGTCAGAAGGTTGTGGGCTCAAGTCCCACTCCAGAGACTTGAGCACAAAAGTCTAGGCTGACACTCCCAGTGCAATGCTGAGGGAGTGCCGCACTGTCGGAGGTGCCGTCTTTCAGATGAGACATTAAACCGAGGCTCTGCCTGCTCTCTCAGGTGGATGTAAAAGAACTATAGTTTATTTGCTTCATGGGCTCTTTGCTAAAGAATTAATAGCAACACATTGCTATTGAGTTCTTAATAGCAATTTATTCGCAAAAGGTTTAACAATCACACTACACATTACCAGGCTCAGAACCACCTGCCTCATCGTGGATTCCCCCAATCCCAACTGGCCGGAGTTTTATTGAGTCTTGTGAACATCACGTGACTGGCCAAGCCACTCCCAACTCAATAGCTCTACAAATCCGTGAGCACGCTCACCGGTGCATACATTACAAGAACCCATGGCACTATTTCAAAGAAGAGCAGAGCAGTTTCAGTGCAATGGTTAGTGGGCTTACCCAAACCTGCTATGTGCACTATTTTAACAAAGCCATTTGAAATAAGAGGCTATAGAGTGAGGGAACAGAAGGGAATTTGTTAAAATGCACAAAGGGATTTTTCATGAGCATGATAATCTGTGCGTTACCAAATACGTTCAGCGCAAAGTCAAACTCATTAGACTTTAACTTCCCAGTACTGAAACTTTCTCGAGCATTAGAATAATCATCAAGGCAACTTTCAGCAGCCTCATTACAGTTCAATATCTCTGAGCAAGTGTCCTAACTACAAGAGGAAATTGCCTTATTAGGAATGAAATGTTAAAGAGCATATTCTGAAAAGGGTCAGAGCAAAAATGATTGGTGAAGCTGTTTCTGTTAACGATTCCAATTATCATTAAGTGCCATTGCTCATTTATAACATTCTCCAGACGTTAATATGCTCAGAGTCTCTAAAGTTAAATTAGGCAGAGCAAACTTTTTAAAAACATATCTGATTTTTAAACAGTGTTAATTAACAGAAAGTTGGACAACAAGTGTAAAATCGGGCATATAAATCACACTTACTTGCCTGAGTTTATTTTTTCTTGCCATAACCTATCTGCCTTCTTGAAAATCCAGCCATCTTAAAAAAATACATAGAATCATAGAAATTTACAGCACGGAAAGAGGCAATTTTGTCCCATCGTGTCCGCGCCGGCCGACAAAGAGCTATCCAGCCTAATCCCACTTTCCAGCTCTCGGTCCGTAACCATGTAGGTTACGGCACTTCAAGTGCACATCCAAGTACTTTTTAAATGTGGTGAGGGTTTCTGCCTCTACCACCCTTTCAGGCAGTGAGTTCCAGACCCCACCACCATCTGGGCGAAAAGATTTGTCCTCAACTCCCCTCCAAACCTCTACCAATTACTTTAAATCTATGCCTCCTGGTTGTTGACCCCTCTGTTAAGGGAAACAGGTCCTTCCTATCCACACTATTTAGGACCCTCATAATTTTATACACCTCAATCAGGTCTCCCCTCAGCCTCCTCTGTTCCAAAGAAAACAAACCCAGTCTATCCAATCTTTCCTCATTGCTAACATTCTCCAATCCAGGCAACATCCTCGTAAATCTCCTCTGAACTCTCTCTAGTGCAATCACATCTTTCCTGTAATGTGGTGACCAGAACTGCACACAGTACTCCAGCTGTGGCCTCACCAGTGTTTTATACAGTTCGAACATAACATCCCTGCTCTTGTATTCTATGCCATGGCTAATAAAGGCAAGTATTCTGTATACCTTCTTAACCACCTTATCTACATACACTTCAAGGTCCCTTTATTTCAGGCCTCACCTGGAATATTGTGTTCAGTTTTGGTCTCCTAATCTGAGGAAGGACGTTCTTGCTAATGAGGGAGTGCAGCGAAGGTTCACCAGACTGATTTCCGGGATGGCAGGACTGAACTATGAGGAGATACTGGATCGACTGGGCCTGTATTCACTGGAGTTTAGAAGGATGAGAAGGGATCTCATCGAAACATATAAAATTCTGACGGGACTGGACAGGTTAGATGCAGGAAGAATGTTCCCGATGTTGGGGAAGTCCAGAACCAGGGGACATAGTCTAAGAATAAGGGGTAAGCCATTTAGGACTGAGATGAGGAGAAACTACTTCACTCAGAGAGTTGTTAACCTGTGGAATTCCTTACCGCAGAGAGTTGTTGATGCCAGTTCATTAAATATATTCAAGAGGGAGTTAGATATGGCCCTTATGGCTAAAGGGATCAAGGGGTATGGAGAGAAAGCAGGAAAGGGGTACTGAGGTGAATGATCAACCATGATCTTATTGAATAGTGGTGCAGACTCGAAGGGCCGAATGGCCTACTCCTGCACCTATTTTCTATGCTTCTATGTTTGTTCCTCTATGCTTCTCAATGTCCTACCATTATTGTGTATTCCCTTGCCTTGTTAGCCCTCCGCACATGTATTAACTCACACTTCTCTGGATTGAATTTCACCTGACCAGTTCATTGATATCTTCCTGCAGTCTGTAGCTTTCTTCTTCATCAACATTAGCGTCCTCGACCAGGCCAACATTCGCAGCATCGAAGCACTGACCACACTCGACCAGCTCCGCTGGGCGGGCCACATTGTTCGCATGCCTGACACAAGACTCCCAAAGCAAGCGCTCTACTCGGAACTCCTTCACGGCAAACGAGCCAAAGGTGAACAGAGGAAACGTTACAAGGATACCCTCAAAGCCTCCCTGATAAAGTGCAACATCCCCACTGACACCTGGGAGTCCCTGGCCAAAGATTGCCCTAAGTGGAGGAAGAGCATCCGGGAGGGCGCTGAGCACCTTGAGAGTCTCGTCACCGAGAGCATGCAGAAACCAAGTGCAGGCAGCGGAAGGAGCGTGCGGCAAACCAGACTCCCCACCCACCCTTTCCTCCAACCACTGTCTGTCCCACCTGTGACAGGGACTGTGGTTCTCGTATTGGACTGTTCAGCCACCTAAGGACTCATTTTAAGAGTGGAAGCAAGTCTTCCTCGATTCCGAGGGACTGCCTCTGATGATGATGATGATCTTCATTACCAACCACACAGCCGATTTTAGTATCATCTGTAAACCGAAGTGAACGATTTATATTCAATTTTTGAAGTCGCACGAATAAATTATCCATTCCCGGCGCTAAGTGGTGAGACTGAAGCAGGGTGGGGGCTTCCTGCCGGATCGACCTGTCAGGATTTCCCGGAGTTAGCCCTGATTCAATATTCAGGATCAGATTCCTGCTCCATATTACGCCTGGTCCTGGGAGCTCCTCAAAGGAGGGAGAGGGTCATTATCACATTGCTGTTTGTGGGAGCTTGCTGTGCGCAAATTGGCTGCCACGTTTCCCACATTACAACAGCGACCACACTTTTAAAAAAAGTACTTCACTGGCTGCAAAGCGTTTTTGGATGTCTCTATTTTGAGCAATTTCAACAATTTGATGGTATTTGTCGTCCATGTTAGATTGTTGGCTGTTATGATTCAATTGGAAGGGAACTAAAACCAATGTCCTTGCCAACCAATACACAAGTCGCCTATTCGATCAGTACGTTGACTGATACAGTAGGCGATCCCGATGTTAGCCTGTGGAAAGAAGCCAATATATACAAATTGAGGGTATAGGCAATCTAGAATGTCAGCTGTGGCTCAGGGGGCAGCACTTTTGCCTCTTGAGCCAGAAGGTTGTGGGTACAAGTCCCACTACAGGGACTTGAGCACATAAATCTAGGCTGACACTCCCAGTGCAGTACTGAGAGGGTGCTGCACTGTCGGAGGTGCCGTCTGTTGTGTCTGTAAGCATTCTAGTAATGACTCCACGAGGTAAGGTATTGCACTTGAACTGTTGTGACCTTAGTCCATTTATTGCAGCTCCTGAATGAGGTTACAGTAAGGTGAGCTCCCTTTTATACCTGGTTACCTGCGGTGTGCAGGTGACCCCTAGGTCTCCACCAGTTGCACCCTCTGGTGGTACAGGCATAGTGTACACAGCGTGAAGATACATTCATTGGTCTTACGTAACTGTACATTGAGTGAACAGGGTATATGCATACACAACATCACCCTCCCCTAAATCTTGTGCCACTGGCCTTTGCACTGTGTGCTCTGGCCCTCGACTTGAGTGCCCAAGGGCCTTGCACCTTGTTTGTGCTTGGGAATGGCTCTCTCCCTGTGGACCCCCAAGTCCTTATTGGGAAATGGTCAGCAGTGGACTGTTGGAGGTTGAATTGGGGGTTTGAGTGGGTTCTGGGTGTGATCCATGTGTGTCCATGGCTACATACCCCCATTTTGCCCCCCCTTACATAGACCATGTGTGCGGCTCGACATTTGCATTTATGTACATGTACAGAGAATGGGGAAAAAAAGTAGGATTGGTTACATGACTATTTGGGTTTAGCAGTGGTGGAACAAGTACACTCTATAGGTAAGGTGCATCATAGAAAGATAGAAAAGAGGTGCAGGAGTAGGCCATTCGGCCCTTCGAACCTGCACCGCCATTCAATGAGTTCATGGCTGAACATATGTGGTATCACAGTCTTGCCCCTTGGGTGTAGGTGCAGGTGGGTGAGGACTCTAGTTCCAGAATAACCGGACTGTGCCCAGGTTGTCTGATGGTGGCGCTGCGCCCCCTGCCAGCTGGGTGGGCTCGGATCGCTCCCTTGGCTGGGTCTCAGGGCCTTTGCCGTTGCCTCGTGGTGGGCAGAGCCACAGGAATGTGTGGCCTCCTTGTCCTCCTTTGAGGGCTGCAGGGTCTCCCTGCTGCCTTTCAGCCGTAGGGGGAACCTGGTCATCCCAGGTCCCATCGTGAGGGCTGGAGGGTGCTGGCCTCTTGCTCCCGGTGCTGGCTCTGGTGGCCAGAGGGGTAGGGCCGATCTAGGGCAGGGTGCCAGTAGTGGTGCCTGTGCCATCCTCTGATCACTGGCCCTGCAGTGGGTATGCTCCCTCTGTGTATGGCCACACTCCCTGGGGCTTCACATTAGTCTCGGAGGCGCAGGCTACATGATCGGGTAGACCGCTGGACCTGGGTGCTTCAAACGGGAGGTTGCCCTTGGTTTTGTCAGCTTGCATATTGAACCCGGCATCACACATTATTCCATCGTTTACATTCATGATGCATTGCTCCGATCGCACTCAGGTACAAGTTCGCATTTGTCAATTACATCTTTTCCCTTAATTACATATTTTTCCTGTATATTACCGGCATCGCTGTTCAACGGTACATTTAGATACTTGCATTTGTTAGTTACATCTCTTACATTGGTGTCACCGGCATCGTTGTACAAAAAATGGAACTGTCCCTTTAATTGTTCTGGGTTGCCGGTCCCCTTTAAGAGGGCCTTGCAATCTTTACCCCAATCTGGTTCACTACTCGGCATCACGTGTTGCTCCCTCAATGCTGCCCCTCGTGGTCTGGTCGTGGCCATCTTGATTTAATGTGCTTCGCCTCGTGGTGCGGGCGCCATCTTTTCTCTCTCCACGAGGGAGGCTGTGGTGATCCTTCTCTCCCCAGCTTCTGCCACTGAAGCCGGGGATTTACCTTCTGCTCTGCGTCGATCTTCTCCCTTCGGAGTCCTGCCACGGCCCGGAAGGTGAGGTCTGGTCGTTCAGGTTGGATCATCTCACCGTTGGGTAGTGCGGTCTGTGTTGTCGCCACGCAGTCGGAGTCGGACGATAGGATCTTCAGGTGCTGCGATGGATCCAAATTTGGGGCCGTATAGGACGTCGATCGCCGGGGCCCGGAGGCTTTCCCAGCTCCAACAGATTTGGATTTGCTTCATCCAACTTCTTCCTGAGCAGCGTTGGACCATCCCCAGTAACGATCCACAAAGGTAACTTGTACATCGCGCCGCCATGGGACACCTGGACATCCACGCTGCCAACGACTGGGATGGTGTCGTTTGTGGTAGTGAGCAGCTTCGCCTGGATTGGTAGCATTTTAGGTTGTTCGATAGGGTTGTCCCAGAGTTTCTCGAAGGCCACCTGGTTCATCAGCGATTGGCTCGCCCCTGTGCCGACCTCCATCAAGACTGGAACACCGTTGATTTCGACTTCTATTTTCAACGGGGAACTCTCGGTGGAGCAGGTAAACACTCCGTACACCTCTTCCTGGGGCTGAGCTGCCTCCTGGACTCTCGCTTCATCTTCATCAGCGCTGGAGCCCGGGTGATCGGCCAACTCTTCAGCGACTCTGTGAGTAAAATTTATTTTACACATTCACTTTAGATGGCCTTTAGTGTTACAGCCCTTGCAAGTATAGTCTCGGTATCAGCACTGGTGGGCTCTGTGATTTCCTCCACACCGCCAGCATTGGGCTGGTCGGTTGGCCCGCTGTGGCGGACTCAGGGTTGCGGGGCTCAGGGTCACAGTCTTGCCTCTGAAAGGCGCCATTCGGTTCACTATACTTGCCGTGTTAGAGTCCTGGGGTTGAGTCATCATCCTTCTGGAATGGCAGGCCGGGGCCATGAATGCTTGGCTCACATTAATTGCCTGCTGCAGGGTGACGGTGGTGTCCGCAGTGAGCAGCCTGTGGAGGAGGCCGATTCCAATAACAAAGATGTCCCTCAGTGCTTCGGTGAGGTGGTCGCCAGAATCACCTGGTGCAGCCAATCGTCTTGGGTCTGCAGCATGTTTTGCGATTACTTGGCCTTCGGGCCGCCGGTGTGTGTCGAACCGATGTCTGGCTGTGAGGATGCTCTCTTTCGGCTTGAGCTGTTCCTGCATCAACTTTACGAGCTCTGCGAATGTTTTCGTTGTCGTCTTCTCTGGAGCTAGCAAGTCCCTGACAAGGCCATGAATGGTGGGCCCACAACTGCTGAGCAGGATGGCTCGGCGCCTATCAGCCAGCGAGGTCGGTGTGTCTCCAACCAGGTCATTCACGATGAAGTAGTGTTCTAGCCTTTCCACAAAGGCACCTCAATCTTCCCCCATCAGCGAATTGTTGAAAGTTGCCAAGGTTAGCCATTTTTCGCGTGGAATTCATATTCTCGTCGCCAATTGTTGTTCCTGGAAGCACTTTATTAATGGCTCCATCAGGTAAGGTATTGCACTTGAACTGTTGTGACCTCAGTCCATTTATTGCAGCTCCTGAATGAGGTTACAATAAGGTGAGCTCCCTTTTATACCTGGTTACTTGCGGTGTGCAGGTGACCTCTAGGTCTCCACCAGTTGCGCCCTCTGGTGGTACAGGCATATTGTATACAGTGTAAAGATACATTCATTGGTCTTATGTAACTATACATTGAGTGTACAGGGTATATACATACACAACACCATCTTTTGGATGAGTGGAGTTGAGGCCAGGATCAGAGTAGCCGCGATCTTATTGAATGGCGGAGCAGGCTCGGGGGGGGGGGGGGGGGCAAATGGCTGACTCCTGCTCCTAATTCTTATGTTCTTAAGTCTCAACTAGGAGCAGTAGGTGCTTCTGCCAGTGCAAGGGATGAAATATCAGAGAGCAGGTCACCCGTGCACAGCTCCGGGGACAGAGCGCAGCACCATCATTACGAGACTTGGGAGCAAGGGACCTGTGCCCTCGAAGCTTGGTCAAGAAATAATGGGTGGCACAAAGCAGTGTAAAAAATGAGAAATACACAAATTGGCCCCAAAATACTTTTGCAAATTCTTGGAAATATGTAAGGTTAATAAAAAAAAGACACACTTTGCAATATTCTCCAACTTAACTGACACAAATAACTACACATATATTATTTATTTGGGGATATAAAAAAAAAGCGTAATTTTGAGCAAAGTGCTACAACTAATGGGTTTATATGTATTTTTTTTCCCGATGTTGTTGCAATTTAAGAAAAAATCGTTGAAGCACTTTCTGACTGAAGAAGCCTGCTTTGAGAGGACATCCTTTTCCCCCAAACCATCCAGGATGGAGTCTGAAGCACTCGATGATAGCAGTGCCCGGGTCAATCTTACGCTTGCCCGCACACAGACGCGAACATTCTTAAAATTCATTTTTTGCATTATTACTTTTGGTTGGATTGAACTCTCACCCCTGAAGTGCTGGCTATTAGTCACAGCTCGCTGGAGCATGGCTGGGTCTACTGCTGTTTACTCATCACGGCCAATCGCATAGGTTGCAGGCACATCGCTTCGATTTAACCTCTTAAGCACTGAGGACACGGAGTTTGGAGCCCCATAATGTTATTCTTGAGCGGAAGCAGTAGAGCATGGATTTGATGAGCGCCGCTCTGTATTCCAGCTGGATGCACCTGTACATATCTCTTGCACTTACCCTTGCGGGCAGTTTCTTTGGGAGCTTCGTATCTGCTGCTGCTTGTAAAATTGCTGGCGGAGGCCAAACGTCCTGATTTAATTTATCAAAAAAAAGAAACATGCATCTTGATCCTCTGCACTTAACACCCGCCTTGCTGAAACTAAAGTTCTCCCGGAGAGCAGTTTTTTTTTGTAAATCCGATTGAGGTTCGATCGGGTATAACATGAAACTCCCAGCCACAGTTCCTTCCTCTCTCCGCTAACTCTTGCGTTGCGATAAGCACAAACGCTAATGCCTGCAGTACAGGACGCTAACAAGGGGTTAAAGTGTAACAGAGGACGGCAAGATGTAAACAACGATTATCCGCTGCTTTTGCGCCGTGGGTGCGCATATCACACGGGTGCAAAGCCAGGAAGAAAGACTTGCATTTATCTAGCGCCTTTCACTGCCATCAGATGTCCCGAAGCGCTTTGCAGCCAATAACAACACAAGAACATAATAATTTGGAGCAGAACTAGGCTATTTGGCCCCTCGAGCCTGCTCCGCCATTCAATAAGATCATGGCTGATCTGATCATGGACACAGCTCCACTTCCCTGCCCGCTCCCCATAACCCCTTATCCCCTTATCGCTCAAAAATCTGTCAATCTCTGCCTTAAATTTTATTCAATGACCCAACCTCCACAGCTCTCTGGGGCAGAGAATTCCACAGATTCACAACCCTCTGAGAGAAGAAATTCCTCCTCATCTCCATTTTAAATGGGCGACCGCTTATTCTGAAACTATGCCCTCCAGTTCTAGATTACCCCACGAGGGGAAACATCCTTTCTGCATCTACCCTGTCGAGTCCCCTCATTATCTTATATGTTTGAATAAAATCGCCTCTCATTCTTCTGAACTCGAATGAGTACAGGCCCAACTTGCTCAACCTTTCTACATAAGTCAACCCCTCTATCTCAGGAATCTTCTCTGAATTGCCTCCAATGCAAGCATATCACCAATACCCTGTACACTTGTAGCAGGACTTCTCTGCTTTTTTACTCTATCCCCCTTGCAATGAAGGCCAACATTCCATTTGCCTTCCTGATTACTTGCTGTACCTGCATGCTAACATTTTGTGTTTCATGCACAAGGACCCCCAGGTCCCTCTGTACCACAGCATTTTGTAGTCTCTCTCCATTTAAATAATAATTTGCTTTTTTATTCTTCCTACCAAAGTGGAGCACCTCACATTTTCCCACATTACACTTCATCTGCCAATCTTTTGTCATGAGAAGATGCATTGAGACAATATGGTGGGGTCATTTTAACTTTCAGTGTTGATGTGAGATGGGTAATATCGAAGTAGCTGCCCATTATACACATTATACACGATATCCGTTTCCATTAACGTCAATGGCAGGGAATTTTAAAAAATTCATTCATGGTTCAAGGGCTTTGCCCATCCTTAATTGCCCCTTGAGAAGGTGGTGGTGAGCCGCCGCCTTGAACCGCTGCAGTCCGTGTGGTGAAGGTGCTCCCACAGTGCTGTTCGGGAGGGAGTTCCAGGATTGTGACCCAGCGACGATGAAGGAATGGCCGATATATTTCCAAGTCAGGGTGGCGTGTGACTGGGAGGGGAACGTGGAGGTTGTGGTGTTCCCATGCACCTGCTGCCCTTGTCCTTTGAGGTGGTAGAGGTCGCGGGTTTGGGAGGTGCTGCCGAAAAGCCTTGGTGAGTTGCCGCAGTGCATCTTGTAGATGGTACACTCTGCAGCCACGGTGCGCCGGTGGTGGAGGGAGTGAATGTTGAAGGTGGTGGATGGGGTACCGATCAAGCGGGCTGCTTTGTCCTGGATGGTGTCGAGCTTCTTGAGTGTTGTTGGAGCTGCAACTCATCCAGGCAAGTGGAGAGTATTCCATCACACTCCTGACTTGTACCTTGTAGATGGTGGAAAGGCTTTGGGGAGTCAAGAGGTGAGACACTCACCGCAGAATACCCAGCCTCTGACCTGCTCTTGTTGCCAGTAGTAGGGCAGAAGTGCCCTCGGAGATTTGGAGAATCTGGGGGTGAGGGCAGTGGACGGCAGAGTTGAAAGCCGTTTAAGGGCTCCATTCCTCAACTGGACATAGCACCCGCGAGTGCAGGAAAAAAAGAGAAACTACAGACAGTGGAGGTAACCTTAACTTTTGGCGCTGGCATGAAATGAGCGATATCACACCACCCGCCAATTATACACCCCGCCAGAATTTCCTTTCCATCCAATGCTATATGGTAATGATATAAGTGGCATATAATAGGGAAAAGCAGCCATCCGTTAAACAGACCCGAGGTGGCACGCAGAAGAACAACAATAACTTGCATTTATATCGCGCCTTTAATGTAGTGAAATGTCCCAAAGTGCTTCACAGGAACATTATGAGAAAAAAATTTGACACAGAGCCACATAAGGAGAAATTAGCACAAGTGACCAAAAACTTTGTCAAAGAGGTAGGTTTTAAAGAGCATCTTAAAGAGAGGTAGAGAGGTGGAGGGGTTTAGGGAGGGAGTTCCAGAGCTTGGGGCCCAGGCAACAGAAGGCACGGCCACCGATGGTGAAGCGATTATAATCAGGGATGCTCAAGAGGGTAGAATTAGAGGAGCACAGATATCTCGGGGGGTTGTGAGGCTGGAGGAGGTTACAGAGATAGGGAGGGGTGAGGGCCATGGAGGGATTTGAAAATAAGGATGAGAATTTTGAAATCGAGGCGTTGCTTAACCAGGAGCCAATGTAGGTCAGTGAGCACAGGGGGGTGATGGGTGAGCAGGACTTGGTGTGAGTCAGGACACGGGGCAGCGAGCATAGGGGGTGATGGGTGAGCGGGACTTGGTGCGAGTTAGGACACGGGGCAGCGAGCACAGGGGGTGATGGGTGAGCGGGACTTGGTGCGAGTTAGGGCACGGGGCAGCTGAAGTATGAGAACAGGACTAAACAGCGTACATAAACACGCAAGGTGTAAGCTTGAGGGCAATTCTTGGTTTATGTTTCACCAAAGTGTTGCAGAACCATTACGCTACATTTAATTTTTCTCTGTATTTTGTGGACACAATATAAACTGCAGGCGACCATCAAATTTGTTGATGTGAGTGGAGGCAACGTCAGTGCGTGCCAGGAATCGGAGATCATGCAGAGCTGTGAATTCTTCTCTGCTTTCAGCATTTGGGAGTTGGGTGACCCCAAGGGAAACGTAGACTTTTGTCTCATGAAGGATTTTGCAGAAGTCTCCGAAACTATGGGACGTTACAAATCCGCCCCAAAAACAGACCGTAATTCAGTGGAGAACCACGGCCAAGCTTTTTAACATATATACCCGTACTGCATGTTGGAAAAAAGTTTTCAAATTTTGTGATCTGTTCGAGGCCTGTTAATTTTTTATTACTCTATCGGTTCTGCAATCATAATTGATGTGAAATAACGGCTCTGCATTTAATTTATTGATTCCTTTCAGCTTTCCATTGTCAATCTTCCTTCCTCCAATGAAGACAAGTTTCTTTCTGAAACAGCTTCGTCACAACTTGGGGGCTACAAGCCATATAATCGTCCTTGTCACTCTTTCCTGGACCTTCTCCAATGCTTTGAAGTTGTTTCAATTCAAGTTCAAGTGCAGGTACAACAAGTAATCAGGAAGGCAAGTGAAATGTTGGCCTTTATTGCAAGGAGGATGGAGTATAAAAGCAGAGAAGTCCTGCTACAACTGTACAGGGTATTGGTGAGACCACACCTGGAGTACTGCGTACAGTTTTGATCTCTGTATTTAAGGAAGGATATACTTGCACTAGAGGCAGTTCAGAGAAGGTTCACTAGGTTGATTCTGGAGATGAGGCGGTTGACTTATGAGGATAGGTTGAGTAGGTTGGGCCTATACACATTGGAGTTCAGAAGAATGAGGTAATCTTAACATAGTGAGGAGGCTCGACAAGGTGGATGCAGAGAGGATATTTTCACTCTGAGGGGAGCTAAAACTAGGGGACTTAGTCTCAGAATAAGGGGCCGCCCATTTAAAACTGAGATGAGGAGGAATTTCTTCTCTCAGAGGGTTGTAAATCTGTGGATTTCTCTGCCCCAGAGAGCTGTGGAGGCTGGGTCATTGAATGTATTTAAGGCAGATTTTTGAGCGATAAGGGAATAAGGTGTTATGGGGAACGGGCAAGGAAGTGGAACTGAGTCCATGATCGGATCAGCCACGATCTTATTAAATGGCGGAGCAGGCTCGATGGGCCGAATGGCCTAATCCTGCTCCTATTTCTTCAGTTCTTATGTTCTTATTCTCACGTTACGAGAGTCACAAGCAAGGCCGGCATTTAATGCCCATCCCTCGTTGCCCTTCTGTTTGGTATAGCCGAGTGGTTTGCCGGGCCACCGCAAAGGGCATAGTTAAGACTCAACCACATTGGTGGGGACTCGAGTCACATATCGGCCAGTCCGGGTAAGGGCGGCAGATTTCCTTCCCTAAAGTACATCAGTCAATCAGTTGGGTTTTTAACGACAATCCAACAGCTTCATGGTCACTTTTACTGACATCAGCTCTTGATTTCAAACTGAATTCAAATTCTCAACTGGCCATGGTGGTATTTGAACTTATGCTCGCTGGATAACCATTACACTGTGTGATGCGGTAGGATGTTGGTTATGTTACTGGACCAGTAAATCAGAGGCCTGGACTTATGATCCAGAAGCATGCCTTCAAATCCTACCACGGCAGCTGGGGAATATCAATTCAATTCAACTAAGGAAATTTGGAAAATTTGTGGAGGGTGCACTTGAATTGTCTCACTAAGCAAGCCTGCTGGTTGACGCACTTTCCCAGGATCATGATCCCATATATTCCCACCGTTTATTTACCTTCTCAGTTCTCATCATCTGTATTAAATGTTGACTTCTGTGTGTGTGAATGCTCTTTTGCACACCGTTGTTTAAATATATTTTCTATTCATCATAGGCGGTCCCTCGAACGAGGATGACTTGCTTCCACGCGGGTTCACCAGATGTTTCAATGAAGGACCCGATGTTCCAGTCCTGAACTCCAATTCAAGGGTGGAAGATGCCCGGTGCGTGGATTTTTTTAACGTGTGGTGGCCGCTGCACACCAGCCACCACACGGGCTTGACAGAGCTCGGCCTTTATCCCTCCTGCCTTCTGGCCTATCACAGATTCTCTATTATGTGGGATATGGTAGCACAGTGGTTATGTCAGTGAACCAGTAATCCTGAGGCCTACACTAATAGTCCAGAGACAAGAGTTCAAATCCCATCATAGCAACTGGGGGATTTAAATTCAATAAAATAAATGTGGAAAGTAAAATGGCCATCAGTAATGATGACCATGAGACCACCGGATTGTCGTAAAAATCCATTTGGTTCACTGATGTCCTTTAGGGAAGGAAATCTGCTGCCCTTACCTGGTCTGGCCGATATGTGACTCCAGACCCACAGCGATGTGGTTGCTCCTCTCAGTTGCACTAAACTGCTACGACAAAGTCAACACTGTGAGAGCACCTTCACGACACGGGACTGCAACGGTTCAAGAAGGCAGCTCACCACCACCTTCTCAAGGGCAATTAGGGATGGGCAATAAATGCCGGCCCATGAATGAACAAATCATTTTTTAAAACTACCATATCCCTAGAATGCAGAATATTCAAAAGTGCACAAAATTCTCCAAATATACCCTTGCTAAGTGATAATGGATTAAAGTAACATGCTTCGAGTTCTAATCGCATCACTCCAGCGTTCCAATCCTTGATTGCTTACAATGAATTCAAAGAAAAGTCAATAATTGCACCCAATCCTTTAGCTTTCCACCATTACTCATTTGGACACTCATTTGTTCTGAGCACATCATTTATCTTCCCCACTTCAGTGCATATTACCTTACATCTTTCTACATTACCGTAAATTCCATCTTCCGTTATATCCACTGGAGGTCTGCTAATTTAGTTATCCCGTTAAAATGTTTGACTGGGCCATCATCTCTCGTGCCAGGCCGTCCACTGGTATCTGCTGTTAGTTAAATTCACCCATCAACATTTAGGGCCCGAAATTCATCGACATACCGCCCACTGCCGCCCCCGTACTGCCCGCTTACCGCTCAAAAAATAACCGCCGACATACCGCTTGGCGCAATATTCGTCATTGACATACCGCCGAGCGGTATGCACACCATCCGCCGTGCAGGACCGCCCGCAGACCACCCAAAAGGTACAATTTTTATGACATAACTTCGACATACTGTCCTGGAGAAGGTGGTTTTACGCGGCGTTAAGTGGGCGAGAATGGGCGGTAGTGCTCGGAGCCGCCATTTTGAAATCGAGAACTGCCAGCTAAAGCAGCAGCTCTGTATTTCTGAGGTGAACAGTGACTTTACAGTGGGATTTATGGTGGGAAAGGTATTTTTATTGGCATTTTAGTTTAATTTTTTTCATTGAAAAATATTCTGGAGATGAAAAAGAATGGGGTCTGGACAATCTCAGCCTGCATTGCTGCCAACCTGTCTAATGCAGGATCCAGATGGGAGAAGGTTTATTGAGCAGAGTTATCAGGGTAATGGAGAAGGTCGCAGACTGATGAGGAGGAGGAGGCCTTACCCCCAAAGGATTTTCAGGGAGAAGCGCTCATACTTGGACCTGACCGATCGACAGTGCGTTCGAAGGCTGCGCTTCCGAAAAGAGATGATCACCGAGATTTTACAGCTCATTAAGGCAGACCTGCAGCCCAGTACCACCAACATTACTGCACTCTCTGTCGGGGTGAAGGTGACTGCGGCACTTTCCCTTTATGCAGGCGGCTCTTTTCAGGCATCAGCTGGGGACATATGCTGCATTTCTCAGTACGCTACTCATCGCTGCTTTCGACAGGTAACCGAAGCACTGTATGCACGCCGGATGGAATCTATAAACTTCCCAATGACCAGGGAGGCACAGAGTGACAGGGCTTTCGGATTTGCACACACTGCCGGCTTCCCCAAGGTGCAGGGGGCTATTGACTGTACCCATATTGCCCGGCGAGCACCATTACAGGAGGCGGCGGTGTACCAAAACCGTAAGGGATTCCACTCCCTCAACGTGCAGCTCGTCTGTGACTATAAACAGCGCATAATGGCAGTGAATGCCAACTTTCCAGGGAGCAACCATGATGCGCACATCTTGCGGGAGAGCACTGTGCCTGACCTGTTCGATTCTGAGCCACAAGGTAAATGCTGGATGCTGGGGGACTAAGGGTACGGCCTCGCCACCTGGCTCTTGACCCCCGCTGCAGAACCCTCAGACAGAAACTGAGCAACGATACAATAAGAGCCATATAGCCACACGTAACATCATCGAAAAGACAATTGGAGTGCTGAAGCAACGCTTTCAATGCATGGACCACTCTGGAGGCAGGCTGCAATACCACCCTGAGCAGGTTGCTCAGTTCTCAGTGGTGTGCTGCATGTTGCATCATTTAGCAATCATACGGGGACAGGAATTGCCACAGGGGACTGCGGGACCACCTGGGGACAGAGTGTAATGTGTCATCGTATTGTTCAAACTGTAGAATTGTTAGTTATTATGAATTTTTTTAACTCTGCAATGTGTTTTTAAAGTAACTGACCGTCAACTAGCTTGCTGCTCCTTCTCACTCTCTCTCCCTCCGTCCTCTTCAACTCACTGCGCATGCGCAGGTGACCCCTGACCCCCAAAATCGCGGGTAAAACGCTTCTGTGAGAAAAAAAGGGAAAAAAAATTAAATCGCGCATGCGCAGTTCAGTGCCACACCGTCCATCGAAAAGAAAGTCGATCTGGATCAACTACAATGTTACCTACCGCCCAATGCAGACTGTTGACGTACCACCTCATAACGCAGTATGCTGGCAGTTTGAAACAAGAAACGGGCGGACCTTATGCAACGACCAATTTCGGGCCCTTAAGGTTTTCAATTTTTTGTGTGACTTGAGCACAGAAACATAAGCTGACACTCCCAGTGCAGTGCTGAGGGAGCACCGCACTGTCGGAGGGACAGTGCTGAGGGAGCGCCGCACTGTCGGAGGCGCAGTACTGAGGGAGCGCTGCACTGTTGGAGGGGCAGTGCTGGGGGAGCGCTGCATTATCAGAGGGGCAGTGCTGAGGGAGCGCTGCATTGTCGGAGGGGTAGTGCTGAGGGAGCGCTGCACTGTCGGAGGGACAGTACTGAGGGACCGTGCACTGTCGGAGGGGCAGTACTGAGGGAGCACCGCACCGTCGGAGGGGCAGTGCTGAGGGAACGCCGCACTGTCGGAGGGGCAGAACTGAGGGAGCGCAGCACTGTCGGAGGGAAGTACTGAGGGAGTGTGCACTTTCGGAGGGGCAGTACTGAGGGAGCGCCGCACTGTCGGAGAGGCAGTACTCAGGGAATGCCGCACTGTCGGAGGTGTCAGGTATTCAACCAGCATTGTAACCCATGTATAATCTGACCTAAGTTGTACACTGTGAGAACAATGACCACAAGGTGGTGAACTTGTGGGAGACACTCCTAACCTAGACCTTGTGTTATAAAAGGGGAAGCTCCACCCACTTCCATCACTTGAGTGCTAAGGAATAAAGGACAGGTCACAGACTGACCTTCTCTCAAGAATGGGCCTCGTGTGCATTTATACTGTATAGCAAGGACGTATCAATGGCGATGAGAAACTGGGATTTAAACCACGCGAGCATGGCCACTAGCAGAACAGACGAGAGATACTGTGTTAAGGAATGGTTGGGACAGAGATTCAACATTATTAAAGCAGCACACAGTTCTCCAGGCAGACAAGGGCAGTCGGGCATGTCCCAACATGTAGTCGAAACCAGAGGGGGAGTTCGACAGAGACAATGGCAAGCTGAACGGCGATTCACACCATTGCAAGGGACAATGCGGCCAGTAATGGGGCCATCAACACCTGTTAATGGCGCACTCAAGGACAATCACAGGGGCAGTCAGGGATGATTGACTGGCAAGGGACCTTTTGTTTCCAACAGCAGCTCATGTTGGAGGCGTGGAGGCACACACTCAGCCGGAGTTTGCAGAGATGAGCAAAATACCTGCAGACATTGCAGAAATGAACGCTGGGGGAAATCGCTGGAAGCTGAAGTTCAGCGAGTTCATGTGGAGCACGTATACAGTTCATACACCAGGACGCCACCGATAATGATGAAAGTGCTCCTCAATGGCATCCCAGTATCAATAGAGCTAGACATGGGGGCCCAGCCAGTCCCTGATGGGTATCAAACAGTTCGAAAAGTTGTGGGCGTCCAAGGCCAGGAGGCCAAAATTATCGCCGATTGATGCACAGCTACGGACATACACAAAGCAGATCATTCCGGTGCTAGGCAGCGCCACGGTAGTCGTGACCCACAAAGATTCGGAGAACAGGTTGCCACTCTGGGTTGTCCCGGGGGACGGTCCCGCACTACTGGGGAGGAGTTGGCTTGCTGTCATGAACTGGAAATGGGGCGATATCAATGCAATTTCCTCTGTGGAGCGAGTATCATGCTCACAGATCCTGGACAAATTTGACTCATTATTTCAACCTGGCATCGGCACTTTCATGGGGGCCAAGGTAGTGATTCACATAAACCCGGATGCCAGGCCAGTACACCACAAGGCCAGAGCGGTGCCATACGTGATGCGGGAAAAGATAGAAGGCGAATTGGACCGCCTGCTGAGGGAAGGCATAATTTCGCTAGTCAAATTCAGTGACTGGGCGAGCCCGATTGTGCCGGTACTCAAGGCGGATGGGTCGGTCAGGATATGTGGTGATTACAAGGCCACCATCAATCGGGTGTCTCTCCAAGACCAGCACCCGCTACCGAGAGTGGAGGACCTCTTTGCGACGCTATCCGGTGGCAAACTTTTTTCAAAATTGGACCTGACCTCAGTTTACATGACCCAGGAGCTGGCGAGTGAGTTGAAGAAGCTGACCACCATCACGACACACAAGGGGTTGTTTGAGTATAACAGATGTCTGTTCAGGATTCGCTCTGCCGCCGCGATCTTCCAACGAAATATGGAAAGCCTCCTTAAGTCGATTCCATGGACGATGGTTTTTCAGGACGACATCCTCATCACGGGTTACGATACTGAAGAACACCTCCACAACCTGGAGGAGGTGCTACTCAGACTGGACCGGGTAGGGCTGCGACTGAAAAAGGCGAAGTGCGTCTTCCTAGCTCCAGAGGTAGAATTCCTGGGGATGAGGGTAGCAGCAGACGGGATCAGACCCACTGCATCCAAGACAGAAGTGATCCAGAGAGCACCCAGACCCCGTAACACGACGGAGCTGCGTTCGTTCCTGGGGCTCCTGAACTATTTTGGTAACTTTCTTCCCAAATGGAGCATGCTGCTAGAGCCGCTACACATGCTCCTACGCAAAGGTCGCGAATGGGTCTGGGGGGACAGCCAGGAAAGGGCTTTTGATAGAGCACACAATTTGTTATGTTCCAACACTCTGTTAACACTATATGACCCATGTAAGAAACTTGTGTTAACGTGCGATGCATCGTCCTATGGTGTCGGATGTGTGTTGCAGCATGTCAATGCCAAGGGTCAGTTACAGCCGGTAGCTTATGCCTCCAGAAGTCTATCCCAGGCAGAAAGGGGCTACGGGATGGTAGAAAAGGAGGCGCTCGCATGTGTATATGCGGTAAAGAAAATGCACCAGTACCTGTTTGGCAGGAAATTTGAGCTGGAGACAGATCACAAACCCCTAACGTTCCTTTTGGCTGTCAACAAGGTCATAAATGCAAACGCATCGGCCCGCATACAGAGGTGGGCACTCACGTTAGCCGCCTATGACTACACAATTCGGCACAGACCGTTCACCAAAAGCTGCGCCGATGAACTCAACAGGCTCCCACTAGCCACCACTGAGGGGGCTACCGGGCATGGTGCTGAAATGGTCATGGCTGTTGAAGCTTTCGGAAGCGAAGGCTCACCCGTGACAGCCCGTCAGATTAAAGTCTGGACAAATAGAGACCCGCTATTGTCTCTAGTCAAGAAATGTGTCCTGAATGGGGACTGGGCAGCCACGTACAGGGCATACCCTGAGGAATTTAAACCATTTCACAGGCGCAAGGATGAACTCTCGATTCAGTGCGATTGCCTACTGTGGGGAAACCGCGTAGTCATGCCCCAGATGGGCAGAGAGGTGTTCATCAGAGAACTCCACAATGAGCACCCGGGCATTGTCATGATGAAGGCAATTGCCAGGTCACACATTTGGTGGCCAGGGATAGACGCAGATCTGGAACTTTGTGTTCGCAGGTGCAACACGTGTGCCCAGCTGGGTATTGAGCCCAGGGAAGCCCCCCTTAGCCCCTGGTCCTGGCCCGCCAAACCATGGTCATGCATCCATGTGGACTATGCAGGTCCTTTTATGGGAAAAATGTTTTTGGTTGTAGTAGACGCTTACTCCAAATGGATCGAGTGTGCCATTTTAAATTCAAGCACATCCTCTGCCACGGTAGAAAGTCTACGGGCAATGTTCGCCACCCACGGTCTACCAGACATCGTGGTCAGCGACAATGGCCCGTGCTTCACAAGCACTGAATTCCAGGACTTCATGGCAGGCAATGGAATTAACCATGTCAGAACGGCCAGGCAGAACGAGCAGTGCAGATAATCAAACAGGGGATGCTCAGAATCCAAGGGGGTTCCCTACAATGCCGCTTATCACGCTTCCTGTTGGCCTACAGATCCCGACCACACTCGCTCACAGGGGTTCCACCCGCAGAGCTGCTGATGAAAAGGACGCTCAAAACCCGGCTATCCCTTATACACCCCACCATGAAAGAAATTGTCGAGAGCAGGCACCAGTCACAATATGACTACCATGACAGGAATGCGAGGGCGCGATGTATTGATGTAAATTATCCTGTTTTTGTCCTCGACTACGCTTCAGGGCCCAGATGGCTCGCAGGCACTGTGATTGCCAAAGAGGGAAATAGGATTCTGGGAGTTAAACTTACCAATGGACAAATATGCCACAAACATGTGGATCAAACAAAAAGGAGGTTTAGCAACCCCATAGAAGAAGCAGAGGAAGAACACGATATAGAGTTTACTCCACCACAGGTGACTGAACACCGGAACCAAGCAGAGGAGAGCCCAGTCACTGTGGGCAGTCCAGACAGGCCTGAGGCACTGCAAACAGCAGACACTCAGGCCAGCGCCCAACAACCGGAGCCCCAACTCAGGCGCTCTACAAGGGAGCGTAAACCACCAGAGAGACTCAACCTGTGATCCCAATAAGACTTTGGGAGGAGAGGTGATGTCATGTATTCAACCAGCATTGTAACCCATGTGTAATCTGACCTAAGTTGTACACCGTGAGAACAATGACCACAAGGTGGTGAACTTGTGGGAGACACTCCTAACCTGGACCTTCAGATATAAAAGGGGAAGCTCCACCCACTTCCAACACTTGAGTGCTAAGGAATAAAGGACAGGTCACAGACTGACCTTCTCTCAAGCATGGGCCTCGTGTGCATTTATACTGTATAGTAAGGACGTATCAGGAGGGGCAGTTTTGAGGGAGCGCTGCACTGTCGGAGGGATAGTACTGAGGGAGTGCTGGACTGTCGGAGGGGCAGTACTGAGGGAGTGCTGCACTGTCAGAGAGGCAGTACTGAGGGAGCGCCGCACTGTCGGAGGGGCAGTACTGAGGGAGTGCTGCACTATCAGAGGTGCCGTTTTTGGATGAGACATTAAACCGGTGCCCCGTCTGCCCTCTCAGGTGGATATAACAGAGCCCAGGCCACTATTTTGAAGAAGAGTTAACTCCAATGTCCTGGCCAATATTTAACCCTCACTCAACATCACTAAAAACAGATTATCTCGTCATTATCACAGTGCTGTTTGTGGGAACTTGCTGTGCGCAAATTGGCTGCTGCCACGTTTCCTACATTACAACAGTGACTACACTTCAAAAAGTACTTCATTGGCTGTAAAACGCTTTGAGACATCCGGTGGTCGCAAGGTGCTATATAAATGCAAGTCTTTGCACCATGTGAGAGCCCCAATCTTTGTTCTACTCCCTATAGCATTTTTAAAATGTTGGAATCAAAGTAGCGTACTCACTTCCTGGTTCCCAATCTGTGATTGGCTGCTGAGACAGCTTGTTGATGTCACAGCAGCTCATATTAGGGATTCCCCATTAACTAGCGTAGACTTAGGGGGGATCTGATTGAGGTTTATAAAATAATGAATGGAATAGACGGTATCCAGCTAACAGTTTATTTCAATCAAATAGGTTAGGCAGGACCAGGCAGTCACAAATTTAAGTTGTACAAGGCTGGATCTAGGTTAGACATCAGGAGGTGGTTCTTTTAGAAACATAGAAACATAGAAAATAGGTGCAGGAGTAGGCCATTCGGCCCTTCGAGCCTGCACCACCATTCAATATGATCATGGCTGATCCTGTAACTTCAGTACCCCATTCCTGCTTTCTCTCCATACCCCTAGATCCCTTTCGCCATAAGGGCCACATCTAACTCCCTTTTGAATATATCCAACAAACTGGTCTCAACAACTTTCTGTGGTAGAGAATTCCACAGGTTCACAATTCTCTGAGTGAAGACCTTTCTCCTCATCTCGGTCCGAAATGGCCTACCCCTTGACAGACTGTGACCCCTGGTTCTGGACTTCCCCCACATCGGGAACATTCTTCCTGCATCTAACCTGTCTAATCCCGTCAGAATTTTATATGTTTCTATGAGATCCCCTCTCATTCTTCTAAATTCCTGCGAATATAAGACTAGTCGATCCAGTCTTTCTTCATATGTCAGTCCTGCCGTCCCAGGAATCAGTTTTCCGAGAGAATAGTCGACCCCTGGAGCAGACGCGCTGAATTCCTTCGAGCAAAAGCTGGAATTTTTTCTGGCTGCGGTGGGGATCACTCTTACAGAAGGGTAGGTACTGCATGGAATTCAGGGCCAGAGTGATCTCCTGGACTAGTTTTGATCGCCGAGATGGGTCGGAGAAGAATGTCCCAGGTTTTGTTTTTCGCAAATGGGCCTGGGTTTTTTTGCCTCTCCCAGGAGATCACATGGTTTGGGGTGGGATGGGCAGTGTACATGTTGCAATACACAAGATATCGTAAATTGTGTGGGACAGGCTGGATGGGCCAGGCGGTCTTTACCTGTCCGCCATTGCTCGTATGCTCATATTTCAAATGCACGTCGGAAAAGCCCAACTTCACGCCACAGAGATCGCGAGATCATTGCGGGAAGCTTAATTCGGGGCCAATATGTAAACGCCTTCGCGGATTACGGGTTTCATGATGAACGCTCGCTGTGTATGTCGAGTTTTATGTTTTCTGACTGACACGGTTTGCCACAGAGAGGTGTGAACCGGCTGAAGGAGGCAGCGTAACGTAGAACATCCAGTTATAGGCGAGTTGCACGATGCCCAGCATTAGGGAATTTCAATCACCTTTATAAACCTTCTGCTGCCTCAGCTCAAGGTGCCTACCATCTAATGGTAAGTAAACAAAGAGAAAACTTTAAAATTATAGGTTATACGATAAAGAAAATAAATTGCTGGCAGTAATTCAATTTGGGGAGCTCCCTTGACAGCCATTAACTGCTCAGTTCATTCTGAAAGCTTACGTTGTCACTGGAAGCACTCAACTGATCTCCTGCCAACTTTCTATTATTTCATAAATAGTTTGACTAACGCAGAATGGTGTCATATGATAAAGTTACAAGTAAAAGTGAAGTCACTTTTTCAGTGACAGAACTGCAAAATACCAAACCGTTACCGACTCCTTGGTCTACAGGGCTGTAGTGATACCCACCCTCCTGCATGGCTCAGCGATGCAGACCATAATTAGTAGACACCTCAAAGCGCTGGAGAAATACCACCAACGATGTCTCCGCAAGATCCTGCAAATCCCCTGGGAGGACAGACGCACCAACGTCAGCGTCCTCGACCAGGCCAACATCCCCAGCATCGAAGCACTGACCACACTCGACCAGCTCCGTTGGGCGGGCCACATTGTCCGCATGCCCGACACGAGACTCCCAAAACAAACGCTCTACTCGGAACTCCTACACGGCAAGCGAGCCAAAGGTGGGCAGCGGAAACGTTATAAGGACACCCTCAAAGCCTCCTTGATAAAGTGCAACATCCCCACCCACACCTGGGAGTCCCTGGCCAAAGACCGCCCTAAGTGGAGGAAGAGCATCCGGGAGGACGCTGAGCACCTCGAGTCTCGTCGCCGAGAGCATGCAGAAACCAAGCACAGGCAGCGGAAGGAGCGTGCGGCAAACCAGACTCCCCACCCACACTTTCCTTCAACCACTGTCTGTCCCACCTGTGACAGAGACTGTAATTCCCATATTGGACTGTTCAGTCACCTGAGAACTCACTTTTAGAGTGGAAGCAAGTCTTCCTCGATTTTGAGGGACTGCCTGTGATGATGATGATGTTAGATGGAATTTTGCATCCCGATATGCTACAGATATTATCCGTCATAATGCAGGTGGGTAGGAAAACAGCCAGGGGTTCCGCTCCTGACTGTGTCACGCTGGCCTAACACTGAGCGTGGTAGAATAGCCTGCCTACATTCACTATCTGGATCTCACGCTTGAAGAAGGATTTCTTCTTGAGCGAGGTAGCTGAAAGCATTTGTGTCCAATGAAGAGTTTTTGCAGCGCCAGTCAGCATCTTTACAACTATTTTGTTGAACCTATGAATCAAGCACTCCCTTTAAAGGGGCACCAAAACCGCCAAATGAACAAATTTAACTTTAGGCATTAAACAGATCAAATTAAAATTTGGTTGCCGGGGGTGATGATGCACTCCAGTCCCTCCGGCGCCCGCCTCTCGCGGAAGGCCGCGAGCGTACCGGTGGACACCGCGTGCTCCATCTCCAGGGACACCCTGGCCCGGATGTAAGCGCGGAAGAAAGGCAGACAGTCGGGCTGAACGACCCCCTCGACCGCCCGCTGCCTGGACCGGCTGATGGCCCCCTTGGCCGTGCCCAGGAGCAGTCCTACGAGGAGGCCTTCCGACCTGCCCGCTCCCCTCCGCACAGGATGCACAAAGACCAGAGGAGGGCGAGAACATTTCCTCCAAAAACACAAGACGGTAAAAATATGAAGAGAAGAATTGTTTTATATCGTGGTTATAGACTTTCCAAGACATTAGAGAGGGCGAGGCTATGACTGAGGCAAATTTCAAAGAAGAATTAAGAAAGAAAGAACGTCTTGCATTTCTATAGCGCCTTTCATGACCACCGGATGTCTCAAAGTGCTTTACAGCCAATGAAGTAGAAACATAGAAACATAGGCCCCAAGTACATGATTTGCTCCTGATTTTTAGGAGCAACTGGTGTAGAACGGAGTATCTTAGAAATCGGAATTCTCCACATTTAGTTTTCTGCAGTTCTAGTCAGGTAGAACAGTTTCACTTTGGAACAGAATTTTTTTTTCAAAAGGGGGCGTGTCCGGCCACTGACGCCTGATTTGAAAGTTTCCACAGTGAAAACGTACTCCAAACTAACTTAGAATGGAGTAAGTGAAGATTTTTGTACGCTCGAAAAAACCTTGTTTACACTTTAAAAAATCAGGCGCAGGTTAAAAATTAGGCGTCGGGAACGAGGTGGGGGTGGGCGGGAGGGGGAGAAGGGAAGTCTTTACATTCTACAATCAATCCTTAGTTATACTTATACAAATATTATACAAATAAATCCAACCTGAATAAAAATTTATAAGCAAAGAAAAGATTAAATAAACCATGTTCCTACCTGTGTGAAAGTGCTTCAGGCAGGCCTTTCAGGCAGCAGTGTGGCGTCGGTCTCGGGGGCAGGGGCAGGCAGCCTTGGTGCTTGAGGCAGGCCTTCATTCCCCGCGAAGATGCAGCACCCGGACGGACTTGAGGCCATTCGGCCATGGGATTGCAGCGGCGTCAGTGGCTGGCCGGGAGCAGCAGCAGTCTTCGAGCTGTGAGGGGGACTGACTGAGGCCATTTGGACAGGGAGAGGCAGCCACATCGACATCTTTATATTTAAATTTGCAGAATGGGTGCACCACATATTATGCAATGGTTTGCTTCCTCATGCAAGAAATTCTTTGTTCTTGGTGGAAGTTGATCCATTGTAAAGTTGAATTGGCACTTTTATTTCTCCAAACACACAGTCCTTAATTTGCAGGCACCGGTTCTGCAAGTTTAGCAGTGAAAAGCTGAACTCACTGATTTCAGCAGGTGATTTATTCAGCAGTGCTGCTCAAAGCACTCCCTCACACACAGAAATATCAAGAAAATTAAAATACAAGCCTTTGCAGGGGTCCAAGAAACAAATCTTCACTTTTTCTGCAGCACTTTTAAAAATGGCCGAGTGCCAATGTTTACTTCAGACTGCGCATGCGCGAACGCTCCAACGCGCACGCGCAGGGTTGCCGGCACCAAGAAGCCTCATTTCAATTGTACCCGCCCCCTCCTACTTACAAAATCGGCGCGAGTGGTAGGCTCCGCCCCCTGTGCGCCACGCCAAGCAGACATCGAGCTCCAAGGAGCTCGAGAATACCGCACTTTTTTTCTGGCGCCGTTTTCGGTGTGAAAAACAAGTGCCCAGCTCTGAGGTGCACCTTTTTCGTCGCGTGTGGAAACTTGGGGCCATAGACATTTACAGCACAGAAGGAGGCCATTCCGGCCCATCGTCTCCATGCCGGCCGACAAAGAGCCGCACGGCCCTCAGCCAGCAGCCCTGAAGGTTACATATAAACCTATGAACAATGACGGAAAGGCAAAGAGCACCCAGCCCAACCAATCCGCCCCACACAACTGTGACACCCCTTATACTGAAACATTACTGCACAAGATAAAAGTTCACGGGGTTGGGGTAATTTATTAGCATGTGTCATGTATGTAACCACAATGTAACACCACTGTATTACTGTATACACTCAACCTTGATGCACACCTTGACCACAAGGGGTGAACTTGTGGGAGATACTCATTACCTGATCACACAGGTATAAAAAGGGAGGTCACACGCTGGGTCATCGTCTTTGGAGTCCTGTGAATAAAGAGTCAAGGTCACAGAGTGACGTTGTCCCCAGAATGTGCCTCGTGTGGTTTCATACTGTAGAGTAAGGACTTTACATTGGCGACGAGAAACGGGAATTCACGACCCACGAGAATGGCCACCGGTAGTGCAGAGGAACAGTACTGTGTTGGGGAAGACTGGGATGATTTTGTCGAGAGGCTTCAGCAAAGCTTCGTTACGAAAGAATGGCTGGGGGATGCAGCGGCCGACAAGCGAAGGGCTCACCTTTTGACCAGCTGCAGACCAAAGACTTACATGCTCATGAAGGACTTACTAGCACCCGAAAAGCCAATGGATAAAACCTTTGAAGAACTTAGCAAATTGATCGAGAAGCATCTCAAACTGTGAGTAGCGTACATATGGCCCGACACAGATTCTACACCCACCGACGTCGTGAAGGACAGAACATACCGGACTTCGTAGCAGACCTCCGGCATTTGGCCAGCCTCTGTAAGTTCACAGACACCTGCAGGGGGGAGATGCTAAGGGACTTCTTTACCGAGGGCATTGGTCATGCGGGGATTTTCCGCAAATTAATTGAGACCAAGGATTTGACCTTGCAAGCGGTGGCGTTGATAGCTCAAACTTTCATGGTGGGGGAGGAAGAGATGAAAATAATATACGCGTGCAATTCTGCCTCTAACGCGGCGGTGGATCAGGGAGTCAACATCATCAATGTGACTCAGAGCCCCACAGGCAGGCAGGGGCAGTCCAACACTCCCCAGGCAGCAATAGACTGCAGAGTAGGACTTCAACAGAGACAATGGCAGGTTGAACGGACATTCACGCCATCACAGTTGACAATGCAGCCCGGGATGGGACCATTGACACCCACTAATAGGGTACTCAAGAGCAGTCAATGGAAACTTAAGCTCATGCTGGAGGTGTGGAGGAAAACACCCAGCTAGATCTTGCAGATTTCAACAGTTTGTCTGCAGGAGCTGCAATCTCAGTGGCCACTTAGAGCGAATGTGCAGGAAGTCTGCAACCAGACTAATATATGAGGCGGATGGACCAGAAGAGGGTTCTTTGAGGCAGGATGACTTTTGGGGCAAATCGATGGACGCCGAAGTTCAGCGGGTCCATGTGGCGAATATTCACAGTTCATACAACAAAACGCCACCAATGATGATGAGGGTTTTATTAAACGGTATCCCAGTACGTATGGAGCTGGACACTGGGGCCAGCCAGTCACTCATGGGCATTCAGCAATTTGAGAAGCTATGGCCATTTAAAGCCAGTAGACCCAAATTAGCACATATTGAGACACAATTATGGACTTACACTAAAGAAATCTTTCCGGTGCTAGACAGTGCAATGCTGGCTGTCACACACAATGGGTTAGTGAATCGGCTGCCGCTCTGGATTGTCCCGGGCAATGGTCCCGCACTGCTGGGGAGGAGCTGGTTAGCCGAGATGAACTGGAAATGGGGGGATGTTCACGCAATGTCATCTGTGGAGCGAAGTTCGTGCTCACAAGTCCTACAACAATTCGATTCACTATTCCAACATGGCATTGGGACTTTCAAAGGCACCAAAGAAGTGATACACATCACCCCAGATGCCAGGCCAGTGCACCACAAAGCCAGAGTGGTGCCGTATGTGATGCAGGAAAAGATCGAGAGCGAATTGGACCGGCTGTTGAGAGAGGGCATCATCTCACCTGTTGAATTCAGCGACTGGGCGAGCCCCATCGTTCCCGTCCTAAAAGTGGATGGCTCTGTCAAGATCTGTGGTGACTACAAGGCCACCATCAATCGGGTGTCCCTACAAGATCAATACCCGCTCCCGAGAGCGGAGGACCTCTTCGCCACGCTAACAGGCGGCAAGCTGTTCACCAAGTTGGACCTCACTTCAGCCTATATGACCCAGGAACTGGCCGACAAATCTAAACTACTGACCACCATCACCACGCACAAGGGACTGTTCGTTTATAACAGGTGCTCATTTGGCATTCGATCAGCGGCCGCGATTTTTCAACGAAACACGGAAAGCCTACTTAAATCCATTCCAGGAACGATCGTATTCCAGGACGACATTCTTATCACGGGTCAAGACACCGAGGAACACCTCCACAACCTGGAGGAGGTGCTACGTCGACTGGACTGGGATTTGGCCCACCGAATCCAAAACAGAAGCGATTCGACGATCACCCAGTCCCTTCAACACATCGGAGTTGCGTTCATTCCTGGGACTGTTAAACTATTTTGAGAACTTTCTGCCAAACTTGAGCATGTTGTTGGAGCCGCTACACGTGCTCCTGCGTAAGGGTTGCGATTGGTTTTGGGGGGACTGTCAGGAACTGGCTTTTGATCGGGCGCGAAACCTACTGTGTTCAAACAAGTTGTTGACCCTGTACGACCCCTGTAAAAAATTGGTGCTGACATGTGATGCAATGTCCTATGGGGTTGGGTGCGTATTGCAGCAGGGCAATGCTGAGGGTCAACTACAGCCTGTGGCTTATGCCTCCAGGTCGTGCTCTCAAGCAGAACGGGGATATGGGATGGTCGAGAAGGAAGCGCTTGCATGTGTCTATGGTGTAAAAAAAATGCATCGGTACTTCTTTGGTAGGAAGTTTGAATTAGAGACGGACCACAAGCCATTAACATCCCTGTTGTCAGACAGCAAGGCCATCAATGCCAACGCGTCAGCTCGCATACAGCAGTGGGCTCTCACACTGGCTGCGTATGACTACTCCATTCGGCACCAGCCCGGCACTGAAAACTGCGCTGACACACTCAGCAGCCTCCCACTGGCCACTACTGAGGGGGCAGCGGAGCAAAGCGCCGAGATGGTCATGGCTGTCGATGCCTTTGACAGCGCAGGCTCCCCCATCACAGCCCGCCAGATCAAAATCTGGACAAACAGAGATCCCCTCCTATCCCTGATTATGAAATGTGTCCTGACTGGGGATTGGGCGCCCGCACACGGAGCATGCCCTGAGGAGGTCAGACCATTTCACAGGCGGATGGATGAGCTCTCCATCCAAGCAGACTGCCTACTATGGGGCAGCCGGGTAGTTATGCCCCAGAAGGGCAGGGAGGCATTCATCAGGGAACTCCACAGTGACCACCCAGGCATTGTGCTGATGAAGGCCATTGCCTGGTCACGTGTTTGGTGGCCTGGAATTGATTCAGACCTGGAACATTGCGTTCGCAGGTGCATGATGTGTGCCCAGCTGGGTAATGCCCCCAGGGAGGCCCCACTCAGCCCGTGGCCCTGGCCCACCAAGCCATGGTCATGCATTCATGTTGACTACGCGGGCCCGTTCATGGGAAAGATGTTCCTTATCGTGGTAGATGCGTACTCGAAATGGATCGAGTGCATCATTCTGAATTCATGCACGTCTTCCACCACCGTGGAAAGCCTACGTGCGATCTTTGCAACCCATGGCTTGCCGGACATCCTGGTTAGTGATAATGGCCCATGTTTCACAAGCTACGAATTCCGAGAGTTTATGTCGGGCAATGACATCAACCATGTCAGGACTGCGCCGTTCAAGCCGGCCTCCAATGGCCAGGCGGGACGTGCGGTCCAAATCATTAAGCAAGGTGTGCTCAGGATTCAAGGACCCTCCCTACAATGCCGCCTATCGCGTCTCCTGCTGGCCTATAGATCCCGACCGCACTCGCTCACGGGGGTCCCGCCCGCAGAGCTACTAATGAAACGGACACTCAAAACTCGGTTGTCCCTCATTCACCCAGTCCTGACCGACATAGTTGAGGACAAGCGCAAGTCACAAAATGAGTACCATGACCGTAATTCGAGGGGGAGATGTATAGAAATAAATGATCCTGTATTCGTCCTCAATCACGCCATGGGGCCCAAATGGCTTGAGGGCACTGTAATTGACAAAGAGGGGAATAGGGTCATCGTGGTAAAACTCAACAATGGTCAGATATGCCGTAAGCATCTGGGCCAAGTAAAAAAAAGGTTCAGCATCGACACGGAGGAACTGAAGAAGACCATGAGATGGAGCTCACAACACCGCCAGTGAATGAGCAACAAGAGCAATCAGAAGAATGCACAGTCCCTGCGGTCAGCCCGGACAGGCCGGAATCACCACAGGCGACAGACACTCACATCAGTGACCAACAACCAGAGCCCCAACTGCGGCGCTCCACGAGGGAGCGTAGACCACCTGAAAGACTAAACCTATGATCCCAATAAGGCTTTGGGTGGGGGGGGGGGGAGGTGATGTCATGTATATAACCACAATATAACACCACTGTATTACTGCATAGACTCAACCTAGATGCACACCTTGACCACAAGGGGTGAACTTGTGGAGACACTCCTTACCTGATCACACAGGTATAAAAAGGGAGGTCCCATGCAGGGTCATCGTCTTTGGAGTCCTGTGAATAAAGAATTAAGGTCACAGAGTGACGTTGTCCCCAGAATGTGCCTCGTGTGGTTTCATGCTGTAGTGTAAGGACTTTACAGCATGGATAGAGGATTGGCTAACTAACAGAGAACAGAGAGTCAGAATAAATGGTTTATTCTCTGGTTGGCAATCAGTAACCAGTGGGGTGCCGCAGGGATCAGTGCTGGGACCCCAACTATTTACAATCCTTATTAACGACTTGGAAGAAGGGATGAGTGTAACGGAGCCAAGTTTGCTGACGATACAAAGATGGGAGGAAAGCAATGTGTGAGGAGGACACAAAAATACATTTCGATAAGATCACCTCTCATTCTTCTGAATTCCAATGAATAGAGGCTCAAACTACTGAACCTTTCCTCATAAGTCGACCCCATTATCTCTGGAATCAACCTTCTCTGAACTGCCTCCAAAGCAAGTATATCCTTTCGTAAATATGGAAACCAAAACTGCATGCAGTATTCCAGGTGTGGCCTCACCAATACCCTGTACAACTGTAGCAAGACTTCCCTGCTTTTATACTCTATCCCCTTTGCAATAAAGGCCAAGATTCCATTGGCCTTCCTGATCACTTGCTGTACCTGCATACTATCCTTTTGTGTTTCATGCACAAGTACCCCCAGGTCCCACTGTACTGCAGCACTTTGCAATCTTTCTCCATTTAAATAATAACTTGCTCTTTGATTTTTTTTTTGCCGAAGTGCATGACCACACACTTTCTAACATTATACTCCATCTGACAACTTTTTACCCACTCACTTAGCCTGTCTATGTCCTTTTGCAGATTTTTTGTGTCCTTCTCACACATTGCTTTTCTTCCCATACATTGGCGTGTAGACTGACAGGAATGATTTTAGTGTGTAGGACCCGGCGGGAAACTGCAGCAGGGCTGAAGCTGTTTTCAAAGAAGAGGGAAGAGATGAGACTAGACGCAATGCAGATTTAAGTAGTTTAGCTAATTTAAACTGTGACCACATAACTGGAGGACATGAATACAAAATGAACAAGCCTCAAATGAGACCAAAAATTAGATTTATTTCCCTCCGTGGAGTAATGGCTTTGTGCTTCAGACTCTCAGGAAAACCATTTAAATCAATGTTGATTAAGTCCTTTAAAAAAAAATCACTGGATTAATATCTGGTTAAAATAAAGAATTGAAGGTAGGAATGCACACAGATAATCAAATGCATTATGGAACATAATTGTACCTGTGCAGGAGTCGACCATTCGACCCCTCGAGCCTGCTCCGTCATTCAGTGAGATCACGGTTGATCTTCGACCTGAACTCCACTATCCCACCCGATCCCCATATCCCTTGATTCCCTTAATATCCAAAAACATATCAATCTCTGTCTTGAATATACTCCACGACTGAGCCTCCACAGCCCTCTGGGGTCGAGAATTCCAAAGATTCACCACCCTCTGAGTGAAGAAGTTTCTCCTCAACTCAGTCCTAAAGTTCTCATCTCAGTCCCAAAAGGACGACCCCTTATTCTGAGACTATTATCCTTAGTTTTGGACTCTCCAGCTAGGAGAAACATCTCCCTGCATCTACCCTGTCAACCCCTGCGAGAAATGTATGCGTTTCAATGAGATCACCTCTCATTCTTCTAAATAGAAAATATAGGCCTAGACTCCTCAATCTCTTCTCACGGGACAATCCCCCCATCCCAGGAATCAGTCTGAATGTTAGAATCATAGAATCTTACAGCACAGAAAGAGGTAATTCCACCCGTTGAGTCTTTGCCGGCCCTTTGAAAGAGCTATCCATTTAGTCTCACTCCCTAGCTCTAGCCCCATACCCTGCAAGTATTTCCTCGTCAACTATGAATCACATTCCCTTTTGAAAGTTATTATTGAACCTGCTTGCACCAACCTTTCAAGTAGCGCATTCCAGATCATAACTGTAGTATATGCAAGCACTCTAGTAATGACTCCACGAGGTAAGGGTATTGTACTTGAACTGTGGTGACCTTAGTCCGTTTATTGCAGCTCCTTGAGTGAGGACACAATGAGGTGAGCTCCCTTTTATACCTGGTTACCTGCAGTGTGCAGGTGACCCCTAGGCCTCCACCAGTTGCACCCTCTGGTGGTACAGGTATGGTGTATACAGTGTGACGATACATTCAGTGGTCTAGTTTGACAGTACATACATTATACATACTCAACAGTAACAACTCGCTGCCTGAAACTAATTCTCCTCATCTCCTCTTAGTTTTTTTTGTCAGATATGTTGGATAGATATTTTTCAGATTTTCACTATTATTGTTGCCTGGGTTGGGGAGAGGGGCAGGGAGGGGCGACGAGATTTCACATAACTTTTATCATTTTGGAAGTTTTTGCCATAGTGTGTTGTCCCTCAGTTGATTAAAGAGGCTGAGTGGAATGTATGACGGTGATAATTATACACTGGCTGTTGGAAGGAATATATTTGATGGATCAAATGGCCTTTCCTTGTCATGCACTTTCCTGCTTATTACACTGATATATCGATTGACTATTACAACTGTTTAGAGTGTGTTGGAAAATTGGATTATGAAAAGAAAGCGAGAAAGGCCAAGAAATTGGGGCACGACAGGACTGATTCCTGTGTCAGAACGGCTAGGCCCCAGGGACACCGGATATTGGGCCTCGGGCCTAGCTTTCATGTCCCAGACATGCTCGCTGGCGATGATGATGTCAATATCTGGCTGCTGCATCACCAGCATCGGCCCTCAGGTAGATCCCGGGAGAGAGTGGGTTGACCAGGAGATGGGGGAAGGTGATTGGGAGGGAGGGGAGATTAGCAGATGGGGGGAAGGTGATTGGGAAGGAGGAGGAGATTACGAGAGGGGGGGAAGGTGATTGGGAGGGAGGGGAGATTAGCAGATGGGGGGAAGGTGATCGGGAGGGAGGCGGAGATTATGAGAGGGGGGGAAGGTGATTGGGAGGGAGGGGAGATTAGCAGATGGGGGAAAGGTGATTGGGAAGGAGGAGGAGATTACAAGAGGGGGGGAAGGTGATTGGGAGGGAGGGGAGATTTGCAGATGGGGGGAAGGTGATTGGGAGGGAGGGGAGATTAGATGGGGGGAAGGTGATTGGGAAGGAGGAGGAGATTACAAGAGGGGGGGAAGGTGATTGGGAGGGAGGGGAGATTAGCAGATGGGGGGAAGGTGATTGGGAGGGAGGGGAGATTAGCAGATGGGGGGTAGGTGCTTGGGAGGGAGGCGGAGATTACGAGAGGGGGGGAAGGTGATTAGGAGGGAGGGGAGATTAGCAGATGGGGGGAAGGTGATTGGGAGGGAGGGGAGATTAGCAGATGGGGGGAAGGTGATCGGGAGGGAGGGGGAGATCGGGAAAGGAGAGAGCACCCGTTTGTGGCCTGCTGCCGACCACGCTCGCCTCCCTCCCACCCTCCGGTCTTGCTTACCGCCTTGGCCGGTGTCTGATCCGGCCCAATCTTCGTCCTTACCGGGATCGGCAAGCTGTCTCTCAACAACAACAAAGTGCATTTATATAGCGCCATTAATGTAGTATAATGTCCCAAGGTGCTTCACAGGAGCGTTATCAGACAATTATACAGTGAGCCACATAGGGCAGGTGAACAAAAGCTTGGTCTAGGAGAGTAGGTTTTTAAGGGGTGTCTTAAAGGGGGAAAGAGAGGTAGAGGGTGGAGAGGTTTAGGGAGGGAGTTCCAGAGTTTGGGACCCAGGCAACAGAAGGCAGGGCCACCGATTATGGAGTGATTAAAAAGGGGGATGCTCAAGAGGGCAGAATTAGAGGAGGGCATAAATCTCGGAGGGTTGTAAAGCTGGAGGAGATTACAGAGATAGGGAGGTTTATAGGGCTGGAGGAGGCTACAGGGATAGGGAGGGGTGTAGGGCTGGAGGAGGTTACAGAGATAGAGAGGGGTGTAGGGCTAGAGGAGGTTACAGGGATAGGGAGTGGTGTAGGGGCTGGAGGAGGTTACAGAAATAGAGAAGGGTGTAGGGGCTGGAGGAGGTTACAGAGATAGGGAGGGGTGTAGGGATAGAGGAGGTTACAGGGATAGGGAGTGGTGTAGGGGCTGGAGGAGGTTACAGAGATAGGGAAGGTGTACGGGCTGGAGAAGGTTACAGAGATAGGGAGTGGTGTAGGGATAGAGGAGGTTACAGAGATAGAGAGGGGTATAGGGCTAGAGGAGGTTACATGGATAGGGAGTGGTGTAGGGGCTGGAGGAGGTTACAGAGATAAGGAGAGTGTAGGGGCTAGAGGAGGTTACATGGATAGGGAGTGGTGTAGGGGCTGGAGGATGTTACAGAGATAAGGAGAGTGTAGGGGCTGGAGAAGGTTACAGAGATAGGGAGGGGTGTAGGGGCTGGAAGAGGTTACAGGGATAGGGAGGGGTAGACAGGTGGCCTTATTTGACCGGAAATTAACAACTAAGGCCGACAGATCATTTCTCGGCCGTTCCCGCCACTGACCTCCTTACGCCCTTTGGCGCCCCGCGATTTGGAACCCAAGTTGGACGAAATCCAAATGCGCAGCCAACATGATTAAATGAAAAGGTTGGATCTGAGCCGATCATTGTGAACTGGCGTAGTGTGGCTTGTTAATATTGTTATAATGGCCAAGTTCTTGATCGAGTGGCATGACAAATCTTCAAATAGTGCAGAGTTGGCCAACATTTCTGATTAGTCAGTTCTCAGAATCGTTTGCCAGAGGTCTCGAGACAGACATGATCATGGTGCAATTACATCACTCCCTTGGCAGACACGACGTGTTCATGAGCGCAATGTTTTTGGTGTGAAGGAGCTCTCTTCCTGTTGGATTACTTTTAAAATAATAAAATGGGCATTATCTTCAGGATAAAAAATACGAACAATATTAACATTTTCAAATTGCTGATTCGTCTCTCGAGGCAGTGCCCATGATAAGTAACAAGAATATGGTCTCTCTCTCTTCTCTGTCTCTTCATGATGTCGTTACCCCCACTCTCTCTTGCCCCTCTTCTGTCCTTCCCGTTTCTGTTCTCTTCAGCTTCTCTCTCCTTCACTCTTTTTGTTCTCTCTTTTTTTCCTTTCCTTTTAGGTTGTGGGTCAGGAGAAGCAGAAGCGCTATTTAATTTAATACCCTAGAGAGAAACCATCCATGTCCTGGAGATCTGTCCATCTTAAGTCCCATTATTTTCCCCATTGCCATTTAACAAAACAACTTATATAAAAGCTCTAAGTTCTTCCTCTTAACTTATGTTTAGGTTCCCTTGTGTTTTTGATACTTGGCCTTGTTCCTCCACAGTGCTCATTTAACATTTCATTATTGTCCATCATAGTCTCACCTGCATCCGTCTGAAATGAGCCTGCTTACACTTTACCGCTCTCTGATATAATATATTTATAAAAACCTTTGCTGTTTGCATTGATATCCCTTGCAAGTTTATTTTCCACATGAACTTTATGTACCTATTACTTTCTTACAGCCCCAGTCTAGTCAACTGGATTTATATTTTTCCTTGCACTTAAGCATTCCAGATTCATCATCGGCAGTCCCTCGGAATCGAGGAAGACTTGCTTCCACTCCGAAAGTGAATTCTTTGGTGGCTGAACAGCCCAATACGAGAGCCACAGTCTCTGTCACAGGTGGGACAGATATTCGTCGGGAGAAGTGGGTGTGTGGGACTGATTTACCACACGCTCCTTCTGCTGCCTGCAGCTGACCGCTTCATGCTCGCAGCGTTGAGACTCGAGGTGCTCAGCGCCCTCCTGGATGCACTTTCTCCACCGAGGGCGGTCTTTGGCCAGGGTCTCCCAGGCGTCAGTGGTGATGTCGCACTTCACCAGGGAGGCTTTGAGGGTGTCCTTGTAATGTTTCCGCTGCCCACCTTTGGCTCGTTTGCCGTGAAGGAGCTCCTCATAGAGCAGGTGCTTAGGGAGTCTCGTGTCTGGCATGCGGACAAAGTGGCCTGCCCAGCGAAGCTGATCGAGTGTGGTCAGTGCTTCAATGCGGGGATGTTAGCCTAGGTGAGGACACTGATGTTGGTGTAGTTGTCCTCCCAGGGGACTTGCGGAGACATTGTTGGTGATATATCTCCAGCCACTTGATGTGCCTTCTGTATGTCGTCCATGCCTCTGATCCATACAGGAGGGCAGGTTCAGCTGACCACATGCAACACATATCAAAGTGCAATATTTTGCTTTTGTATTAGCATTTAATTCACTACCATTTCTCTTCCAGGAATGCCCACCTTGAAGAAGTTCTGCTCCACTATGGCTCAGTGGGTAGCACACTCGCCACTGAGTCAGCAGGTTGCGGGTTCAAGTCCCACCCCAGGGACCTGAGCACATAAATCGAGGCTGATAATCCCAGTGCAGTGCTGAGGGAACGGCGCACTGTCAGAGGTTAAACCAAGGCCCCGTCTGCTCTCTCAGGTGGATGTAAAAGGTCCCACGGCACTATTTCGAAGAAGAGCAGGGGGAGTTATCCCCGGTGTCCTGGGGCCAATATTTATCCCTCAAAGCAGTTTATCTGGTCATTATCACATTGCTGTTTCTGGGAGCTTGCTGCGCGCAAAATTGGCTGCCGCGATTCCTACATTACAACAGGGACTACACTCCAAAAGTACTTCATTGGCTATAAAGCGCTTTGAGACATCCGGTGGTCGTGAAAGGTGCTATATAAATGCAAGTCTTTCTTTCTACCCTTCGACGGGATTTCCGTCCTCAGATCAGAACCTCTGCCTCCACTTGTTCCACACAGCAGGTTCTGATTCTGCTATTTCCATATACACACCTTCGAGACCCATCTTTTGCCGAAGTTTGTCCCCTTTTGCTTTGCACAATCATCCCCTTTCTCTCTCTAATCTCTCCTGCCTTCCACCCTATCACAGACCTTCCCTTTGGTTCTTTCCTCTCCCCTCCCCACTTTCCCTGTCCTGACACTTGCTTAAAAACCTGTTACATCTCTAACTTTTCCCAGTTCTGATGAAAGGTCATCGACCTGAAACGTTAACTCTGTTTCTCTCTCCGCAGATGCTGCCCGACCCGCTGAGCGTTTCCAGCATTTTCTGCTTTTACTTCATAAATAATAGATTATTGCGCTGCCCCTTTGAAGAAATGCAACTTATGAAAACAAAGGGAACTGCATTTGTTCATCTGCCACTGCCCTTCCTTCATGTTAATTAGAAAACTGACCATGTTCTGTCAGATCTGACAATTGCAATCTTGGGATAAGCAAGCAGTACTTTTGGAGGTCTTGGGTTGGATTTTACGGATCTTCTGCGCTCCGTTTTTTTTTTGCCCCGGAGCGGCGGTGAGGTGTTCCGGGCGGGCGGTCAGCCTCCAGCGCCCCACGGCGATCCTCGGCAACGCCCCCGGTCGCGACAATGGCGCGAGTTTTGTCTCTCGTCCGCCCCACAGCGCGCCCCGCACTGACCGCCCGGTAAATCAGGCCGGTCCCACCATCCCAATGGCGGAGAGGTGAGTAATGGACTCCTGAGTTAAGTGCGAGTGTTTGTTCTTTAAAGTTTTGGGGCGATTTGTGTTCTGGTGGCGTGGGCAGTATTTTGGAAATGTTTTGGGGTCGTTTTTTTAAGGTTCCCCTCCCCAGGCGTCTCTGGGAGCGCTCCCGGCCTGGCTCTTTAGCTCGGGAGTTTCCCACCCTAATGCCCCACGAGGGGTGTACAACGCCTCCCTTCGCGTTGCGCCCCCTGACTCAGGGCCCAGCGGCCCAAACTTACCCAGAGGCGCAAACTGTTCCCGGGCGCTAACTTTCCCGCCCCGCCGCCATTACCGCCCCAAGAACATCAAAGCCGAAAATCCCGCCTGACTCATCTTTGTTCGACATTCAGATATTGGTGATACGCAACTCTATTCCGATTATCACTGCCTAGTATGTGAACAACTGGAAATCATCAAGAAATGTATCCTGCGCGTTATACCGCCGGAGATTATAAGGTTATAAATTACTGTTATATCACAAATACTTAACACATGTATCAAATTCATTTCTCTTAATGGAGGGATTAAATTGCTTAAAATAAACAGGTTAGCACCTTTGTCAAAACAGTGGAATGAGGAATTTGATATGAGCGCATTAAACATTCATCCAGCAACAACACTAGCTTTTGCTCTCCACTGTAGGCATACAAAGGTCGATTTTCCGATCGGATTTGCACTGGGTGTGGATTGGGTGAGCAGGAGCTGGGGAACAGAGCATTAAAAAGGCGTTGAAAGTGTGATTTTCTGAGAAATTTCTGAAGAGGAACAAATTGTGAGAGGGAGGTTGATTCAGCGTTGCAAAACCGATCAATTGTCTGAAAGTACTATTTCCCAGGTTTGGCGGTAGGTGCAGGGTGTGCCAAAAGTCAGCCCATCGAAACGGGTAATGCCAGGAAAGCAGCTTGTGACATCATGAGAACTTCTGATCTCAAAAGGCGTGTTTGAAGGTAGCTCTGGAATTCCTTGTTCTGGGTCCTGAGACAACTTGCAATGTCTATGTTGCATTTGATGCATCATCATCATCATCATAGGCAGTCCCTCGGAAATCGAGGAAGACTTGCTTCCACTCTAAAAGTGAGTTCTCAGGTGACTGTACAGTCCAATACAGGAATTACAGTCTCTGTCACAGGTGGGACAGACAGTGGTTGAAGGAAAGGGTGGGTGGGACTGGTTTGCCGCACACTCCTTCCGCTGCCTGCGCTTGGTTACTGCATGCTCTCGGCAACGAGACTCGAAGTGCTCAGCGCCCTCCTGGGTGGGTGGTCTTTGGCCAGGGACTCCCGGGTGTCGGTGGGGACGTTGTATTTTTTCAAGGAGGCTTTGAGGGTGTCCTTGAAATGATTCCTCTGCCCACCTGGGGCTCGCTTGCTGTGTAGGAGTTCCGAGTAGAGATGCATTTGATGCATGTTAATCTGCATGGCCCTTCCCGGTTTCTGCAGCACCAGTGTCGGCCAACGCAGTGAGTGTTGGAAGGTTAGTCTACTCATGAGGGCACCAGAGCTGAATCCAATCCTGTTGTCACTTGACCTCATTGATGGTCATTTGTAGTAGGTGTAATGTATTTGATTCATGGGTTCTTTGCTTAAGGATTCACAGCAACACATCGCTATTAAGAACTAGTTGGTTTATTAACAAAGGTTTAACAATCACACTACACATTATCAGTTCATCCACTAGGCTCACAACTGCATACCTCATCGCGGACGGCCTAGACCCAAGTGGCTGGGGTTTTATTGAGTCTTGTGAACATCACGCGACTGTGGCTAAGCCACTCACAATGCAACAGCTCTACAACTATTTAAAAATAACTTTATGCCATTTTAGTCATCATCATCATAGGCAATCCCTCGAATCAAGGATGACTTGCTTCCACGACAAAAAGTTCACAGGTGTTTCAATGCTGGACCTAATATTCCGGATCCCGAACTAAATCTTGAAGGATGGAAGATGCCTGTGCGTGGATTTTTTTAACGTGGGGTGGCCGTTGCACACCAGCCACCACACGGGCTTGACAGAGCTAGGTCTTGGTCCAGTGGCAAGGGTTACCCAAGACGACTGGAGACCAGCTCTGCTGCACGGACCTAGTGCGCACACATATCGCATTCTAGTAAGTACACTAGGACCCACAAACTTACAAATCAACTGGGAACCTTGCCATATCAAATTAAAATTTGGATGCCAGGGGTGATGATGCACTCCAGTCCCTCCGATGCCCATCTCTCGCGGAAGGCCGCGAGCGTACCGGTGGGCACCGCGTGCTCCATCTCCAGGGACACCCTGGCTCGGAGGTAACCGCGGAAGAGAGACAGGCAGTCCGGCTGAACGACCCCCTCGACCGCCCGCTGCCTGGACCGGTTAATGACCACCTTGGCCAGGCCCAGGAGCAGTCCGATGAGGAGACCTTCCGACCTGCCCGCTCCCCTCCGCCCCGGGTGCCCAAAGATCAGGAGCGTGAGACTGAAGTGTGCAGCCAAAAATTGAGGAGCAGCCCCTTAAAATAAAGGAAGAGGGGCTGCAACCTCGCACACTGAACATACCCGTGAAACACGGACTCCTCCAGATCGCAGAAATTGCAGGCGGCCTGGGAGTCCGTAAACCGAATTAAAAACTTATTTCATGGGACTGCCCCAGGCCAAGTACCCAAAAAATAAATGGAAGACTCCCGCGTAGAGAGCGAAACAGCTCTACAAACCTGTGAACATACTCACAGATGCATACATTACAGGCGGGGCCAGTAACTCGTGGTCGGGGGAAGAGATCCTGGCTGAATTTACCTTCAATTCTCCCATTAACTGAAGTGAATTTTGGTTTTGCAGTCATGGCTCCAAACGGACCAGCTATCCCAGATCAGGCCATGATGCTCTCTGGTCAGTTGGGTTCAGCACAGCACTTACCAACTCAGGCCTAAATTAAATAACGGCCAATAATGGGCACAGAACGATCGATGCACTGAACGCCAATGGCCGAAGTGAAAGGCCAAAGGATCATTCGAACTTTGTTCCTGGGCTGTGGCTCAGTGGGTAGCACTCTTGCCTCTGAGTTAGAAGAGTGTGGGTTCAAGTCCCACTCCACTGAGGGAACGCCACACTGTCGGAGGTGCTGTTTTTTTGGATGAGACGTTAAACCGAGGCCTCGTCTGTGCTCAGGTGGATGTAAAAGATCCCGCGGCACTATTTCAAAGAAGAGCAGGGGAGTTCTGTCCAATGCCCTGGGGCCAATATTTATCCCTCAATCAACATCACCAAAAAAAACAGATGAGCTGGTCATTATGTTGTTTGTGGGAGCTTGCTGTGCGCAGAATTGGCTGCCGTGTTTCTCACATTACAACAGTGACTATACTCCAAAAGTACTTCATTGGCTGTAAAGCGCTTTGAGATGTCCGGTGGTCGGGAAAGGTGCTATATAAATGCAAGTCTTTCTTTCTTTCTTGGGTCGCATTGAAATACATTTCGGCCGTCTTAAGCAGACGGCAAAGAGGATGGGAAGGAATGGGTGAGCGCTCATCGACAGCAGTCCGCAGTGTTGATGTAAAGCCACTCCTGCCCCTCCCGGCCCTACAAGGAGGTCATTTTAAGAAAGGTATCTGTTGGTCTCTGCCTCGGTCTCCAGCGGTCTCGTCTGAAACAAAGAGGCCATTTTGACCCATGGTGTCCGCGCCGGCCGACAAAGAGCTACCCAGCCTAATCCCACTTTCCAGCTCCAGGTCTGCAGCCCTGCAGGTTACGGTGCTTCAAGTGCACATCCAAGTACTTTGTAAATGTGGTGAGGGTTTCTGCCTCTACCACCCTTTCAGGCAGTGAGTTCCAGACCCCCACCACCCCCTGGGTGAAAACAATTTCTCCTCAAATTCCCCTCTAAACCTCCGACCAATTACGTCCATACTAAGCCCCCTAGTTATAATAACGTAAGAAATAGGAGCAGGAGTCGGCCATTTGGCCCCTCAAGCCCGCTCCGTCATTCAATAAGATCATGGCCGATCTGATCATGGACTCAGCTCCACTTCCCTGCCCGCTCCCCAATAGTGACCTCTCTGCTAAGAGAAATAGGTCCTCCCTATCCACTCTATCTAGGCCTCTCATAATATTATACATCTCAATTAATTCTCCCCTCTGCCTCCTCTGTTCCAAAGAAAACAACCCTTGAAGTACTTAAAGGAGAAGAAATTGCAGGGATATGGTGAAAGAACGGGGGAGTGGTTGGGACTGGACTGCTCTTCAAAAGAGCCGGTGAAGACTCGAAGGGCCGAATGGTCTCCTTCTGTGCTGTACTGTTTTATATGATTCTATCCAATCTTTTCTCTTCGCTAAAATTCTCCAGTCCAGGCAACAGCCTCGTAAATCTCCTCTGCACCCACTCGAGTGCAATCACATTTTTCCTGCAGTGTGGTGACACGGCGGGGAAATTTCCTGAAAAAGGGATGGGGGCCTTTATTTCAGGCGGGCACCAGGGCCGCCTAAGAAAAGGCCCTGGTGAATTTAGCATCTGCCTGAACGCCCGCATGAGTTGGGTGGGTCTGTGTGAAATTCGTCATCGATGCATCCGTTCGACGTCTGTAAGAACAGCGCGACCATCACTGAGTCATCAGGGGAACCTTTTGTAACAATAGCATGCTTTTCCACCTCCGTAACATCGCCCGTCGCCACCTTGCCCCAGCTCATCCGCTGTTGAAGCCCTCATCCGTGCCTTTGTTACCTCTAGACTTCACTATTCCAACGCACTCCTGGCTGGCCTCTCACATTCTACCCTACGTAAACTTGAGGTGATTCAAAACTCAGTTACCCGTTTCCTAACTCGCACCAAGTCCCGCTCTCCCGTCATCCCCTGTGCTCACAGCCCCGTGTCCTAACTTGCATCAAGTCCCGCTCACCCATCGCCCCTTGTGCTCGCTCACCCGTATCCTAACTCGTACTAAGTCCCGCTCACCCATCGCCCCTTGTGCTCGCTCACCCGTGTCCTAACTCGTACTAAGTCCCGCTCACCCATCGCCCCCTGTGCTCGCTGCCCCGTGTCCTAACCCGCACCAAGTCCCGCTCACCCATCGCCCCCTGTGCTCGCTGCCCCGTGTCCTAACTTGCATCAAGTCCCGCTCACCCATCGCCCCCTGTGCTCGCTGCCCCGTGTCCTAACTTGCATCAAGTCCCGCTCACCCATCTCCCCCTGCGCTCGCTGACCTACATTGGCTCCCGGTTAAGCAACACCTCGATTTCAAAATTCTCATCCTTGTTTACAAATCCCTCCATGGCCCTCGCCCCTCCCTATCTCTGTAATCTCCTCCAGCCCCACAACCCCCTTGAGATAGAAACATAGAAACATAGAAACTAGGTGCAGGAGTAGGCCATTTGGCCCTTCGAACATGCACCGCCATTCAATGAGTTCATGGCTGAACATCCAACTTCAGTACCCCATTCCTGCTTTCTCACCATACCCCTTGATCCCCCTAGTAGTAAGGACTTCATCTAACTCCCTTTTGAATATATTTAGTGAATTGGCCCCAACAACTTTCTGTGGTAGAGAATTCCACAGGTTCACCACTCTCTGGGTGAAGAAGTTTCTCCTCATCTAGGTCCGAAATGGCTTACCCCTTATCCTTAGACTGTGACCTCTGGTTCTGGACTTCCCCAACATTGGGAACATTCTTCCTGCATCCAACCTGTCTAAACCCATCAGAATTTTAAACGTTTCTATGAGGTCCCCTCTCATTCTTCTGAACTCCAGTGAATACAAGCCCAGTTGATCCAATCTTTCTTGATAGGTCAGTCCCGCCATCCCGGGAATCAGTCTCGTGAACCTTCGCTGCACTCCCTCAATAGCAAGAATGTCCTTCCTCAAGTTAGGAGACCAAAACTGTACACAATACTCCAGGTGTGGCCTCACCAAGGCCCTGTACAACGGTAGCAACACCTCCCTTCCCCTGTACTCAAATCCCCTCGCTATGAAGGCCAACATGCCATTTGCTTTCTTAACCGCCTGCTGTACCTGCATGCCAACCTTCAATGACTGATGTACCATGACACCCAGGTCTCGTTGCACCTCCCCTTTTCCTAATCTGTCACCATTCAGATAATAGTCTGTCTCTCTGTTTTTACCACCAAAGTGGATAACCTCACATTTATCCACATTATACTTCATCTGCCATGCATTTGCCCACTCACCTAACCTATCCAAGTCACTCTGCAGCCTCATAGCATCCTCATCGCAGCTCACACTGCCACCCAATTTAGTGTCATCCGCAAATTTGGAGATACTACATTTAATCCCCTCATCTAAATCATTAATGTACAGTGTAAACAGCTGGGGCCCCAGCACAGAACCTTGCGGTACCCCACTAGTCACTGAAAAGTACCCATTTACTCCTACTCTTTGCTTCCTGTCTGACAACCAGTTCTCAATCCATGTCAGCACACTACCCCCAATCCCATGTGCTTTAACTTTGCACATTAATCTCTTGTGTGGGACCTTGTCGAAAGCCTTCTGAAAGTCCAAATATATCACATCAACTGGTTCTCCCTTGTCCACTCTACTGGAAACATCCTCAAAAAATTCCAGAAGATTTGTCAAGCATGATTTCCCTTTCACAAATCCATGCTGACTTGGACCTATCATGTCACCTCTTTCCAAATACGCTGCTATGACATCCTTAATAATTGATTCCATCATTTTACCCACTACCGATGTCAGGCTGACCGGTCTATAATTCCCTGTTTTCTCTCTCCTTTTTTAAAAAGTGGGGTTACATTGGCTACCCTCCACTCGATAGGAACTGATCCAGAGTCAATGGGGTTACATTGGCTACCTTCCACTCGATAGGAACTGATCCAGAGTCAATGGAATGTTGGAAAATGACTGTCAATGTATCCACTATTTCCAAGGCCACCTCCTTAAGTACTCTGGGATGCAGTCCATCAGGCCCTGGGGATTTATCGGCCTTCAATCCCATCAATTTCCCCAACACAATTTCCCGACTAATAAGGATTTCCCTCAGTTCCTCCTCCTTACTAGACCCTCTGACCCCTTTTATATCCGGAAGGTTGTTTGTGTCCTCCTTAGTGAATACCGAACCAAAGTACTTGTTCAATTGGTCCGCCATTTCTTTGTTCCCCGTTATGACTTCCCCTGATTCTGACTGCAGGGGACCTACGTTTGTCTTTACTAACCTTTTTCTCTTTACATATCTGCAGAAACTTTTGCAATCCATCGTAATGTTCCCTGCAAGCTTCTTCTCGTACTCCATTTTCCCTGCCCTAATCAATCCCTTTGTCCTCCTCTGCTGAGTTCTAAATTTCTCCCAGTCCCCGGGTTCGCTGCTATTTCTGGCCAATTTGTATGCCACTTCCTTGGCTTTAATACTATCCCTGATTTCCCTTGATAGCCACGGTTGAGCCATCTTCCCTTTTTTATTTTTACGCCAGACAGGAATGTACAATTGTTGTAGTTCATCCATGCAGTCTCTAAATGTCTGCCATTGCCCATCCACAGTCAACCCCTTAAGTATCATTTGCCAATCTATCCTAGCCAATTCACGCATCATACCTTCAAAGTTACCCTTCTTTAAGTTCTGGACCATGGTCTCTGAATTAACTGTTTCATTCTCCATCCTAATGCAGAATTCCACCATATTATGGTCACTCTTCCCCAACGAGATTGCTAATTATTCCTCTCTCATTACACAACACCCAGTCTAAGATGGCCTCCCCCCTAGTTGGTTCCTTGATATATTGGTCTAGAAAACCATCCCTTATGCACTCCAGGGAATCCTCCTCTACCGTATTGCTTCCAGTTTGGCTAGCCCAATCTATATGCATATTAAAGTCACCCATTGTAACTGCTGCACCTTTATTGCACGCACCCCTAATTGCCTGTTTGATGCCCTCCCCAACATCACTGCTATTGTTTGGAGGTCTGTACATAAATCCCACTAACATTTTTTGCCCTTTGGTGTTCTGCAGCTCTACCCATATAGATTCTACATCATCTAAGCTAATGTCCTTCCTAACTATTGCATTAATCTCCTCTTTAACCAGCAATGCTACCCCACCTCCTTTTCCTTTTATTCTATCCTTCCTGAATGTTGAATACCCCTGGATGTTGAGTTCCCAGCCCTTATCATCCTGGAGCCACGTCTCCGTAATCCCGATCACATCATGTTTGTTAACATCTATTTGCACAGTTAATTCATCCAGCTCATTACGGATACTCCTTGCATTGAGACACAAAGCCTTCAGGCTTGTTTTTTTAACACCCTTCGTCCTTTTAGAATTTTGCTGTACAGTGGCCCTTTTTGTTCTTTGCTTTGGGTTTCTCTGCCCTCCACTTTTCCTCATCTCCTTTCTGTCTTTTGCTTTTGTCTCCTTTTTGTTTCCCTCCGTCTCCCTGCATTGGTTCCCATCCCCCTGCCATATTAGTTTAACTCCTCCCCAACAGCACTAGCAAACACTCCCCCTAGGACATTGGTTCCGGTCCTGCCCAGGTGTAGACCGTTCGGTTTGTACTGGTCCCACCTCCCCCAGAACCGGTTCCAATGCCCCAGGAATTTGAATCCCTCCCTGCTGCACCACTGCTCAAGCCACGTATTCATCTGCGCTATCCTGCGATTCCTACTCTGACTAGCACGTGGCACTGGTAGCAATCCCAAGATTACTACTTTTGAGGTCTTACTTTTTAATTTAGCTCCCAGCTCCTTAAATTCGTTTTGTAGGACCTCATCCCTTTTTTTACCTATGTCGTTGGTACCAATGTGCACCACGACAACTGGCTGTTCTCCCTCCCTTTTTAGAATGTCCTGCACCCGCTCCGAGACATCCTTGACCCTTGCACCAGGGAGGCAACATACCATCCTGGAGTCTCGTTTGCAGCCGCAGAAACGCCTATCGATTCCCCTCACAATTGAATCCCCTATCACTATCGCTCTCCCACTCTTTTTCCTGCCCTCCTGTGCAGCAGAGCCAGCCACGGTGCCATGAACTTGGCTGCTGCTGCCCTCCCCTGATAAGTCATCCCCCTCAACAGTACTCAAAACGGTGTATCTGTTTTGCAGGGGGATGACCGCAGGGGACCCCTGCACTACCTTCCTTGCACTCTTCTTCCTGCTGGTCTTCCATTCCCTATCTGGCTGTGGACCCTTCACCTGCGATAAGACCAACTCGCTACACGTGCTACTCACGTCATTCTCAGCATCGTGGATGCTCCAGAGTGAATCCACCTTCAGCTCCAACTCCGCAACGCGGTCAGTCAGGAGCTGGAGGCGGATACACTTCCCGCAGATGTAGTTGTCAGGGACACCAGAAGTGTCCCCGAGTTCCCACATGGTACAGGAGGAGCATATCACGTGACCGAGCTCTCCTGCCATGACTTAATCCTTAGATACACTTAAATTGGCAACAACAATGTTAAAAGTTACTGACTGATATAAAAAAGAAAGAAAAAGAAAAGCTACTCACCAATCACCAGCCAATCACTTACCTCCTTGGCTGTGACATCACCTTTTGATTTCTTTCTACTTCTTTTTTGCTTTCTCTCCCAACTGGAGCTGTACAAGCCCCGCCTCTCTCCCCGGACTGCTCGACTGCTGAGCCTTTATAGGCCGCTGCCTCTCGCCAACTCCCGCCTCTCTCCCCGGAATGCCCGATTGCTGAGCCTTTATAGGCCGCTGCCTCTCGCCAACTTCCGCCTCTCTGGGCGCTCCCCTAATTGCGATGTCTGCGCTCCTCTAATTCTGCCCTCTTGAGCATCCCTGATTATAATCGCTCCACCATCGGTGGCCGTGCCTTCTGTTGCCTGGGCCCAAAGCTCTGGAATTCCCTCCCTAAACCTCTCCGCCTCTCTACCTCTCTTTCCTCCTTCAAGACGCTCCTTAAAACCAACCTCTTTGACCAAGCTTTTGGTCACCTGCCCTAATTTCTATTTATGCGGCTCGCTGTCGAATTGTTTTTCTCACAATACTCCTGTGAAGCGCCTTGGGATGTTTCACTACGTTAAAGGTGCTGTATAAATACAAGTTGTTGTTGTTTTCAGGGAAGATACTGGGGTCAACAGCTAGGGGAGCATAAATTTAACGTAATTGGTAGAAGGATGAGAGGGCAGTTGAGGGGAACTTTCTTCACCCAGAGGGCAGTGTGGATCTGGAATTCACTGCCTGGAAGGGTGGGAGAACCATCGAAATTTACGGCATAGAAGGAGGCCATTTCGGCCCATCGTGTCCTCGCCGGCCGACAAACAGCTATCCAGCCTAATCCCACTTTCCAGAAACCCTCACCACATTTAAAAAGTACCTGGATGTGCGCTGGAAGCGCCGTAACCTACAGGGCCACGGAGCGAGAGCTGGAAAGTGGGATTTGGCTGGGTAGCTCTTTGTCGGCCGGCGCGGACACGACGGGCCGAATGGACTCTTATTCGCTCTACATTTTTCGATTCTATGATTCTCTACGTCACGGTGTTCTATTAATGAATCGGGGACTTACTTCTGATGCACGTCCCTTCACTTTGCATCACAATTTCTTGGCGAACCGCTCTCTGATCTGGAGCAAGCAAACAAGCGTCCAGAGCAAACTCTCAGACACGGACATTGTTGTCAAGTTCAGTGGCAGAATTTATGAATTCAGGTCCTTGGCAACGGACAGAGAATCCTTGCGGGAATCACTGACCTCAGCAACTGGTTTGTCATTATGTGCTGTCAGTGGCTGAAGCTACACGCCTGGAATATGAATTTGTAAAATTTACCATCGAAATGTTTCAGCCAAATGCTTTACATCTTAACCTTGTGATTTTATCTTTTTAATCATCGCCAAAGACATTTCTTCAGCCCTGGTACCCTGAAGTAAAATCGTCTATTCAGTTCTATCCAACAACAATAACTTTTTATTTATATAGCACCCTTTAACGTAGTACAACGTCCCAAGCCGCTTCACAGGAGCGTTACAAGACAAAATTTGACACCAAGCCACATAAGGAGATATTAGGACAGGAAAGAGGCAGGTTTTAAGGAGCTTCTTGAAGGAGGAAAGAGAGGTAGAGAGGCGGAGAGGTTTAGGGAGGGAGTTCCAGAGCTTGGGGCCCAGGCAACAGAAGGCACGGCCACCGATGGTCAGGGATGCTCAAGAGGGCAGAATTAGAGGAGCGCAGACATCTCAGGGGGTTGTGGGGCTGGAGGAGATTACAGAGATAATGAGGGGCGAGGGCCATGGAGGGATTTGTAAACAAGGATGAGAATTTTGAAATCGAGGCATGGCTTAACCGGGAGCCAATGTAGGTCAGCGAGCACAGGGGGTGATGGGTGAGCGGGGCTTGGTGCGAGTTAGGACACGGGTGACCGAGATTTGGATCACCTCTCGTTTACATAGGGTAGAATGTGGGAGGCCAGCCAGGAGTGTGTCGGGGGACAGACGCACTAACGTCAGTGTCCTCCTTCAGGCCAACATCCCCAGCATCGAAGCACTGACCACACTTGATCAGCTCCGCTGGGCAGGCCACATTGTCCGCATGCCCGACACGAGACTCCCAAAGCAAGCGCTCTACTCGGAACTCTTACATGGCAAGCGAGCCCCAGGTGGGCAGAGGAAACATTTCAAGGACACCCTCAAAGCCTCCCTGATAAAATGCAACATCCCCACCGACACCTGGGAGTCCCTGGCCAAAGACCAGTCCGCCCTAAGTGGAGGAAGTGCATCCAGGAGGGCGCTGAGCACCTCGAGTCTCGTCGCCGAGAGCATGCAGAATTCAAGCGCAGGCAGCGGAAGGAGCGTGCGGCAAACCAGACTCCCCACCCACCCTTTTCCTCAACCACTGTCTGTCCCACCTGTGACAGAGACTGTAATTCCAGTATTGGACTGTTCAGTCACCTGAGAACTCACTTTTAGAGTGGAAGTAAGTTTTCTTCGATTCCGAGGGACTGCCTATTGTTATGTCTTCTGATGCTCTGATAATGACTTCACGAGACAATGTATTGTACTTGAACTGTAGTGACCTTAGTCCATTTAATGTAACTCCAAAGTGAGGATCACATCTAGTGGCCTGCCTTTTATACTTGGCCTGGCACAACTGTACAGGTAACCTACAAATCTCCCACTGCAGTGCCCTCTGGTGGCACACTTTGTAACAGTACAAGCATGTAGGATACATGACACCTATGATGATGGAGTAGTCAAGTTTAGATTTAAGTCTATACCTGAATCTGCAATCCTTTCATTGGTTCTGTAACGCAATCTCTTTTACAGCGAGAGTTCGGAGTCAGAAGTGACTGCTGCAAACAGTGAATGCCCCATCCCCGACCCTTGTCTGGATTTGGAGAGGCTCCTGGTTTGGCAGCAGACACATAAATCAGTTTAAGAAATTCAACACAATCGGAAAAATATATATTGGGTTTCACTGAAACAGAAGCAAAAATATTGCGGCTGCTGAACCCCTGTTCCACAGTAGTGAGCGATACCTTGACCTGTTGCTTATTGATATTTGGCAATCGAATAAAGTGCCGAGTTACTTCGATAGTAGTTTCTATGGTGGTCGTCTCTGCTCAAGGCTATTGCTTTTTATTGGAGCAGATTGCAAATAATTGCACACAGTTTTGGTCTCCGTATTTAAGAAAGGATATACTTGCTTTGGAGGCAGTTCAGAGAAGGTTCTCTCGGTTGATTCCGGGGATGAGGGGGTTGACTTATGAGGAAAGGTTGAGCAGGTTGGGCCTCTACTCATTGGAATTCAGAAGAATGAGAGGTGATCTTATCGAAGTGTGCAAGATAATGAGGGAGCTTGACAAGGTGGATGCAGAGAGGATGTTTCCACTGATGGGGGAGACTAGAACTAGAGGGCATGATCTTAGAATAAGGGGCCGCCCATTTAAAACTGGGATGAGGAGAAATTTCTTCTCTCAGAGGGTTGTAAATCTGCGGAATTCTCTGCCCCGGAGAGCTGTGGAGGTTGGGTCATTGAATGTATTTAAGGCGGAGATAGAAACATTTTTGAGCGATAATGGAGTGAAGGGTTATGGGGAGCGGGCAGGGAAGTGGACCTGAGTCCATGATCAGATCAGCCATGATCTTATTGAATGGAGGAACAGGCTCGAGGGGCCGTATGGCCTACTCCTGCTCCTATTTCTTATGTTCTTATGTTCTTATGGTGGTTAATTCAGATCGATACCAGTCCCATGTTGACTTGGAGCAATGTCGCTGTATACGGTGGTATAAAGATTCTTATCTAATAATAATAATAATATAGGTTGAACTGCCCTTATCCAGAACCCTCGGGACCTGGCCTGTTCCGGATAAGGGATTTTTCCGGACGACGGGTGGTCACGTTAAATTGGATGGTACATGTACTGAGCAAGGGGATATCGGGGCTGGCTGGCTTGAGGCTGGGAGTGCGGCAGAGGGATTGGGGGGTGGGGGGGGGAGGTGCGCGGTGGATCGCGGGGTCAGGCCAGCGATTGCGGGAGTCGGCCGCAAGGAAGGACTTCAATTTGTTCAATTTGTTCATGTCGGAGCGGCCGGGAATGGTTCTGGACAAGGCGTGTTTCCGGATGAGGAAGTTCTGGATAAGGAAGGTTCAATCTGTAATAACTTTTATTTATAGAGTGCCTTTAACAGAGTCAAACGTCCCAAGGCGCTTCACAACAGTCTTACAACACGTTAGATATTGACGAGGAAGGGAACGAGAGAAAAAGTAGGAGAAGGGAATGCAAAAGAGGTAAAAGGCTTGGGTCTGTGGAAGGATACACTTGCTTTAGTGGTGGTGTAACCAAGGTTCACTAGTTTGATTCCTGGGATGGGAGGGTTGTCCTCTGAGGAGAGATTGAGTCGAATATGCGCTGGAGTTTAGAAGAATGAGAGGTGATTTAAATGAAATGTCTAAAATTCTTAGAGGGCTTCACAGGGTAGATGCTGAGAGGTTGTTTTCCCGTGGCTGGAGAGTATAGAACTAAAACATTTATATCGCGCCTTTTATGACCACCAGACGTCTCAAAGCACTTTACAGCCAATGAAGCACTTCTGGAGTGCAGTCACTGTTGTAATGTGGGAAACACGATAGACAATTTGTGCACAGCAAGCTTCCACACACTGCACTGTGATAATGACCAGATAATCTGTTTTTGTTTTGATGATTGAATAATAAATATTGGCCGAGGATACCAGGGATAACTCTCCTGATTGGGTGATAACTAGAGACAATAGTTTGAGAACATAAGAACATAAAAACATAAGAATTAGGAACAGGAGTAGGCCATCTAGCCCCTCGAGCCTGCTCCGCCATTCAACAAGATCATGGCTGATCTGGCCATGGACTCAGCTCCACTTACCCGCCCGCTCCCTATAACCCTTAATTCCCTTATTGGTTAAAAATCTATCTATCTGTGACTTGAATATATTCAATGAGCTAGCCTCAACTGCTTCCTTGGGCAGAGAATTCCACAGATTCACAACCCTCCAGGAGAAGAAATTCCTTCTCAACTCGGTTTTAAATTGACTCGCCCGTATTTTGAGGCTGTGCCCCCTAGTTCTGTCCTAGGGGGACCAATGTCATAGGACCAATGTCCTAGGGGGAGTGTTTGCTAGTGCTGTTGGGGAGGAGTTAAACTAATATGGCAGGGGGATGGGAACCAATGCAGGGAGACAGAGGGAAACAAAAAGGAGACAAAAGCAAAAGACAGAAAGAAGATGAGGAAAAGTGGAGGGCAGAGAAACCCAAAGCAAAGAACAAAAAGGGCCACTGTACAGAAAAATTCTAAAAGGACAAAGGGTGTTAAAAAAACAAGCCTGAAGGCTTTGTGTCTTAATGGAAGGAGTATCTGTAATAAGGTGGATGAATTAACTGTGCAAATAGATGTTAACAAATATGATGTGATTGGGATTACAGAGACGTGGCTCCAGGATGATCAGGGCTGGGAACTCAACATCCAGGGGTATTCAACATTCAGGAAGGATAGAATAAAAAGAAAAGGAGGTGGGGTAGCATTGCTGGTTAAGGAGGAGATTAATACAATAGTTAGGAAGGACATCAGCTTGGATGATGTGGAATCTATATGGGTAGAGCTGCAGAACACGAAAGGGCAAAAAATGTTAGTGGGAGTTGTGTACAGACCTCCAAATAGTAGTAGTGATGTTGGGGAGGGCATCAAACAGGCAATTAGGAGTGCATGCAATAAAGGTGCAGCAGTTACAATGGGTGACTTTAATATGCACATAGATTGGGTTAACCAAACTGGAAGCAATACGGTGGAGGAGGATTTCCTGGAGTGCATAAGGGATGGTTTTCTAGACCAATATGTCAAGGAACCAACTAGGGGGTAGGCCATCTTAGACTGGGTGTTGTGTAATGAGAGAGGATTAATTAGCAATCTCATTGTGCGAGGCCCCTTGGGGAAGAGTGACCATAATATGGTGGAATTCTGCATTAGGATGGAGAATGAAACAGTTAATTCAGAGACCATGGTCCAGAACTTAAAGAAGGGTAACTTTGAGGTATGAGGCGTGAATTGGCTAGGATAGATTGGCGAATGATACTTAAGGGGTTGACTGTGGATGGGCAATGGCAGACATTTAGAGACTGCATGGATGAACTACAACAATTGTACATTCCTGTCTGGCGTAAAAATAAAAAAGGGAAGGCGGCTCAACCGTGGCTATCAAGGGAAATCAGGGATAGTATTAAAGCCAAGGAAGTGGCATACAAATTGGCCAGAAATAGCAGCGAACCCGGGGACTGGGAGAAATTTAGAACTCAGCAGAGGAGGACAAAGGGTTTGATTAGGGCAAGGAAAATGGAGTACGAGAAGAAGCTTGCAGGGAACATTAAGACGGATTGCAAAAGTTTCTATAGATATGTAAAGAGAAAAAGGTTAGTAAAGACAAACGTAGGTCCCCTGCAGTCAGAATCAGGGGAAGTCATAACGGGGAACAAAGAAATGGCGGACCAATTGAACAAGTACTTTGGTTCGGTATTCACTAAGGAGGACACAAACAACCTTCCGGATATAAAAGGGGTCAGAGGGTCTAGTAAGGAGGAGGAACTGAGGGAAATCCTTATTAGTCGGGAAATTGTGTTGGGGAAATTGATGGGATTGAAGGCCGATTAATCCCCAGGGCCTGATGGTCTGCATCCCAGAGTACTTAAGGAGGTGGCCTTGGAAATAGCAGATATATTGACAGTCATTTTCCAACATTCCATTGACTCTGGATCAGTTCCTATCGAGTGGAGGGTAGCCAATGTAACCCCACTTTTTAAAAAAGGAGGGAGAGAGAAAACAGGGAATTATAGACCGGTCAGCCTGACCTCAGTAGTGGGTAAAATGATGGAATCAATTATTAAGGATGCCATAGCAGCGCATTTGGAAAGAGGTGACATGATAGGTCCAAGTCAGCATGGATTTGTGAAAGGGAAATCATGCTTGACAAATCTTCTGGAATTTTTTGAGGATGTTTCCAGTAGAGTGGACAATGGAGAACCAGTTGATGTGGTATATTTGGACTTTCAGAAGGCTTTCGACAAGGTCCCACACAAGAGATTAAGGTGCAAAGTTAAAGCACATGGGATTGGGGGTAGTGTGCTGACATGGATTGAGAACTGGTTGTCAGACAGGAAGCAAAGAGTAGGAGGAAATGGGTACTTTTCAGAATGGCAGGCAGTGACTAGTGGGGTACCGCAAGGTTCTGTGCTGGGGCCCCAGCTGTTTACATTGTACATTAATGATTTAGATGAGGGGATTAAATGTAGTATCTCCAAATTTGCAGATGACACTAAGTTGGGTGGCAGTGTGAGCTGCGAGGAGGATGCTATGAGGGTGCAGAGTGACTTGGATAGGTTAGGTGAGTGGGCAAATGCATGGCAGATGAAGTATAATGTGGATAAATGTGAGGTTATCCACTTTGGTGGTAAAAACAGAGAGACAGATTATTATCTGAATGGTGACAGATTAGGAAAAGGGGAGGTGCAATGAGAACTGGGTGTCATGGTACATCAGTCATTGAAGGTTGGCATGCAGGTACAGCAGGCGGTTAAGAAAGCAAATGGCATGTTGGCCTTCATAGCGAGGGGATTTGAGTACAGGGGAAGGGAGGTGTTGCTACCGTTGTACAGGGCCTTGGTGAGGCCACACCTGGAGTATTGTGTACAGTTTTGGTCTCCTAACCTGAGGAAGGACATTCTTGTTATTGAGGGAGTGCAGCGAAGGTTCACGAGACTGATTCCCGGGATGGCGGGACTGACCTGTCAAGAAAGACTGGCTCAACTGGGCTTGTATTCACTGGAGTTCAGAACAATGAGAGGGGACCTCATAGAAACGTTTAAAATTCTGAAGGGTTTAGACAGGTTGGATGCAGGAAGAATGTTCCCAATGTTGGGGAAGTCCAGAACCAGGTGTCACAGTCTAAGGATAAGGGGTAAGCCATTTAGGACCGAGATGAGGAGAGACTTCTTCATCCAGAGAGTGGTGAATCTATGGAATTCTCTACCCCAGAAAGATGTTGAGGCCAATTCACTAAATATATTCAAAAAGGAGTTAGATGAAGTCCTTACTACTAGGGGGATCAAGGGGTATGGCGAGAAAGCAGGAATGGGGTACTGAAGTTGCATGTTCAGCCATGAACTCACTGAATGGTGGTGCGGGCTAGAAGGGCCGAATGGCCTACTCCTGCACCTATTTTCCATGTTTCTATGTTTCTATGTTTCTAGTTTCCCCGAACAGTGGAAACAACCTCTCTGCCTCTATCCTGTCTATCCCTTTCATTATTTTAAATGTTTCTATAAGATCACCCCTCATCCTTCTGAACTCCAAGAAGTAAAGACCCAGTCTACTCAATCTATCATCATAAGGTAACCCTCTCATTTCCGGAATAAGGGGTCGGACATTTAAGGTGTCGGACATTTAAGACTGAGATTGAGATGGAATTTCTTCACTCAGAAGGGATGTGAATCTTTGGAATTCTCTACCCCAATGGGCTAGGGACGCTGAGTCGTTGTGTATATTCAAGGCTGAGATCAATAGATTTTTGGACTCTTGGGGAATCGATGGATATGGGGAGCGGGCAGGAAAGTGGAGTCGAGGTCAAAGATCAGTCGTGATATTACTGAATGGCGGAGCATGCTCGAGGGGCCGTATGGCCTACTCCTGCTCCTAATCCTTATGTTCTTATGCTCTTAAACATTGGTCTTAAAATTACAGCCTGGATTAAGGTTGGTAAACATCTGGGATTGCATCCCTGTCTGCTCTCTCAGATGGACGTAAAAGATCCCATGGTACTAATTCGAAGAAGAGCAGGGGAGTTACCCCAGTGACCTGGGGCCAATATTTATCCCTCAAGCAATTTAACAAAAAATCCCGGATTATCTGGTCATTGCTATTTGTGGGAGCTTGCTGTGTGCAAATTGCCAGCCGTGATTACTATATAACAATAGTGACTACACTTCGAAAAGTACTTCATTGGCTGTAAAGTGTTTTGGGATGTCCAGTGGTCGTGAAAGGCGCTATATAAATTCAAGTCGTTCTCTCTTTCAGTCACTTTCGGTATGGAGGTAGCCAGAGGTGGGTCTTCCAGCTGCCCCACTCCCATGTCAAGCAGGCTTGCAAGGTGTAGGGGGTGGTCTCGGGGGTCAGGTTCACCTCTGACCTTCTGAGCGGGTCGAAGTGCTCCCACTCCCTGGGTTCTAGACTTTGGATTTATTTGGGGATGTGACAAAGTGCAAGAAACAGCTGGTTTTGGTGCAAAGAGCTTCAATTTTATTAAGGAAAGAAAGTACAATGTCAAAACTTACAATCACTAGAATAAAAACACTTTTATCACACATTCAAAGGGGTAACAGAAAAATAATACACCTCCCACCTCCCAATGCCTAACTCTGACTCGGTTAAACTCCAGGGCAAACAGGGACTATGCTCACCAATCCTTCTATTGTCAGTTGGCGGTGCTGCACGGTTTTGGGGTTCGCTGGACTCTGTAGATTCTGCTTGCCGTACCCCGAATGTCGTGGAAGACTTCTTGCTGCGTAGTCTTCAGTTGGGTGGTGTCCGCTGATGCGGTAGAGCGCGTATTGGACTTATGGGGTGAGTACCCACTTCCTTCCGTCTGCAGCAGGTTTCAAAGTCTCTTTTGGTAATGTTTCACCTGTTGGTAGCTGGGACCAGGTTGTAGAGGGGAAACTTTCGAATCTTCAGTTTCTTCTTGAGGAGTTTTGTTCTTATAATTTGTCGATCGCAGTGTTTTCGATGTTACCACCTTGGCTGTGGTCAGTTGCTGCCGCGATGATGAGGTCCGAAGTTACTGGGAACTGCTTTTCTTTGCCGTGATGATGTTCTTCCTTCTTCTTCGGTAGCAGAGCAGTGTGGCCCAGGAGTGTCGTTGAGGCTGGAGATGTTGGTGTTCAGAAGAACTGCGTAGGAGGCTCTCTGGAAGGCTTGTTAAAATCTGCTGCAGCGGTCTCTCTCCTTTTTCCCTCCTTCCCCTCCTCCTTTCATTAAAAAACAGGCTCTAGTTATACTCTGGGAGCTGTTCTAATCTGTGCGCCAAATCAGCCCCGATTCTTTGTTTTAATTTTGGCGGGCTTGATATCTTTTTGTTATATTTTGGCGGGCCCATTAATGGTAACCTGTATCGGATGTGTCGATCTTTCGAGTTTGTTTCTTGATCAGGAAAATTAGATTTTTGGTATTTGCAATGTCTGCCTAGGCCTGGGTTTCCATGCGGACTGGATGTGCCATTAGCATTATGTATGCACTGAATGGGTTTCCTGCTTAGGGTGGTGGCTGGATATCTCTGGGTTGATTGTTGCTATGTTAAAGTCTCCCGGGGAAGAGGGTTTTCGAATTTGCACAATTCCCCAGACAATTTGTTTAGCTTCAATACCCCAAACAACTTCAATGCTCAAAACTGGTTTCCTTGAAGGATAGTTATCCTTTAGTTCTCAGCCCTTTCCACACGGACCCAATCTGCCTTGTAAAAACCCCAAATTCGATTAAAACTCGTAGTTTCTTCCATGTGCACTTCAGGATCCCAAACTTTCTGGTTGATAGTTCCAAATTAAATTTCCTTTCCAATGAATCCAAACACTGGCGGGGGGTGGCGGGGGTGGCGTGGGGGAGGGGGGGGGGTGTTTCTCACGAATTTTGCAATCCTACAAAAAAGAGTACCCAGGCTACCCCAGGGACTTTGCTCTTTTGCCATCGAAAGACCTCGGAGGAAACTCTTGCCTACTGAATGCCGGTGTGAGATCCATTGCGGGCCTTTTTGGCAGCGCCCGTTTCTGATCCAGACTGCCGTCAATTATTCTGGAGGCAAAATGGCTCTTGTCGGAGCTGAGAGATTATGGGGCCGGAATTCGTTTTTTAACACCGTCCGTTGCCGCCAGAGCGAGGCTGTTAACGGGCGGCTAATTACCACCAATGATGTCTCCGCAAGAGCCTGCAAATCCCCTGGGAGGACAGACGCACCAACATTAGTGTCCTAGATCAGGCCAACATCCCCAGCATCGAAGCACTGACCACACTTGACCAGCTCTGTTGAGCAGGCCACATTGTTCGCATACCCGACACAAGACTCCCAAATCAAGCGCTCTACTCAGAACTCCTACATGGCAAGTGAGCCCCAGGTGGGCAGAGGAAACGCTTCAAGGACACCCTCAAAGCCTCCCTGATAAAGTGCAACATCCCCACCGACACCTGGGAGTCCCTGGCCGAAGACCGCCCTAAGTGGAGGAAGTGCATCCGGGAGGGCGCTGAGCACCTCGAGTCTCGTCGCCGAGAGCATGCAGAAACCAAGCGCAGGCAGCGAAAGGAGCGTGCGGCAAACCAGTCCCACCCTCCCCTTCCCTCAACCACTGTCTGTCCCACCTGTGACAGGGACTGTGGTTCTCGTATTGGGCTGTTCAGCCACCTGAGAACTCACTCTTAGAGTGGAAGCAAGACTTCCTCGATACCGAGGGACTGCCTATGATGATGATGAATTCCGGCGGCCGGGTTCCTGGGCTGACGGTAAATTTATTTGAGCGGTGGGGGGGGGTTGGTGCCAAGACAATCTCGCTGCGCACTCTGTCGCCACCCACGTGGTGACATCATCCAGCGTGCAGCGCCCCCTTGCCGCCGCCGTGGCTGCGAGATTCGGTGAGTGCGGTGGACTTACCGGCCGGCGTCTGTCCGTACAGCCGGGGAAAGGTGGCGGGCCATCCGGGGGGGGGGGTCCCGAGGTCGGGAGAGTCCAGGGATCAAGGTAAGCGGTTATGTTTATTTTGTTTCGCATTTAGGTGTTAATGAGCGCAATGGGGGAGTGTGGGGGTGATGGATAGTGTTGGAAACCTTTTTTTTCCCATTTCTTTTTACCTCGCTTGCTGGCAGGCTACGGTGGGGAAATTTGGCAGGCCCTCCTGAGATGCCGCTCCCGAGGGTGAGTGTACAACTCCACTTTTAGCGCTGCTCTCTCATGTTTGGCTGGCAAAGCTGAATTTTGCACGGTTTGAGGCGGCACCTATCGCCCGGCGTTAAAACCAGCGCTCGGCCGGTGTCACCCCCCCCGAAATCGGCGGGACCGAATTTCGCCGCCTGTTTCCTTTTTCCCGCGGCCCAGACACCTGGTGTTCAAGCTGTTGCTAGGTCCCGCTCCGCCACCCAACGCCAGATGGGGACGAGTGCCAAATGGAAGCTACCTTGCCGAGACTGGCAACTCATGTCTACTGTAAATGACCCCGCCTTGCAATTTAGGATGGGGGGGTCGGGGGTGCCACGGAACCCCACGAGGGTGGATGGGAGGTACAATTGGCCACTCCTCCGCCAGTGGTGTGGCCTCCGCAGGATTCGGGCCCTGTTCTGACACCAGGAAAAGCAGACTGTCGGCAGCTGATCAGAGCTTTGATAGGCAGTACCAATTTTTGAGGCGAATTATTCGTGGGCGACCTTTAGGAAAGAAATTCGGCTGTGGACACTGCCCGTTACCGTGCGCTGGAGGCGGCTAACAGGCGGCAAAAGGCAACCCTCGATGGTGAGCGCCGTCCATGCCCCGGCTGAAATTTAGTCGACTCTTTGGCAGTGGCGCCAAAAGGCATCATCATCATCATCGGCGGTCCCTCGTATCGAGGATGACTTGCTTCCATGCCAAAAAAGGGATGAGTTCACAGGTGTTTCAATGAAGGACCTAATATTCCAGATCCTGAACTACATCCTGAAGGGTGGAAGATTCCTGTGGGTGGATTTTTTTAACGTGGGGTGACCGTTGCACACCAGCCACCACACGGGCTTGACAGAGCGAGGTCTTGGTCCAGTGGCAAGGGTTAACCAGGACGACTGGAGACCAGCTCTGCTGCGCGGACCCAGTGCGCACACATATCGCAGTGTGGGCTGGGCCCGTGCTGCCCCTGGGCCCTCGGCTGTTCTGGGCCCCGAACTCTCTCCTCTCCAGGGCCCCGATCGCGTCCCTCTACGAACTCGTGCCGCTCCTTCGCCCCGACCTCGCCGCTCCTGCTGTACCTGCCCGCGCTGCAGTCAGCCGTCACCCCCCCTGCAGCAGCACGCGCTGCTCCCTGCAGTGGTATGTCGCCACACGCTACTCCCTCTAATGGCCCCGGCCCGCTGATGGCTCTTGCAGGCCGGGACTGCGCCGATTTCCGGGCCGGGCCATCGCACGCTGCTCCCTCTAAGAGGCATCGCTGCGCAGGCTAACCCCACCTGTGTGGTGACCTCATCCAACGTGCAGCGCCTCCCTTGGCGCCTCTATCGCCATATTTAGTTGGAACCTCGGCCTTCCCGGCAGACCTTCTGACAGCCTGGATAAAGTAGTGGTTAAACAGCGGGACTCGGGCGGGATCGGCCAGAGAGCAAGGCAAGTTTTTCTCTTCAGCTAATTCTTCATTTTTTTCATTAGTTGTAACAGCGGGGAAGTTTGCGCGTGGGTCGGAGGGATTATATTTTTCTTCCCTTCTCTCCCCGTTACCCAGCAAGCTCGGGGGCAGCCTCCCGATGGGAGATTCAGTCGGCCTCCTGAGCTCCCGCCCGAGGGGGAGTGCGCAACGCCACCATTTAGCGCTGCCCCCTCATCTTTAGCCGAAAAACCTGAGTTTGGCAGCTGGAGCCTGCACCTAACGCCCGGCGGTAAATTCAGCACGCGGGCGGTGACACCGCCTCAAACACGGCAACACCCAATTCCCACCCCTCTGCTCCTTACTCCAATGAACGAATGCAAGCTGATAACATTTGTCTGAAAGTGTCAGTCAATGATTGGAATGAGGTTCTATTTGAAAGGCCATTAGATTGAATGAGGGGCTGACGTTAATGACACCCAGAGTGCATTTGGCACCAATACTGTTTGCACCTTAGGCGAGTTTAAGAAAAATTAATTGAAAATGTATCTTTGTTTTCAAGTGACTTCATTTATTCAAATCTGTCCAGCTTCCTGAACAGGCTTTGAGCTTGAAGTAAATTGTGTAGATTTTATTTTTTAGACTGTACAAAGTATTTAACTTATTGTGATTTTAAAATAAATGACTGTAATCCTTTCGCACTTCCTCATTTTCCAGACGCCCAGCAGACTAAGGGTTAAGAAAGAGAGAAAGACTTGGATTTCTTTCGCGCCTTTCACGACCACTGGAAGTCTCAAGGCGCTTTACAGCCCTATGACGTACTTTTGAAGTGTAGTCACTGTTGTAATGTGGGAAACGCAGCAGGCAATTTGCGCACAGCAAGCTCCCACAAACAGCAACGTGATAACGACACAGATAATCTGTGTTTTTGTTATTTTGATTGAGGGATAAATGTTGGCCACTCAAGCAGCCTCGGTTGAGAATCGTGGAAAGTTACAGCACAGAAGGAGGCCATTCGGCCCATCGTGTCCGCACCAGCCAACAAGAGCTATCCAGCCTAATCCCACTTTACAACTCTAGGTCCGCAACCCTACAGGTTACGATACTTCAAATGCACATCCAAGTACTTTTTAAATGTGTTGAGGGTTTTCTCATCTGAAAGACAGCACCTCCGGCAGTGCAGCACTCCCTCAGCGTTGCATTGGAGTGTCAGCCTAGATTTTTGTGCCCAACTCTCTCACACAGGGCTTGAACCCATGAATCTCTGACTCGGAGGCGAGAGTGTTACCCACTGAGCCACGGCTGTCACCAGCTGCCGTCGAAGATTTAAAGGCATCCAACCGCCTGGAAAATAAAACTCTGCACTGAAGTGCAACTGGCTCCTTCCTGTGCGGCAATGAAAAGGGTTGCTGGCGTCGAGAGTGGGGTGCAAATCGGGCCAAGCTTCCTTTTCCTGCTGCTGCGTGTGGAGGCCGATGTTCTGCTAATGTACATTAAGCCGCCTTCGCAGCAGGAGTGGGCTTTTCCAGTCCGGTCACTGCAGGGCTCTTAGCAAACTCGGTCAACGGCGATAATTGCTGGAACAAACCTGACGTTTCACTGCCAGCTGAGAGTGTGCAGCTCCAAACACAGCGGGGGCAATGATGCTGAATGTCTCGGGGGTCCGAACAACACCAGGAGAGGGAGACGGATTGGAGGCTCTTCCAACAGATGCTGTTTACTTGTTCAGCTCACACGAAGGCAGTCGATATGCAACAGTCTTCAACCCATTCCGACGCCAACCTCGAGGCCACTGGTATAGAAATTTGAGAGTTCCGTGGGCTGCATTTATAAATGTGGCATAAATAGACCAGCGAGCACACATATCTTCAGGGCTCTGTTGAACCCACTTGCAAGGAACCTGCTTCCAGTCAAGCAGTTACGTTGACTGACAGCAGTGAGCCAGCCGAAGCGACAAAGTCAACCGACTGTGTGGTCTACAAATTATACGGCAGCTGATTGAAGAAAGGAAAAAAGGCTTGCATTTAGTTGGTGCCTCTCACAACCAGCGGACGTCCCAAAGCGCTTTACAGGCAACCACGTACTTGTTGGAGTGCAGTCGCTGTTGTAATGTGGGGAAACGCCGCCAGCTAATAAGTGCACAGCAAGCTCCCGCTAACGTCAGTGCTATTGGGGCCGGAATTCCAGGGGGTGCTAGGCAGGAGGAATGTTCCCGATGTTGGGGAAGTCCAGAACCAGGGGTCACAGTCGAAGGATAAGGGGTAAGCCATTGAGGACCGAGATGAGGAGAAACTTCTTCACCCAGAGAGTTGTTAACCTGTAGAATTCTCTACCGCAGAGAGTTGTTGAGGCCAGTTCGTTGGATATATTCAAGGGGGAGTTAGATGTGGCCCTTACGGTTCAAGGGATCAAGTGGTATGGCGAGAAAGCAGGAATGGGGTACTGAGGTGAATGATCAGCCATGATCTTATCGAATGGCGGTGCAGGCTCGAAGGGCCGAATGGCCTACACCTGCACCTATTTTCTATGTTTCTATGTTTCTTCCGTGCCCGGGTCAGTTAATGCCCGGGGAGGGAGTCCCGCCCCGCCGACGTGGAGTTGCCCTTTGCGCCCCCTCAGATGAGGCAGAGAGCTATCTCAAGCGCTCCACCTTGTAGGAGGGGTACTCCCGAGGAGTCAACACCACGCTGAACGGGTCAACGCCACACGCCTGCTCCGCGTAGAGCTGACACTCCACAATACACCCCCCCCGCTTCATTTAATGGGGAGACCCACTGCGGGCTCTTTGCATGGACCCTTTGGACAGTCATTACTGGGACACCAGGGACAATCTCGACCTAGCCAGCGGCCCGGCACACAGCTATTTTGTCGCAAACAAGAAAAACAATTAAATCAAGTGACCCCCTTATTAAATGGGGGAACACTCCAAACAGTTTTCAAATGCCCTTTTTTTTTGTTTTTTTTGAGGGGGGGGGTTTTTGTGGTTCTAAAACCACAAATTATACAAGTGCGCCCCGGCTAAAAGGGGCCCGGCACACAAGGAGGAGCGAGCGGCGAGCTGCCCGATGGCCATCGAGACCGAGAGCCGCCATGGCTGGGCCGACGGGAAAGTCAGACGATAAAAACAAATGGCGGCCCGGGGCGCACACGGCTTCCCCTTTAAGGTGTCGGCCCACGCCAATCTCGCGTCCTGCACGGGAAACTTCACCCGCGGGGTCGCAAAAGGGGTTCGGCGCTTTTATCCACTCTGATTTCCATCTCACTCTAAGCACTCTGCCTGACAAGCTGCAGGCAATTACACCAGCCACTGCTTTGTTTGAACTCCCCGCCCACTGCACACTAAAACCTAACCCTTCTCCCGCTTCATGTTAATTTTAGATGCGGGGATTGTGGAAGGCCCATGTGCCACTCCAGGAAGAGGAGGCCACCATGCTTGCAGATGCGTCATCAGTCACTCTGACCCCAGCAAGCAGCTGCTCAGAGTCAGGCACCACAAAAGAACAGAAGAATTAGCAGCAGGAGTAGGCCACACAGCCCCTCGAGCCTGCTCCGCCATTCAATAAGATGGCGGCTGATCTTTGACCCAATTTCCCGCCCAATCCCCAGATCCCTCAAATCCCCCGAGAGTCCAAAGATCTATCGATCTCAGCTTGACAGGGTGGATGCAGAGAGGATGTATCCACTGATGGGGGAGACTAGAACTAGAGGGCATGATCTTAGAATAAGGGGCCGCCCATTTAAAACTGAGCTGAGGAGGAATTTCTTCTCTCCGAGGGTTGTAAATCTGTGGAATTCGCTGCCTCAGAGAGCTGTGGAAGCTGGGCCATTGAATAAATTTAAGACAGAGATAGACAGTTTCTTAACCGATAAGGGGACAAGGGGTTATGGAGAGCGGGCGGGGAAGTGGAGCTGAGTCCATGATCGGATCAGCTATGATCTTATTGAATGGCGGAGCAGGCTCGAGGGGCGATATGGCCGACTCCTGCTCCTATTTCTTAAGTTCTTATGTTGAATATACTCAACGATTCAGCACCCACAGCCCTGTGGGGCAGAGAATTCCAAAGATTCACCACCCTCTGAGCGAAGAAATTCCTCCTCATTTTAAATGGCCGGCCCCTTATCTGAGACTACGCCTCCTAGTTCTAGACCCTCCAGCCCGGGGAGATAACTTCTCAGCATCTACCCTGTCAATCCCCCTCAGAATCTGATATATTTCAATGAGATCACCTCTCATTCTTCTAAACTCGTCTAAACATGTACTTTATGTCATGTATATCACACTACTGTATATAACTGTATCTTACCATGCTGTACATGACTGTAGCTGGATATGACCTGTAACCATCAGCATACTTTACCACCGGGGGTGCACTTGCAGGAGACACTGCATACCTGTTCCACACAGGTATATAAAGGCAGGTCTCAGGCAAGTGCGGGACTCGAGAGCTGTGATATAAAGGTGCAGGTCCAGAGTGACCTTGACTTCAGCATGTGCCTCGTGTAAGTCTGTACTGCAGGGTCAGGATTTTACACTTTAGAGGGTAAGGATAGAGTATGGTGGTTCATCGGGCGCAAGTGTGCAAGAGCCAGGGCAGGGAGATATTGTCTGGAGGACTTTCTGCCCCCTTGGGGATTCAGACCTCCCTCCTCCTGTTGACCGCATCAACCAGGTCCTCCAATGCTGCATCGGAGACCCTACCCCAACCCCCCCGCCCCCCGCCACGACCTCTTGCAACCCATTTACATCCTTTAGGGTTTCTGCGTTGTCTGCAGCCCCAGTGCGCCCTCTCCTTTAAGAGGTGTTGATGACCTTTAAGATGCATCAGGCACACTCGATTTGTCACGGCCCCCACCTCTCACCCCACCCCCCCCCCGGCCACAAACAGTTGTGCAGCCAATAAGCAGCGGAGCTCGTCCGGGCTGCCCTGGCCCACTCCATGACGATGAGCTGGCAACATTAATTTCACGTGGTCCCAGTGCCCACGTAATCATATCATCATCATAGGCGGTCCCTCGGACGAGGATGACTTGCTTCCACAAGAGTTCCCAGATATTTTAATGAAGGACCCGATGTTCCAGTCCTGAACTCCAATTGAGGGGGTGGAAGATGCCCTGTGCGTGGATTATTTTAACGTGGGGTGACCGTTGCACACCAGCCACCACACGGGCTTGACAGAGCGAGGTCTTGGTCCAGTGGCAAGAGTTAACCAGGACGACTGGAGACCAGCTCTGCTGCACGGACCTAGTGCGCGCACATATCGCAGTGTGGGCTGGGCCCGTGCTGCCCCTGGGCCCTCGCCTCTCCTGGGCCCCGTACCCTCATTCGCCGCACCTTCGCCCGCGATGTTCCAGGGCCCGGCGCTCCAGCTCTATTTATAGACCCGACCACGTAAACAGACTTGTGCAAGCCGCCCCCGTGCCCCGCCTTTTTCTGAACACGATCCGATTTGTAGACCAATTGAAAACGTCAAAAACGTTGTTCAGGTTTACGGAATCAAGGTGGGTCGATTGTGTTAAAATACAGATCAGCCATGAACTCATTGAATGGCGCTGGAGAAATACCACCAGTGATGTCTCCGCAAGATCCTGCAAATCCCCCGGGAGGACAGACACAACAACATTAGCGTCGTCGACCAGGCCAACATCCCCAGAATCGAAGCACTGACCACACTCGACCAGCTCTGTTGGGCGGGCCACCTTGTTCGCATGCCACACATAAGACTCCCAAAGCAAACGCTCTACTCGGAACTCCTACACGGCAAGTGATCCCCGGGGTGGGCAGAGGAAACCTTACAAGGACACCCTCAAAGCCTCCCTGATAAAGTGCAACATCCCCACCGACACCTGGGAGTCCCTGGCCAAAGACCCCCCTAAGTGGAGGGAGAGCATCCGGGAGGGCGCTGAGCACCTCGAGTCTCGTCGCCGAGAGCATGCAGAAAGCAAGCGCAGGCAGCGAAAGGAGCGTGCGGCAAAGCAGACTCCCCACCCACCCTTTCCCTCAACCACTGTCTGTCCCACCTGTGACAGAGACTGTAATTCCCGTATTGGACTGTTCAATCACCTGAGAACTCACTTTTAGAGTGGAAGCAAGTCTTCCTCGATCCCGAGGGAATGCCTATAATGATGATGGAATGGCGCAACAGGCTCGAGGTGATGAATGAGGCTCCTGTTCCGATGTCCATATCTGTAACGCATGCACCTTACAAAAGCGGAATACTGCGGACGCCGGAACCTGAAATAAAAACAGAAAAATGCTGGAAATATTCAGCGGGTCAGGCAGCATCTGTGGAGAGAGGAACAGAGTTAACGTTTCAGGTCTGTGACCCTTCGTCAGAACTGGCGAATGTTCAAAATGAGCAAATTCGTAAGGAGCGCTGAAAAGGCGGGAGGGGAGGGAAGAACAAAAGGGAAGGTCTGTGGCAGGGCGGAAGGCAGGAGAGATTCGAGGTAGAAAAGGGATGATGGGCCGACTTGAGATGGTAATGGGACAAGTTAGGAAAAGATGAGTCGAGATAAGGTGTGAATGGCGGATTCATGACCAGCTGCCGTGGGAAACAGAGACAGAAAAAAAATACGGAAGTTCAGGGGCAGCTTTTTAAAAATAATGGAGGAACGGGAGCAAGTATGGGCAGAGGTTGTCTTTATGTGGATCGGTATTTGATAACGCTCCTGTGAAGCGTCTTGGGAAGCTTTAATATGTTAAAGGCGCTATATAAATATAATTTGCTGTTGTCGTATCTCTGTTGTTTATCTCTTCATGCCTTCATTTGCAAGTCCCATAATCTCAATCCCTCCTTTCCAGTTCAGGTGAATAGGCTCCACAGTGTCAGCCAGTGGCTCAGTGGGGAACACCCTCGCCTCTGAGTCAGAAGGTTGTGGGTTCACGTCCCACTCCAGGGACTTAAGCAAATAACTCCAGACTGACACTCCAGTGCGGTGCTGAGGGAGTGCTGCACTGTTGAAGATGCGGTCTTTCGGATGAGAAGTTAGATTGAGGCCCCGTCTGCCCTCTCAGGTGGATGTAAAATATCCCATGGCACTATTTAGAAGAAGAGCAGGGGAGTTATCCCCGGTGTCCTGGGGCCAATATTTATCCCTTAATCAACATAACAAAAAAACAGATTATCTGGGTCATTATCACATTGCTGTGTGTGGGAGCTTGCTGTGCGCAGATTGGCTGCTGTGTTTCCCACATTACAACAGTGACTACACTTCAACAAATTTGCTGTAAATTGCTTCGGGATGCCTGGTGATCTTGCAAGGCGCTATATAAATGCAAGTCTCTCACTCTTAAGATACTAACCTATCTTTTCTCTTTTCAGATGTTAATCCAACCCCGCTATATACTTCCAGTGTTTTGCTGTTTCTTTTCGGTTCTCAGTTTGGTGAATTTTTCTGAGACGCAAACTGTTCCCAGGTGCACAATTTACCGTCCCACCACCATTAGCACCCGGAAATGAGCAGAACCGTTAATCCAGCTCGAAGTTCCTTTGAATCATCATCATCATAGGCAGTCCCTCGGAATCGAGGAAGACTTGCTTCCACTCTTAAAATGAGTTCTTAGGTGGCTGAACAGTCCAATACGAGAGCCACAGTCCCTGTCACAGGTGGGACAGACAGTGGTTGAGGGAAGGGGAGGGTGGAACAGGTTTGCGTCATGCTCCTTCCGCTGCCTGCGCTTGATTTCTGCATGCTCTCGGCGGCGAGACTCGAGGTGCTCAGCGCCCTCCCGGATGCACTTCCTCCACTTAGGGCGGTTTTTGGCCAAGGACTCCCAGGTGTCAGTGGGGCTGTTGCACTTTATCAGGGAGGCTTTGAGGGTGTCCTTGTAACGTTTCCTCTGCCCACCTTTGGCTCGCTTGCCATGAAGGAGTTCTGAGTAGAGCGCTTGCTTTGCGAGTCTCCTGTCTAGCATGCGGACAATGTGGCCTGCCCAGCGGGGCTGATCAAGTGTGGTCAGTGCTTTAATGCTCGGGATGTTAGCCTGATCGAGGACGCTAATGTTGGTGCGCCTGTCCTCCCAGGGGATTTGTAGGATCTTGCAGAGGCATCGTTGGTGGTATTTCTCCAGTGGCTTGTGGAGTCTACTGTACATGGATTCTTCATCGCAACCAAGGCCACCTACGGTTCAAGCACCCAAGGTCCCATCCAATTGCTGGCCAAGAACAGGGAAACACTCATCAAGGACACCGAGGCAGTCAGGGCCCGCCGGAAGGAGCATTTCGAAGATCTCCTCAATCGAGACTCTGCCTTTGACTCGAGTGTTCTCCACTCCATCCCGCAGCATGTTACCCGCCACCACCTCACTAAAACCACAGCACTGCACGAAGTAGAAAAAGCCATAAGACAGCTTAAGACCAACAAGGCTACGGGAGCGGATGGAATCCCTGCTGAGGCACTGAAGTATGGCGGAGAGGCACTCTTGGCGCGAATACATGACCTCCAGTGGTACAGAGCTCTGGTCAGTCCCTGACTGGAGTAACTGTGTTCAGTTCTGGACTCCGCACCTCAGGAAGGCTATATTGGCCTTGGAGAGGAGTTGGCGTAGATTCACCACAACGATATCGGGGCTAAAAGTCTTAAATTATGAGGACAGGTTGCATAGACTAGGCGTGTATTCTCTTGAAGATAGAAGATTAACGGGTGATCTTATTGAGGCATTGAAGTTGAGTAAAGGATTCGATTAGGTAGATAGAGTGAAACTATTTCCTCTGCTGATAGAATCCAACTCAAGGGACCATAACTTTAAAATTAGATCCGGGCCGTTCAGGGGTGATGTTACAAGGACACCCTCAAAGCCTCACTGATAAAGTGCAACATCCCCACCGACACCTGGGAGTCCCTGGCCAAAGACCGCCCGAAGTGGAGGAAGTGCATCCGGGAGGGCGCTGAGCACCTCGAGTCTCGTCGCCGAGAGCATGCAGAAAACAAGCGCAGGCAGCGGAAGGAGCGTGCGGCAAACCAGTCCCACCCTCCCTTTCCCTCAACCACTGTCTGTCCCACCTGTGACAGGGACTGTGGTTCCCGTATTGGACTGTTCAGTCACTGAGGACTCATTTTTAGAGTGGAAGCAAGTCTCCCTCGATTCCAAGGGACTGCCTATGATGATGATTTACCTCCCGGTCTCTCTGTTGCTGCACTCCCTTGTAGCCTTCAGTTTATATTGCCATAAATCTGGTACTGCAGCTCAGCTGCCCATTATATAAACAGCCTGATTTTTACTTTGCTTGAAACAAAAGTGAAGCTGGGACCATTTCTATCATGGGTGGGCGATCCACAGCAGCAGTTTAATGCCCAGACAGCAAGGTCAAAGCCTAACCGTGCAAAAGCAAAGGGCTCAATCAGCTGAATCGCCTTTTATTCTTTTATATTTTCTTACGTCCTTGTGATGAAATGGCTTCTTAAATCTCACAATATTTGGCAGCGCACAGCATAAAGGTAATTGGATAATGCTGAGCTGTAGTGTTATACATACTTTATAGGGCTGGTTTTATGAATATGTGCTTTCCCAGCAAGGAGGCTCACCCACTGGGAGCAGACATGCATAACACTGGCTCGTAGAACTAACTAAACTTAGTAGGATTAATCTTTGAGAGATAATAAGAAAGTGTCTGTACAAAATCCCTTTGTCTGCTGTTTTCTGACCCACTTCCTGCTCCCTCGACCCTATTCCCACCAAACTGCTGATCACCCAACTTCCTTTTCTGGCTCCCACATTAGCCGACATTGTTAACGGTTCTCTCTCCTCAGTGACTGTCCCCCTCTCCCTCAAATCTGCCGTCATCACCCCTCTCCTCAAAATACCAACTCTTGACCCCTCCGTCCTTGCAATCTACCGCTCCATTTCCAACCTCCCTTTCCTCTCCAAAGTCCTTGAACGTGTTGTCGCATCCCAAAATCTGTGCCCATCTTTCACACAATTCCACGTTTGGATCCCTCCAATCCGGTTACTGTGCCTGTCACAAGACCGGAACAGCTCTCCACCGCGACTTGCTCATCCACCAGACATACAAACACTTTACAGCTAATTAGGTACTTTTTGGAGTGTGGTCACTGTTGTAATGTGGGAAACGCGGCAGCCAATTTGCGCACAGCAAGCTCCCACACACAGCAATGTGATAATGACCCAGATAATCTGTTTTAGTGATGTTGATAAATATGAGGGATAAATATTGGCCCCAGGACACTGGGTTTAATTCCCCTGCTCTTCTTTGAAATAGTGCCATGGAATCTTTTATGTCCACCTGGGCCTCGGTTTAATGTCTCAGTCGAAAGACGGCACCTCCGACAGTGCAGCATTCCCTCAGTACTGCCCCTCCGACAGAGCAGCATTCCCTCAGTACTGCCCCTCCGACAGTGCACCACTCCCTCAGTATTGCCCCTCCGACAGTGTAGCACTCCCTCAGCACTGCACTGGACTGTCAGTCTAGATTTTTGCGCTCAAGACTCTGTAGTGGGACTCTCTTGCTATTGAGGGAGTGCAGCGAAGGTTCACCAGACTGATTCCCGGGATGGCGGGACTGACATATCAAGAAAGACTGGATCAACTGGGCTTGTATTCACTGGAGTTCAGAAGAATGAGAGGGGATCTCATAGAAACGTTTAAAATTCTGACGGGTTTAGACAGGTTAAATGCAGGAAGAATGTTCCCAATGTTGGGGAAGTCCAGAACCAGGGGTCACAGTCGAAGGATAAGGGGTAAGCCATTTAGGACCAAGACGAGGAGAAACTTCTTCACCCAGAGAGTGGTGAACCTGTGGAATTCTCTACCACAGGAAGTTGTTGAGGCCAATTCACTAAATATATTGAAAAAGGAGTTAGATGTAGTCCTTACTACGAGTGAGTTCAAGGGGTATGGCGAGAAAGCAGGAATGGGGTACTGAAGTTGCATGTTCAGCCATGAACTCATTGAATGGCGGTGCAGGCTCGAAGGGCCGAATGGCCTAATCCTGCACCTATTTTCTATGTTTCTATATGTAATAGCAGCGCATTTAAAAAGCCGTGACAGGATCAGTCCAAGTCAGCATGGATTTATGAAAGGGAAATCATGCTTGATAAATCTGGAATTTTTTGAGGATGTAACTCGTAAAGTGAACAAGGGAGAACCAGTGGATGTGGTGTATTTGGACTTTCAAAAGGCTTTTGACAAGGTCCCACACAAGAGATTAGTGTGCAAAATTAAATCACATGGTACTGGGGGTAATATATTGATGAGGATAGAGAACTGGTTGACAGACAGGAAGCAAAGAGTAGGAATAAACGAATCCATTTCAGAATGACAGGCAGTGACTAGTGGGGTACTGCAAGGTTCAGTACTGAGACCTCAGCTATTTACAATATACATTAATGATTTGGACGAAGGAATTGAATTAATATCTCCAAGTTTGCAGATGACACTAAGCTGGGTGGCAGTGTGAGCTGTAAGGAGGATGCTAAGAGGCTGCAGGGTGACTTGGACAGGTTAGGTGAGTGGGAAAATTCATGGCAGATGCAGTATAATGTGGATAAATGTGAGGTTATCCACTTTGGTGGCAAAAACAGGAAGGCAGATTATTTTCTGAATGATGAAAGAATAGGAAAAGAGGAGGTGCAACGAGACCTGGGTATCATGGTACATCAGGCATTGAAAGTTGGTATGCAGGTACAGCAGGCGTTGAAGAAGGCAAATGGCATGTTGGCCTTCATAGCTAGAGGATTTGAGTATAGGAGCAGGGAGGTCTTACTGCAGTTGTACAGGGCCTTCGTGAGGCCTTACCTGGAATATTGTGTTCAGTTTTGGACTCCTAATCTGAGGAAGGACATTCTTGCTATTGAGGGAGTGCAGCGAAGGTTCACCAGACTGATTCCCGGGATGGCAGGACTGACATATGAAGAAAGACTGGATCGACTCGGCTTATATTCACTCGAAATTAGAAGAATGAGAGGGGACCTCATAAAAACATATAAAATTCTGACGGGATTGGACAGGTTAGATGCAGGAAGAATGTTCCCGATGTTGGAGAAGTCCAGAACCAGGGGGCCACAGTCCAAGGACAAGGGGTAAGCCATTTAGGACCGAGATAAGGAGAAACTTCTTCACTCAGAGAATTGTGAACCTGTGGAATTCTCTACCACAGAAGGTTGTTGAGGGCAGTTCGTTGGATATATTCAAAAGGGAGTTAGGTGTGGCCGTTATGGCTAAAGGGATCAGGGGGTATGGAGAGAAAGCAGGAGTGGGGTACTGAAGTTGCTTGATGAGCCATGATCATATTGAATGGCGGTGCAGGCTCGAAGGGCCGAATGGCCTACTCCTACTCCTATTTTCTATGGTTCTATGTTTCGATGTTTCTAAGACTCAGATGCGAGGGTGCTGCCCACTGAGCCACGAAGTGCAGCATGCAACCACTTATCTGCCTATGATAAAGAATCGGCCCAGTTGAAAGGTATTGGCTGTCCCAGCAGATGAGTATAGATCAGATGAGCATGTTTTAAAAACGCAATATTTCCCTTGAAATTCCATGGATGGAATCCCTCCTCACCAAAGGCACAACTCCAACATTTAGACAAGGAGAGGGCAATTGCAAAGGAAATGTTCGTTCCATGAACGCTTATCACTATTGCAAGGGTTGGTGCACTTCCCTGTATTTCTGCTTCTCCCAAAGCAAGCGCTCTACTCGGAACTTCTACACGGCAGGCGATCCCCAGTTGGGCAGAGGAAACGTTTCAAGGACGCCCTCAAAACCTCCCTGATAAAATGCAACATCCCCACCGCCACCTGGGAGTCCCTGGCCAAAGACCGCCCGAAGTGGGGGAAGTGCATCCGGGAGGGTGGTGAGCACCTCGAGTCTCATCGCCGAGAGCATGCAGAAAGCAAGTGCAGGCAGCGGAAGAAGCGTGCGGCAAACCAGACTCCCCACCCACCCTTTCCCTCAACCACTGTCTGTCCCACCTGTGACAGAGACTGTAATTCCCGTATTGGACTGTTCAGCCACCTGAGAACTCTCTTCTAGAGTGGAAGCAAGTCTTCCTCGATTCCGAGGGACTGCCTATGATGGTGATCACTATTGCAGATATAAAAAAAGTGAGAATTGGGTCTTCTACCCTTACTGTTTATGGGAAACAATTTCTTCGGTTTGCTGTTTGGAAGAAGAGCAGGGGGAGTTCTCTCAGTGTCCTGGGGCCAATATTTGTCCCTTAATCAGCATCACTAAAACAGATGATCACATTGCTGTTTGTGGGAGCTTGCTGTGCGGACATTAGCTGCCGCATTTCCCATAACAGTGACTACACTTCAAAAGGTACTTCATTGGCTGTAAATCACCTTGGGACGCCCGGTGGTCGTGAAAGGCGCTATATAAATGCAAGTGTGAATTTTTTATTTGCACTGTCAATTTTGCTATCTATACCAGAGAAGCTCTTAGTGGTTAACCTGATAGACATCATATAAACCTATTGTAAAACCTGGCAGTAAATATGCCACCCACTGGGAAATCATGTGAAGATGTTCGGATTCAAGTCATAACCTACATAATGAAGATTGAAAGAGACAATATTATTTGTGAATTCCTATGAAAGATATGTTTTAAAATTGTATGGCTACAGCCATACATTCATCTACACAAATACATATATGTTTCACAGCTCTCAAATAGAAATGGAGGTAAGTAAGTTACTCCCCTCCATCATTCTTTGGTTTAACTGTGTAAGTCAAAGCCATACTGCCCCTCCGCAATTCCAGCCCATAGCTGCAAAAGTAGGTAACCTTGAACATTTGAGAGGATGCTCCAAAAATCTACAGGCTTGGGAGGGATAGAAAGAAAGACTTGCATTTATATAGCGCCTTTCACGATCACTGGACGTCCCAAAGCACTTTACAGCCAATGAAGTACCTTTCGGAGTGTAGTCACTGTTGTAATGTAGGAAACGCGGCAGCCAATTTGCGCATAACAAGCTCCCACAAACAGCAACGTGATAATGACCAGATCATCTGTTTTTTTTTTAGTGATGCTGGTTGAGGGATAAATATTGGCCAGGACGCCGGGGAGAACTCCCATGCTTTTCTTCAAAACAGTGCCGTGGGATTTTTCCATCCACCTGGGGGAGCAGACGGGGCCTCGGTTTATTGAGGGATAAATATTGGCCCCAGGACACCGAGGATAACTCCCCTGCTCACTTTAATGTCTTGAAAACTTTGATCAAATCATCCCTTAGCCTTCTAAATTCCAGGAAATACAACCTTTGTTTGCGTAATCTGTCTTCATAATTTAATTCTGGTAAATAGCCGCTGCGCTCCCTCTAAGGCCAACGTGCCCTGCTGAAGGTGTGGCAGCCAGAACTGCTCACAGTGCTCCAGGTGTGGTCTAACTTTGTACTCTCTCCTAGGATACGGTGCGATGGACTTTGGGCATCTGTCGTCCTCCATTCCTTTGCCCAAGTAGTAATTATCATGTGTGAGCTTTGATGATGATTATTGGCCAGTTGACGATACGGCCATCCCACCCGTATTTGCATGCCTGCACTCTAGCAGCAAGGGTTGCTGGGTAAGTGAGCAAGAGTACTGTCCCATTTTCCCTTTCCAAACCCAGGGGGTGTGAGAGTAATTGTACTGCCCCTATGTCCTCCTTGTCTGAGATCAGACCAATCAGTACTGAGAGGGATCAGGGGTATCCAGTACATATGGGAGAATGAGACATACCTGGTGTGATCCTGAGAGTAACGGGCTGTGTGAGAACACCACCGCAGGTCGAGGCTATAAATAGAGCTGGAACGCCGGGCCCTGGAACATCGTGGGCGAAGGTGCGCTGAATGAGGGCACGGGGCCCAGAAGAGCCAAGGGCCCAGGGGCAGCACGGGCCCAGCCCACACTGTGCGATATGTGTGCGCACTAGGTCCGTGCAGCAGAGCAGGTCTCCAGTCGTCCTGGTTAACCCTTGCCACTGGACCAAGACCTAGCTCTGTCAAGCCCGTGTGGTGGCTGGTGTACAACGGGTCACCCCACGTTAAAACAATCCACCCACAGGCATCTTCCACCCCATCAATTGGAGTTCAGGACTGGAACATCGGGTCCTTCATTGAAACATCTGTGAACTCCTGTGGAAGCTAGTCATCCTCGTTCGAGGGACTGCCTATGATGATGAACGGGCGTAAGCACATAATGTGATGATGATTTAAAAAGATCCATTTTTAAAGATTTAGGGCGAGAAATTACCCTTCGCCCCGATTGGGGGGCGATAAACTTCCAGGGTCGGGACGTCTTGGGGCCGGCCCAGAAATCCCGATGCGGAACTGGGTTGTGCACCCCTCAAAGGCAGCGGAGCGCTGCCTCCTGGGGCGGAAGAGCTGCCCTGAGTCTAGCGGCGTGCGGAGCAAGCCAGAGTCACATGGATGCGCGTGGCACTGACACACTACAATACCCCTCCCCTTCCATTAAGCTTAACCCAGTGTCCGTTTTATTATGCAACAAAAACCGACTAAAAACTACAGGACTAGATTTCTGAGAGAAATTTGACTTTAGACATACAATCACCAGCCCTGGCTGTAGCTCTCCTTCTGTCCGTTCTCTGCAGTGCCTGTTTCTTTCATGTCCTTTTGTCTCTTCCTCATGTTTCTGCTTTTCCTCTTTGTGTGTCTGTGTCCGAATATTTATATCCAGGTTTTGAATATAAAACCTGGCTGGGACGAAATTCGATTATCGATCCGTTTAACTGGTTGGTGATGAGGTTGAATGGCTGAAATTTGCACACGGAGTCGACAATGCAAAAGATATTTCCTTATGCTGAATGCTGTTAGCCCAAAAATTTGCATTCCGTGGGGGTCCTTTGTTGTCTGGCCTTATTACAGACTCGATGTCTCCATAGAAACATAGAAACATAGAAAATAGGTGCAGGAGTAGGCCATTCGGCCCTTCTAGCCTGCACCGCCATTCAATGAGTTCATGGCTGAACATGCAACTTCAGTACCCCATTCCTGCTTTCTCACCATACCCCTTGATTCCCCTAGTAGTAAGGACTTCATCTAACTCCTTTTTGAATATATTTAGTGAATTGGCCTCAACAACTTTCTGTGGTAGAGAATTCCACAGGTTCACCACTCTCTGGGTGAAGAAATTCCTCCTCATCTCGGTCCTAAATGGCTTCCCCCTTATCCTTAGACTGTGTCCCCTGGTTCTGGACTTCCCCAACATTGGGAACATTCTTCCTGCATCTAACCTGTCTAACCCCGTCAGAATTTTAAACGTTTCTATGAGGTCCCCTCTCATTCTTCTGAACTCCAGTGAATACAAGCCCAGTTGATCCAGTCTTTCTTGATAGGTCAGTCCCACCATCCCGGGAATCAGTCTGGTGAACCTTCGCTGCACTCCCTCAATAGCAAGAATGTCCTTCCTCAAGTTAGGAGACCAAAACTGTACACAATACTCCAGGTGTGGCCTCACCAAGGCCCTGTACAATTGTAGCAACACCTTCCTGCCCTTGTACTCAAATCCCCTCGCTATGAAGGCCAACATGCCATTTGCTTTCTTAACCGCCTGCTGTACCTGCATGCCAACCTTCAATGACTGATGTACCATGACACCCAGGTCTCTTTGCACCTGCCCTTTTCCTAATCTGTCACCATTCAGATAATAGTCTATCTCTCTGTTTTTACCACCAAAGTGGATAACCTCACATTTATCCACATTATACTTCATCTGCCATGCATTTGCCCACTCACCTAACCTATCCAAGTCGCTCTGCAGCCTCATAGAATCCTCCTTGCAGCTCACACTGCCACCCAACTTAGTGTCATCCGCAAATTTGGAGATACTACATTTAATCCCCTCGTCTAAATCATTAATGTACAGTGTAAACAGCTGGGGCCCCAGCACAGAACCTTGCGGTACCCCACTAGTCACTGCCTGCCATTCTGAAAAGTCCCCATTTACTCCTACTCTTTGCTTCCTGTCTGACAACCAGTTCTCAATCCATGTCAGCACACTACCCCCAATCCCATGTGCTTTAACTTTGCACATTAATCTCTTGTGTGGGACCTTGTCGAAAGCCTTCTGAAAGTCCAAATATACCACATCAACTGGTTCTCCCTTGTCCACTCGACTGGAAACATCCTCCAGTGGCTGTTTTCCCCACCCTGGTCAACCAAGTTCAGTGCCTCACGTAACAACTCCATTGTTTGTTATGCATGAAGTCAGTTTTGGTTCCTGACCACAGGATGTCCTTAATTGTTCAGCTTAATTCCAAAGCTTGTATCAATCAATTTTCAGTTCGTGGCCTGTGTTTTTCTGAAGATTAGTAACCTTACGAAGGGGAGGGGCCACTGCGCACTCCGCAGGGCCCCAAAACGGAGTGCTGGGCTGCATAATGGAGGCCCCTTTGAGGCTAAGGGCTTGTTTCTAAAGGGGCAAAATAGCCCCTTTTTATAGGCCCAGTTAGTGGGACAATTTCCCCTGCGAGGTGAAAAGGGCTTAGCGCACACGGTAAAGATGTCATCGGCAGTTGCGTGCAGGCCCGTTAACCTAGTACAGGTGACCGAAAGCTTGATCAAAGTGGTAGGTGTTAAGGGGCTTCTTAACATAGAAACATAGAAACATAGAAAATAGGAGCAGTAGTCGGCCATTCGGCCCTTCGAGTCTGCACCGCCATTCAATATGATCATGGCTGATCCTCTATCTCAACACCATATTCATGCTTTTTCCCCATACCCCTTGATAACTTTTGTGTCTAGAAATCTATCTGTCTCCCTCTTAAATATATTCAGTGACTTGGTCTCCACAGCCTTCTGTGGTAGAGAATTCCACAGGTTCACCACCCTCTGAGTGAAGAAATTTCACCTCATCACGGTCCTAAATTTCCTAACCCAAAGGAGGTGAGGGAGGTGGAGAAGTTGAGAGATTTAGGGAGGGAATTCCAGAGCTAAGGAGCCAGGCAGCTGAAGGTACGGCCACCAATAGTGGAGACACTAACTACCTTTACAGAGGAGTGACAAAGGGGATTTAATAAGTTGTAAACTGATTTTTTTTAAATGGAGAGGTTAAAACGTACTAAATGTTATACAAATGTCATCTCAATCAGACTGAAAGGGGATGAGAAAGATAATGAGTAAATGTACAGATCGAATACAAATAGGGGAAATGGCAGGGAACTGGGGGGAGCCACTCAAAACCTGGAGTTGCTGAAGTCACTGCTCAGATCAAAGAGCAGTAGCTTTTCCGAGGAAGAAGATACTAATCCTGATGTTTGGGATCAGCCTTTCCACCATCTACAAGGCACAAGTCAGGAGTGTGATGGAATACTCTCCACTTGCCTGGATGAGTTGCAGCTCCAACAACACTCAAGAAGCTCGACACCATCCAGCACCTTCAACACTAACTCCCTCCACCACCGGCGCACCGTGGCTGCAGTGTGTACCATCTACAAGACGCACTGCAGCAACTCGCCAAGGCTTCTTCGGCAGCACCTCCCGAACCCGCGACCTCTACCACCTAGAAGGACAAAGGCAGCAGGCACATGGGAACACCACTGTTATATATGTAAACTTGTATTTACTCTGGACGGCCACCAGAGGGCTCATCCACTGGAGTCCCAAGGGATCCCATAATCCCTTGGGAGCACAGGTATTTAAGGAGGCTTCACAGGTTGGAGAGGCACTCTGGAGACCTGCAATAAAAGACTAAGGTCACACTTTACTTTGAGCTCACAGTGTTCAGTCTGACTCTTTCTCCATACACAACAACCACCATCTCCACGTTCCTCTCCGACTCACACACCATCCCGACTCGGAAATATATCGGCCGTTCCTTCATCATCGCTGGGTCACAATCCTGGAACTCCCTCCCTAACAGCACTGTGGGAGCACCTTCACCACACGGACTGCAGCGGTTCAAGAAGGCGGCTCACCACCACCTTCTCAAGGGGCAATTAGGGATGGGCAATAAATGCCGGCCTTGCCAGCGACACCCACATCCCAGGAACAAATAAAAAAATGCCAATGATTGAGAAGTTCAAGTGGGAATAGATGGGGAATTTGAGGTTGCGAGGTGCCGTGTAGTCGAAGGCTTGCGGACACAACAGAAATATTTAATAATAACAACCAATCTACATTTATGTAGAAAACTGCATCATAATAAATTTATATAGTTGCCGATATTTAAGAAAATAGAGAAGTTATGGTAAACTTGTATCGAACCTTGGTTAGACCGCACTTGGAGCACTGCGTACAGTTCTGGTCGCCATATTATAAAAAGGATATAGAGGCACTGGAGAGGGTGCAGAGAAGATTTATAAGATAATACCAGAAATGCGAGGGTACACATATCAGGAAAGGATGAACAGGCTGGGTCTCTTTTCTCTTGAAAGGACAAGGCTGAGGGGTGACCTAATAGAGGCCTTTTAAAATTATGAAATGTTTTGATCGCGTGGATACGGAGAGAATGTTTTCAATTGTGGGGAAGAGCATAACTAGAGGCCATCAATATAAGATAGTCACCAAGAAATCCAACAGGGAATTCAGAAGAAACTTCTTTACCCAGAGAGTGGTGAGAATGTGGAACTCGCTGCCACAGGGAGTGGTTGAAGCGAATAGTATCGATGTATTTAAGGGGAGGCTGGACAAGTATATGGGGGAGAAGGAATAGAGGGTTATGCTGATAGATTTAGATGAGGAAAGACGGGAGGAAGCTCGAGTGGAGCATAAATGCCGGAATGAACTTGTTGGGCCGAATGGCCAGTTACCGTGCTGAATACCTATGTACGTCAATCTCGGTGTCTCACGGTGTGCAAAGTTTTTGCTGGGACTCTGTTCTACATACTCTTAGAGATAAAAAGTACGCTCCTGATGTCCAATCACTCTTCAGGCTCATTAATTTTCTACTTGCTCCTTCTAATAGCTTTTTGTAATAGATTAACAATCTGCTTGACATTTAATTTTATCCATGCCCCTTTTCATTCTGAAAACCTGGATCATTTACTCTGTCTAACCTTGTTCACCAATGAGCACAAGTTCCACTTGTACACCCATGATCAATATTTTCTCCATCTCTCAGTTCATTCAATGTAAATGTAAATCCTACAAATCCCCTGGGAGGACAGACGCACAAACGTTAGCGTCCTCGACCAGGCCAACACCTCCAGCATCAAAGCACTGACCACACTTGATCAGCTCCGCTGAGCAGGCCACATCGTTCGCATGCCAGACACGAGACTCCCAAAGCAAGCGCTCTACTCAGAACTCCTTCACAGAAAACGAGCCAAAGTTTGGCAGAGGAAACGTTAGAAGGACACCCTCAAAGCCTCCCTAATAAAGTGCAACATGCCCACCGACACCTTGGAGTCCCTGGCCAAAGACCACCCTAAGTGGAGGAAGTGCAATCGGGAGGGCGCTGAGCACCTCGAGTCTCAACGCCGAGAGCATGCAGAAAGCAAGCACAAGCAGCGGAAGAAGCGTGCGGCAAACCTGTACCACCAACCCGCTCCTTCAACGACTATTTGCCCCACCTGTGACAGAGACTGTAATTCCCGTATTGGACTGTACAGCCACCTGAGAACTCACTTTTAGAGTGGAAACAAGTCTTCCTCGATTGCGAGGGACTGCCTATGATGATGATGGATGTAAATGTATTGCATACGTGTGAAAAGACACCCAGATCTGAGTACAGTGATGTAATCTGGTGGTACTGGATCGGGCACCCAGGCTTGTGCATTCAATTCCAACAAATCAAGTTGTTAAATTTGAATTTAACGGTCCGGATTCTGTAGTCAGCGGTGAAGGATCGGCGCTCACTATTCGTTACGCTTACAGCTGTCCACGGACTTTTTTGTGGGCAGCTGAGTGGCAGCTTATGGTCGTCGGGAGTCTGAAACAGCGCGGCGCCACCTACAGGGGATCTGTGGCATGTGTGAGCAGGTCAAGCAACAGCCTGTCTACTCAACCAATCAGATTGAAGAATCTTCACTGAGACACGCAGGGCTGGGTTTTCAGTTCGGCTGATTTCGGGGCGGTAATGGCGACGGGACGGTAAAGTTTGTGCCCGGGAATCAGTTTGCGCCTCAGTCAGCAAAATTCACCAGCTGGGCCCTGAGTGTGGGACGGAGCGCTAAGGGAGGCGTTGCACCGCTCTCTCAGGGCGCTAGGCCGGCTGAGCAAGTGAAAATCCCGAGTTAAACAGCCGGCATTGGAGCGTTCTAAGGGAGGCCTGGGGAGAAAAAAGAAACCCGAAAGAAAAGCATCAAAAAACATTCCCAATACATAGCCCACACCACCGCCACTTGAATCGCAAAAAAAAAGAAAAGAAAAAATAATCACAGTTACCCCGAGGCCGACATTCCTTCCCTTACTGCGGCCCGCTACAGCTTGGAATGCCCGCTTTCACAGGCGGTCCCAGCAGGGGGCACTCTACGGGGCGCTACGGATTGGGCAGCAAACAAAAATCGAGCCGGTGTCGCAACCAGAGAGCATTGCACACCGGCTTACCTCTCCCGGGGGGTAATGCTTCACGCCCGACTGAAACCGGCCCCGAATGTTCTGGCGGTGCGCTGGAAGCTGGCCATCTGCCCAGAAGTGCTTACCCCCGCCATTGCTGCCCCTCCGAGGCGCTAACCGGGGCGGCAGAAGACCGAAAATCCAGCCCACAGAGTACAAACCAGGAAGTATAAGTCAGAACAAATATAAAATCGAATACAGATGGCAAAATAAAGAGATGGAAAGAAAGGAGCTAAAAGAGACATGAAGTTAAAGTATTAAAAAAATTATTTTAATTAATTTAAAAATCTCCAACAATAATTAAAATCTGAAGGAATGAGACTCCAGACTTGTAAAAGGGCCAAATAGGTCGCTTGGCAGTAATTAAGATTAATCATGCCGTAAAAAAAAAATCACTTATGCTTGAATGGTCAAGCCGTGACATTTTCTGCCGTGTTTAGTGGGTACCTAGTGGTAAGTAACGGTAACCTCACGCCCTCCATTTGTTTGAGCGCCGAGTCTCTCGGCGAGGTACCGGTGTGCTGAAGCTTGTGGAGGAGCAAGGGAAAACTCGGACAGTGACCCCCCCCCCGCCTCGAGATCCGCGTCTACCTGCGCACGTGCGGCCGTTGCGAAGCCGCTGTCCGATTAACGGCAGAATAGCGGTGAGCGCGGACAGCCTCAAAGAGCGGAAGGGGGAAAGTCAAAGAACCCACACGCAGCCCTATTATCGCGTGCAGACTGAAAGAAGCTTTAAGGCTTCAAAGTTACTTCGAGTGAGTTTGCTCGCACAACGTGGAACAAATCGGGGAAAGTGGTGTCTGTGGTGTTTATAATGACTGCGTTGGCGCATTCACATGCAATTTCGAGGAGCTATATTTTGACGCACTTGTTAAGCCATTTGAAACTATTTCACTTGAGAGCCATTGTTCGAGGAGAAGCCAATGGGTTCTGTTGATTCATGATGAGAAAGCCCTCATATTCCACTTGTGCCTGTGACACTCATTAATTCCGAGCCTTTTACACTCAACTGTATCATATATATCCTCCCCCCCATTACTGCCACTTCCACATCCCTGTCCAATAATATAAGTGTAAAGTGCATATAGTTATCTAATTTATTACACAATTACATCAGACACACTCTGGTTAACTCTCTGCCCCACTGACAATAATGGTCCCTTTCTCCTTCATGTCTGCGTCTTGAAAAGGACATTGACAAAACGGACAAGGGACAATTTGCCACGGCTGTTAGTCTACACAAAAGCTGACTGAGTCTAAAGCCCACAGTCCCATGCCGTGCGAACATGGTATTCGGTGCTTCTAACTCACTTGTCTCGAATCGTATGCGCGGATGCAACAAAAAAAAAATATCAAAGTGCTTAGGTTCACACATGGAATGTCACACCAGGGAATTTCTGGTTAAAGCTCAGATTGTCTGGAACATTACCGCATTAAATTGGGTTGGGAACTGTGAATTTATACTGTCGGTACACTTGCAGTATTTCCACGACACTCACCAGTTCAGCAAGGCACCATTATAATAGCACAAATTTGTTTATCAAAGAATTAACCATTTTGGAACAGCTTCTTTTAACACAGGTGGAGCACACACACACAAATAGAGCATTTCACTATTCATAGAAACATAGAAAATAGGTGCAGGAGTCGGCCATTCGGCCCTTCAAGCCTGCACCACCATTCAATATGATCATGGCTGAACATGCAACCTCAGTATCCCACTCCTGCCTTCTCTCCATACCCCCTTGATCCCTTTAGCCGTAAGGGCCACATCTAACTCCCTTTTGAATATGTCCAGCGAACTGGCCTCAACAACTTTCTGTGGTGGAGAATTCCACAGGTTCACAACTCTCTGGGTGAAAAAGTTTCTCCTCATCTCGGTCCGAATTGGCTTACCCCTTATCCTTAGACTGTGACTCCTGGTTCTGGACTTCCCCAACATCGGGAACATTATTCCTGCATCTAACCTGTCTAGTCCCGTCAGAATTTTATAACTTTCTATGAGATCCCCTCTCATTCTTCTAAATTCCAGTGAGTATAAGGCTAGCCAATCCAGTCTTGCCAGCCCGGGAATTAGTGGTGAACCTTCGCTGCACTCCCGTTATAACAAGAATGTCCTTCCTCAGATTAGGAGACCAAAATTGCACACAATACTCAAGGTGTGGTCTCACCAAAGCCCTGTACAACTGCAGTAAGACCTCCCTGCTCCTATACTTAAATCCCCTCGCTATGAAGGCCAGCATGCCATTTGCTTTCTTTACCGCCTGCTGTACCTGCATGCCTACCTTCAATGACTGATGTACCATGACACCCAGATCTCTTTGCACCTCCTCTTTTACTAATCTGTCACCATTCAGATAATAATCTGCCTTCCTGTTTTTGCCACCAAAGTGGATAACCTCACATTTATCCACATTATACTGCCATGCATTTGCCCACTCACCTAATCTGTCCAAGTCACCCTGCAGCCTCTTAGCATCCTCCTCGCAGCTCGCACTGCCACCCAGCTTAGTGTCATCTGCAAACTTGGAAATAGTACCTTCAATTCCTTCATCTAAATCATTAATGTATATTGTAAATAGCTGGGGTCCCAGCACTGAACCCTGCGGCACCATACTAGTCACTGCCTGCCATTCTGAAAAGGACCCGTTTATTCCCACTCTTTGCTTTTGTCTGCCAACCAGTTCTCTATCCACGTCAATACATTACTCCCAATACCATGTGATTTGATTTTGCACACTAATCTCTTGTGTGGGACCTTGTCAAAAGCCTTTTGAAAGGCCAAATACACCACATCCACTGGTTCTCCCTTATCCACTTTCCCAGTTACAGCCTCAAAAAATTCCAGAAGATTTGTCAAGCATGATTTCCCTTTCATAAATCCATGCTGGCTTGGACCGATCCTGTCACTGCTTTCCAGATGCACTGCTATTACATCTTTAATAATTGATTCCAGCATTTTCCCCACCACCGATGATGTCAGGCTGACTGGTCTATAATTCCCTGTTTTCTCTCTCCCTCCTTTTTTAAAAAGTGGGGTTACATTAGCTACCCTCCAGTCCATAGGAACTGATCCAGAGACCATGGAATGTTGGAAAATGATCACCAATGCATCTACTATTTCTAGAGCCACTTCCTTAAGTACTCTGGGATGCAGACTATCAGGCCCTGGGGATTTATCGGCCTTCAGTCCCTTCAATTTCCCTAACACAATTTCCTGAGGGATCTTTGAATAAATTGCACATGTCTCTACAGTTTTGACATTGATGTAAAAGTACGACATATTGGAGAACTTATTTGCCACATTACAACAGGGACCACACTCCAAAAGTACTTCATTAGCTGCAAAGTGCTTTGGGGCAGCTGGCGGTCGTGAAAGGCACGATATAAATATAAGTCTTTCTTATTCCATATTTTTTGAAAAATCAGTTTACAGCTATATATTTGTATGGCAAGCTCCCTCCATGAGTCAGAAGATGACTAAATTACCTAGTGTGGTTATGAACTATACAGACTAATGGGATTCCAGGTTCAAACCATGAATCTGTGCTGAATTCGCTAATCTTAGCCAGGGTTGCAACATGCGTACTACAATTATAAAGAAAATATAGGAACATAGGAACAGGAGGAGGCCACTTAACCCCCTCGAGCCTGTTCCGCCATTCAATGAGATCATGGCTGATTTGTGACCTAACTCCTGCCCGCCCATCCCTTAACATCTTTGGGTAACAAAAATCTATCAATCTCAGATTTAAATTACCAATAGCGCTAACATTAACGGCTATATTGCGAAAGAGTGTTCCAAATATCTACCACCCTTCGCATTTTTCCTAACTTCATTCCTGAAAGACCTGGCTCCAATTTTTAGGTTATGCCCCCTAGTCCTAGACTCACCAACCAGCGGAAATAGTTTCTCTGTATCCACCTTATTGCCTCCAGAAAAAAAAGGTAGAAAGATAGACAGAAAGATAGAAAGAAAGAAAGAAAATACTAGCATCTTATCACACCCTCATGTCCCAAAATGCTTCATATGAATGATAATTGTTGAAGTGCGGTGTACACACGTACAAAGACCCACGAACAGCAAGTGAAATGAATGATCCAATAACCTGTTTTTAGAGGCTGAAATGTGGGCCAGGACACTGGGAGAAGACAGCGTACTGCTTCAAGTTTTGCCGTGGGATCTTTCGCATTCAACACAAATTCTAGACGTGGCCTTAATGGCTCAGCTGAAAGGTGGCAGCTCCAACAAGTGCCATCCCAGCTACGTACCACAACAACAGCAACCTGCTGATGCTGATATAGTGCCTTTAATGTCCCATGGCCCTTCACAGGAGGGGCATAAAACAAAATTTGGCACCAAGCCTGAAGGGGTGCAAAATTCACCAGAACCCACCCCCTGTGTTTGGGCGCATTCGAAAGGAAATTTAATTTGGGACTATCTGCCGAAATGTTTGGAACTCTAAAGTGCTTATGGAAGAAACTACAAACTTGAATAGAATTATGAACTTTTACAAGACAAATTCAAGCCTGTGGGCGGACCTAGGGAACAAAAGAAGCTCACTTGATTATTGGAACTATCTGGGTGTGAGGACTGAATTAACCTGTCTGGAAGAATGAGTATTTGAAAATCTTCCTCCACAAGAGACAGTAGCATCACAAAATCACCCAGAGGTAGCTCCCCATTAACATGGTCTGGACAAACCATTTCAGCATATACATCACAAAGAGGCCCAATCCAGCCTGTATGCGAAAGACTAACCACAAAAGGACATTGCAATTACCAAAATAATATTTCCATCGGGAAACAGTTTTCGAACATCAACCCACCCAAGACATATCAACTTTAACGAGCCCGACAAAATATTACAAAGAAGAACCAAGCCCGCCAAAATTATACAAAGGATTGTGAATAGATTGGGCGGCAAGATTAGAACACTGAAATCGTATAACTGGCCACTGTTTTCAACAGAGGTTAGAGAGAGAGAGGAGAGGAGAGAGAGGTGGTTGCTACTACCTCATCAAGACAAGGAGAGAAACCAACGCGACAGTTGTAAACTAACTTCTCCAGCCTCGAAGTCTTGAAGTCCTGAAGGAAGGAAGAACATCACCATCTACCATTAACTATCAAAAGGATTGGTAAGCATAAGTCCCTGCCTGTCCTGGAGTCTAACCTAGCTAGAATTAGGTATTGGGCGGTGGGAGGTATAATTTTACTGCAACCCACTTTGAATGTGTAGTGTATGGTACTTTATTGGAGTGATTATAAGTTTGACCTTGTACCTTTCCTTGTATTGTTCTTTATTTGAGTGATTGTAAGTTTGGCCTTGTATTTTCTTACTAGAGTAGTAACCCTGTATTACCTTGACTGTAATAAAACCAAAGTTCTTTGCATCAAACCAGTGTCCTCTGCACTTTTGTCACCCCCCCCAAATAAATCCAGAGTACAGAACCCAAGGGAGGGGGAGTGATTTGAAACCGCTCAAGTTGGTCAGAAGGGAACTTGACCCCCTCATAGAGACCAACACACCCCCCCTTTACAAAATGGCGACTGCGGCAGGACTCTGGTACACGGGGTGTGATGTAGAGAATGCTGGTTTGGGGCAAAGAACCAAAATGGAAGAGAGGATTTCCTCCTATGTGTATAAGAAAGTGAATGTAACTAAGGAATGGGTGCTTAGTCTATTGCGCGCTGAGCGTCCGGCTGACGCTGCAGCCCAGTGGACAGCAAGTAAAGATCACAAAGAAGCAGTAGAGAAGGCAATCTGGTTGGTCTGTCCACAGTGACTCCTAGACAGAATGAATGAAACATTACAGGCAGAGTTATGGGAATGCGCAGAGAACTATCAGGAAAGGGTTATGTCCGACGAAAGATTATCAGGAGAACTCCGTAAGCTAAAACAGGAAATTACCCAAATAACGGAAAGGTTTAAAAACAGTCAGGACTATTTTCAATGTCAGGTTACCGAGGCCAAAAGTAATGAAAAGTCACTGAGGGAGGAAAGCACTCGCCTCACCCTACAAGTAAAAGAGCTCCAGGACTAATGGGTTTGAATCGGGAGACCACGGTCCCTGCCAGCGACAAATTAAAAGTTTAAACCTTGCTCTTTCAGAGGCAAAAGGCATGGTATGTCTAATAAGCCCGGGTACGCCCCAGGTAAACCTGGAAGAGAAGGAAGAAACTACCCGGCCACCACCTGTGGCACCGGTGACTACAGCGGTTCAGCAGCAGGAGGGGCAAATCAGTTACGGGGCGGACAGGGATAGTGAACCACCACCACCTGTAGCACCGAGTTTCAGCTCGGCTTGGCCGCAGGGAGGAGAGGGCGGTGAGCCAGAACAGGGGGAGCCAGAACCAGGGCCAATGTGCCCGGTCCGGCAACAGAAGTTTGGCCCGCCCACCCTCAACGGGGGTCCAGGGCCCCTGGAAAGTCAGTTTGTGGCCCCCCACACTCCCCACCAGCTTAGGGCTATGATAAGCCACCTGGGAAAGCTAACTCCAAAGGGAGACCCCTCGGTTCACTTTGTGGAAGTGGAACAGGCAGGGGATATTAATGGGCGCGATGATGCAGAAATGGCAAAGATGCTTCTCCTATCTCCAGACAGCAAACTGTACCAGTCCCTCTCTACTGAGAGCAAAAGAGGACAGAAAACACTTGCTGCTGTCCAGAAAGACATTTTCGAAGCTATGGGCTGCAATGATGGGAGTCCCTTCTCGAGAGTAGAGAAAACCGTGCAGCTCACAGGAGAAACCCCACAGGCTTTCGCAGACTGACTGTGGCCGGTGTACAAAAGCGCCTGTAGTGGGGACATAGACAGGGATCACTTAAACCCAGACTGGCTCCGAAGCCTAGTCGCTAACAGTTTACCCAGAATAAGAACCAAGGCTGAGGCCTGGTTCGACCCCAGAGATCCCCAAGCCACAGAACAGGGAGTGCTTAGGCAGCTGACCCGAGCTTACAGAAACCGCAGAGGGACAGAAGAGCACCCACAAAAGGGAAGTGTTTATGAAATCCGACCTAACCAAGATAAGAGGGAATGGCGCCATGAGGGGGGCAAAACGTACCTGCTTTGGGTGCATAAAGAGTGGTCACTGGAGAAGGGATTGTAAAAATCCTTGGAAGAATAACGCAGGGTAGAATTCTCCAGCCCCTGCCCAAAAGACCGAGGCAGATAAGCCAGTCCCTCCCCACTCGTTTGAGACCTTTTTAACTTCACTCCGAGCCATGTTAGATGGCCCTGGAAAGGTAGCCACCGCCACCGGTACAGAGATCCCATCTGCCCCCTCCCAACCAAAACCGTGACTAGGACAGGCACAGGCCGTCCACCTGTGTGCCCTCGAGTGTGATGCGTGGGGGAGACCGACCGTACAGATGGAAGTGGAAAAGATGAAAGGGACTTACCTGCTGGACACCGGTGCCTCAAGCGCCCTTGTCTAGGCAGCTAACCCCGCCACCTCATCTCTGTCTAACGGGGTCCCCTACAGCTTGGTGGGGTTCACAGGCATTGAACAGACTGGCTCATTCTCCGTTCCGCTCTTCATTCATTTAGGTACACTCCACACTAAGTGGACTTGTGTCCTGATGAAGGGGGAGCAGGAAGGGAGAGGGATCCTGGGGGGCTGACTTCCTCCTAGGCCACGGGATCCTGGTGGATTTAAGAAACCATTGTCTTTGGGGGTCAGTCTGTATGGGATAGGAGAGTGAGGTGATGGTTATCCCAGGAAAACAGGGAAAAGGGATAGTGTGCACCATGAAACCAAAGGAGGGTTACGACCTTGAATCACTGGTCAGTAACACACCCCTGTAGAATATCAAGAATATGTGAGGAAAAACCTTGCAGTTTTTGCCACTCACAAACACGACTGTGGGAGAATAAATGGGGTCGGGGTTAGCATAGATGGGGATCCCATGACCCGACCACAGAAACAGTACAACTTCCCCAGGGAGGCGGAGGCAGACATGGAAACAGCCTTGGGTTCGCTGGTTAAACAGTGGGTATTGAGACCAATAGCTACCCATGTGAACTCTCCACTGTGGCCGGTTAAGAAACCGGACAACTCCTGGAGAGCCATGGTGCACTATCGAGTACATAACCGTAACATCCCCGCCTGTGCACCCACCGTTGTTGCTGTCGCCGACCTCATTGGAAGTATCCCAGCCTCCGCGACCACCTTCACGGTGCTGGATATTTCCAACGGGTTCTGGTCCATACCTTTAAGAAGGGAAGATCAGTACATGTTTGCTTTTACCTTTAAAGGCCAGCAATACACTTGGATCTGTCTCCCTCAGGGCTTCCACAACAGCCCCAGTATTTTCCATCAGTGTATGGCCGACTGTTTAAAGGGTTTTAGCAGACCCCAGCAGTTGGTGCAGTATGTGGACGACCTGCTCCTGTTCACCGATCAGGGGGAGGAGCATGGCCCACTGCTGGCTGAGCTGCTGGAGCTGCTGAAAGAAGAAGGATTTAAAGTAAACCCCAAGAAGGCACAGATCGGCCAGAAGGAAGTAAAATTCCTGGGACTGGCTGTGCGCGCTGGGGAAAGAGCCATAGACAAAGCTAGAAGGGAAGCAGTGCAGAAGTTACCTGCCCCCAACACAGTAACAGGAGTAAGATCTTTTCTAGGACTAACCGGGTACTGCAGAGATTTCATTGAGGATTATGCAGCCACCGCAGCCCCTCTGCTCCGATTCCTACACAAGGGAGTGGAGTGGGAATGGGACAAAGGTTGCGAGGCAGCATTTATCCAACTCTAGAAAGACCTGCAGACCGTGCCAGCTTTAGGGGCCATAGATGGGGGTAAAGAGTTTTTCCTGGAGATAGCAGCCAGTGGGGACAGCCTGAGCTCAATACTGCTCCAAGAGCGGCACAGCCGGCTGAGACCAGTGGTCTACTCCTCCAGGATACTCATGGACGTGGAGAAGGGATACTCCAACTGTGAGCGGCACCTCCTAGCCACTCACTGGGCTGTGAAAAGATCACTGATCCTCACAGGGGGGGGTCCCTTCTCACACTCCTTACCCACCATACACCCACCCAAATGCTCCTGGCGGGAGAATCAAGGACGGGACAGTGAGCAGTGCCCGCATTGCTCGCTGGACCCTGCTGTTCTCTCAAATGGACCTACGGGCAAAGGATTTCTGCGAGCCAAGACTCGCAGCCAACATGATTTATCCAGGGACAGCCCACCGGTGTTCCATAAAAGGGGTATGGGAAATTAATATAAACTTTCGGGCTGGGTTACACCCCACAGGCCGAGAGATCTATGTGGACGGTTCAAGAACGGTATCTGCAGGTGAACGACTCACAGGCTGCAGAGTTTATGACCCTGAGGCAGGCATTGCCCTGGTGATTAAACTCCCCAGTACTATAAGCGCCCAGCACGCTGAACTGTCTGCGGTGGTGTACGTAGTCACACACCCCGAAGAATTCCCTACCCCATACACGATTTGCTCGGACAGTATGTTCACATGCAATTCGTGTACGGAGTACCTGGCTATCTGGTCCCGCCGCGGATACACACCCGCAGACGGGAGACCCCTGGCAATCAAGCCCCTACTGGAAAAGATCATGAAAGCAGTAGGGGAGGAAGGGAATATCTACATACATAAGGTGAAGGCACATTCCACCACAGAACCACGTAGTGAGGGAAACCAGCAGGCTGACATGTTAGCCAAGCAAGGGGCCCGCACAATCCAGGACCCATAGCAGCAATCAGGGGCAGGACGGGGACAGCAGGGAAGGCAGGGATAACTTTTGCCGCCGGACCTAAAAATAGTCCAGACCCAAGACCCCATCCTCAAAACTGTCCTGAACACACTAGCTAAAGGGGAAAGGATAGACGGCCCGTACGGCACCGCAGCAATTGCCATTAAAGAAGGCATGCTGTTCAGGGGGGAGCAATGGGTAGTACCGCAACAACACCGGAGAGAATTCCTCCAGCTGGCCCACGAGGGTCCAGGAGCAGGACACCCGGACCTGAGACCACTTGGCAACGAGTAGAACAGGCAGGGTGGTGGCCAGGACTCAGGGAAGACGTCCGCGAGTTCTGCGCTAGCTGTCTGGTGTACGCGGCCAACAACCCCGACCCCCAGAAAAGAAAGGTGTCTATGAGACATATCAGGAGGGTAGAGGGACCCTGGCAGTCAATCCAGATCGATTACATCGGGCCCCTACCCACTGCCCAGGGAGGTTACAAGTACTGCCTAGTATTAGTGGATGTGTTCACCAAATGGGTGGAAGCCTTCCCATGCCGAACAGCCACTGCCCTGGGAACAGCGAGGATCCTGGTCAGAGAAGTGTTCTCCCGATGGAGACTACCACAATACGTGGAGTCCGACCAAGGGAGTCACTTCACCGGGCAGGTGATGCAGGAGACCCTGAAGGTAAATGGCATCAAAGGAAAATGGCATGTCGCCCACAACCCGCAGTCATCCGGGCCTGTGGAGCGTTTAAACCGCACCATTAAAGAAAGGCTGCGCAAAGAGACAGTGGACTCACCCAAAGGGGTGGGTAGAGATCCTACCACTGGTCCTCATGGGGATCTGGGCCAGCCAGTCAAAGAGCACGGGGTACTCTCCGTACAAGCTCATGACCGGCAGAGCCATGCGAACCCCCACCCATGTGTTAACCCCGGGACTCACGGAAGGTCAGCTTAGGGAAGCAAACCAGGGCAGCTTTGTCAGGAATCTGTTTGAACACCTTAAACAGATTCACTGGCAGGCTGCTAACAACATGGGAAAACAGCATCGGAGCAACCGACTGCTTCTAGAGCCCCGCAAGCACCACGAGTGGGAGATAGGGGACCAGGTCATGGTGAGGAACTACGCTAGAGTAGGGGTCTTTGAGGCACTGTACATGGGACCGTACCACATTGTCGACAAGGCAAGCCCCATGGTTTATGCCATAAAATTGCCCCGCCGAATAAAGTGGTTCCACATAAACCAGTGCAAACCTTTCAATCCAGGGGCAGCAGCTAAACGTAAGGGACAGCCAAAACATGTAAATTGCACTAAAGACAGGGACCCCCAGCCAACAGCCCCCGACTGTGGAAATCCCACAGGGGACGTGGCAGACCCACAGACTGTACCTAGAAGGGCGGTGGACTGTGTTACTGGAGGAACCGCGCCCCCCCCCCCGCAATCATTTGGGACTCAGGCGCACCCCCAGCAGCCGGAGCCTTAAGAAGGATTCCCCACACACCACGGCCAAAGACACCGTGGTCACCAGCGCTCCAATTTGAATGGTTCAGCCCCGGGAAAAGGACCAGCCGCCAAAGGGCACCTAAGGTCAGAGACCAGCCCGCGAGCAGGGGCACCCAGCCGGTAGCCTCGGGCAACGAGGGACCCCCCAGAAGAGATAGCGGCGGACCAGCCACCAAGTGGGAGTCCCCAGCCCGTAGCCCTCGACCAGGCAGCACCGGAGGGGTCGTTCCCCCGATAGTGTGGGGACTCAAACACACGTCCGGTCAGGGTACTTAGGGTTCGGCGGTGCAGACCGATCTATCACCTACCTCGCTGGACACCCAGCGGGAGAAGAAGAAAGAGAGAAGGCAGGAATTAACCTGGCCACCCGGAGACGGGTGGCAGATGTACATATATAGCCATGTGAATTTAAGGATGTTTAGCAATATGAATTTAAGTATGTTTAGTGGATAAGTTTAGAATAGTGTAAGATTTATTTGTGTAATGATAAGTATACATGTATTAGTTAACTGGGGTAAGGAAAATAATCTACCTGTGCAGCTGTTAAAAGAGGCACAGGCTGGGTAACACCCAGGAGTATTAAGGAAGCACCGGTAAGATAACAAGCAGAACGACTGTGAGATAAAGTTAAAAGCAATCAGTTCACAAGGAACTGAATAAGACAGCCAGTCAATTAAACACTATGAGCCCAATTTAGAACTCAGAAGGAGTTCTGAGGTTTTACCGACGGGGAGGTTTTACCGACGGGGAGGTTTTATCGACGGGGAGGTTTTACCTACGGGGAGGTTTTACCGACGGGGAGGTTTTACCGACGGAGAGGTTTTACCGACGGGGAGGTTTTACCTACGGGGAGGTTTTACCGACGGAGAGGTTTTACCGACGGGGAGGCCCCACTTCCATACCCCCGGATGCGGATCATCGCTGCCCAAGTCAGTGTTACAGAGGGAAAGCGTGTGTGTTTGACTTGCAAAGGAAACATTCCCTTGGGAAGATGGTGGTTGTAAAGTCCTGTCCCCTCAGTACAGATTCACACGAGGCATGTCGTGAAGTCAAGGTCACTCTGGACCTGCACCTTTATTTCACAGCTCTGGAATGCTGCACTTGCCTGAGACCTGTCCTTATATACCTGTCTCTTGCAAGTGCACCCCTGGTGGTAAGGTATGCTGGTGGTTACAGGTCATATCTAATAACAGTCATGTATAGCATGTTAGGATACAGTTATATATAATAATGTAAGATACATGACATCACCCTCCCCCAAGGTCTATTGTCTTTATAGGTTCAATCTCTCAGGTGGTCTACGCTCTCATGTGGAGCATCTGAGTTGTGGTTCAGTTGTTTGCCTTGGTGTCTGTTTTTCTTTGGGTGTGGTTGCTGATATCTCGCCTGGGCTGTCTGTTTCGATTGGTGTGATTGTTGTTGACTTGCCTGGGCTGTCTGTTGGGATTGCCCTTTCCTCAGGTTGTTCCCTCTATCTGTCCACCGGGTGTGGTGCGAGTTCCACATTGTAGTCTGCCTCTGGTTCCTCAGTGTTGTTGGTAAATCTGCTTTTGACTTGGTCTACATGCCTCCGGCAGGTTTTACCATTGTCCATTTGTACTACCAGTAGCCTGTTTCCTTCCTTGCCCGTTACTGTCCCTGCCATAGTTTAGTACAAACACTTTGTCCCCTATCTCATTCCATCTCCCCCTCGAATTTCTGTCATGGTACTCAGTCAGCTTATGGCGCTTTGCCTCAATGATTTCGTGCATGTCTGGGAGTATTACTGAGAGCCTTGTTTTTAAAGTCCTTTTCATCAACAGTTGCGTGGGGGGGATCCCAGTCAATGAGTGCGGGCGAGATCTGTATGCCAGCAGCAGTCGCGACAGGCGACCCTGCAGCGTGGGACCTTGGATTTTAAGCATGCTTTGTTTAATGATTTGCACTGCTCTCTCCGCCTGGCCGTTGGAGGCTGGCTTGAACGGTGCCGTCTTGACGTGATTTATGCCGTGGTCAATTATAAAGTCTTGGAATTCTGCGCTGGTGAAGCACGGACCATTGTCACTGACCAATATGTCAGGGATTCCGTGCATTGAAAACATGGTTGCGAGGCTCTCCACAGTGGTGGAGGTTGTGCTCGAGTTTAAAATGGTGCATTCGATCCACTTTGAAAATGCATGTACAACTACGAGGAACATTTTGCCCATGAATGGGCCCGCATAGTTTACGTGCACCCGCGATCACGGTTTGGTAGGCCAGGGCCAGGGGCTCAGTGGAGCCTCCCTGGGGGCATTGCTGAGTTGGGCACAAATGGTGCACCTTCGGACGCAGAGCTCCAGATCCGCATCAATACCAGGCCACCAGACGTGGGATCTGGCTATGGCCTTCATGAGAACGATCCCTGGGTGCTCGCGGTGGAGCTCCCGGACAAAAGCCTCTCTGCCTCGCAGAGGCATGACTACTCGGCTGCCCCACATCAGGCAGTCTGCTTGTAGTGATAGCTCATGCATGCGCCTGTGAAAGGGTTTTAATTCCTCGGGGCAGGCATCGCGAGCCTCTGCCCAGTCACCGGTTGGGACACATCTTTTTACTAAGGATAACGTGGGGTCGCTGGCCATCCAGGCTCTGATTTGGCGAGCTGTCATGGGCGAACCTGTGGACTCAAAGGCATTGATTGCCATGACTATCTCACAGTCCTGTTCGTCAGATCCTTCCGTGGTCGCCAGGGGTAGCCTGCTGAGCACGTCGGCACAGTTGTCTGCGCCTGGTCTGTGCCTTATGGTATAGTCGTAGGACGCCAGCATGAGTGCCCACCGTTGAATTCGTGCCGAGGCATTGGCGTTTATTGCCTTGTTCTCGGATAGGAGGGACGTGAGGGGCTTGTGGTCGGTTTCTAATGCGAACTTGGCCCCGAAAAGGTATTGGTGCATCTTTTTGACACCGTACACGCACGCGAGCGCCTCCTACTTTACCATTCCGTACCCGCACTCCGCCATCGAAAGTGACCTGGGGGCATAACCTATGGGTTGTAATTTGCCCGCACTATTGACATGTTGCAAAACGCACCCGATCCCATACGCTGACGCATCGCATGTGAGAACTAGCTTTTTACCTGATCAAAGAAAGTCAAAACACTGTTGGAACACAGAAGGTTGCGTGCCTTATTGAAGGCGCGTTCCTGGGCGTCCCCCCAAAACCAATCGCACCCCTTCCTGAGTAACACGTGGAGAGGCTCCAGCAGCGTGCTTAAGTTCTGCATAAAGTTCCCAAAGTAATTGAGTAGCCCGAGAAAGGCGCACAGTTCTGAGACATTCCGGGGCCTGGGTGCCAGGCGAATTGCTTCTGTTTTGGACTCTGTTGGGCAGATTCCATCAGCGGCAATCCTTCTGCCCAAAAATTCAACCTCGGGTGCGAGAAACAGGCACTTGGATTTCTTGACTCGTAGGCCTACCCGATCCAACCGCTTTAGTACTTCCTCCAAATTACGGAGATGGGAGTCGGTGTCCCTGCCCGTGATAAGTATGTCGTCTTGAAATACAACCGTCCCCGGGATGGACTTGAGCAGACTCTCCATGTTGTGCTGGAATATGGCAGCTGCCGACCTGATGCCGAATGGGCATCGATTGCACATGAAAAGGCCTCAATGTGTGTTGATGGTGGTGAGTAGCTTGGATTCCTCGGTCAATTCTTGCGTCATATACGCAGATGTGAGGTCTAATTTTGAGAAAAGTTTACCTCCAGCCAATGTGGCAAATAAGTCCTCCGCTCTGGGCAGCGGGTACTGGTCCTGTAGGGAGACTCTGTTTATGGTAGATTTATAGTCCCCACAGATTCGTATGGATCCATCAGGCTTCATGACTGGGACGATGGGACTTGCCCAGTCGCTAAATTCCACAAGTGATATAATGCCTTCCCGCAGAAGCCTGTCTAGTTCGTGTTCAATCTTTTCCCTCATCAAATGGGGTACAGCTCTGGCCTTGTGATGGACCGGTCTAGCATCCTGTGTGATGTAGATTTTGACTTTGGCCCCTTTGAAAGTGCCCACACCTGGCTGAAAGAGATGTTCAAATCGCTTTATAACTGTTGAGCAGGAGGTCCGTTCCTCCAATGACATGGCATGGACATCATCCCATTTCCAGTTTAGTTTTGCCAGCCAGCTTCTCCCCAGCAGTGCTGGGGGGTCTCCGGGGACAATCCACAGGGGAAGTCGGTTCACTGTCCCTTTGTGTGTGACAGAGAGCATGGCGCTGCCGAGGACTGGTACGATTTCTTTGGTATAGGTCCTTAGTTTGGTGTCGACCCTTGTGAGTTTTGGTCTGTCTCTTTTATGCGGCCACAGTTGTTCAAATTGTTGAGCGCCCATGAGAGATTGACTCGCTCCCGTATCCAGCTCCATGTTGACAGATATCCCGTTGAGTAGGACCCTCATCATTATAGGAGGCGTTCTGTTGTAGCGGCCATTGATCGTGTTGACCTGCTGTACACCGGTGTCCTGGGTACTGTCCCCACCATCTTCTGGTCCGCTTTACGACCCATCCTATTCGTATACCAGCCGAGCTGCCGTTTTTTCGCACATGCGGGCCAAATGCCCTGTATATTCACAATTTCTGCAAACAGCCTGCTGAAATCGACATCCCCTTGCCGAGTGCCCACCCCCACACCTCCAGCACAGACCTGTTCCATTGTTCAAAGAGTTTCCAAAGAATGAGCTGCATCTGGCTGATCTCTCTTGAGCTTCTCTCAGTTTGTAGTTGATTGCTCGCATTGTGGGTTGATGAGGTGTGAATGGTCGTTCCTGTGGCCCTTGATGGCTTCTGCTTGCTGTCGAGAGCCTGTTCTCCCGGTTTTGTCTGTGTGTGGGGGTAGCAGCTTGTTTAGTGCTGTGAACTTCTTGTTCCAATATTTTGTTAGTTGTCGTACCTGCATTGTAAATCAACCTCGTTTCTTCTTCCCCTACCAAGAATGTTTGTGCAACCAGTGCTGCTGCCTCTAAGGTCAGGTTCTTGGTCTCTATGAGCTTTCGGAATATGCCTGCGTGGCCTATTCCTTCAATGAAAAAGTCTCTCAGCATTTCTCTCCTCAGTTCATCGGAGAACTCACATAAACTAGCCAACCTCCGAAGTTCCGCCACGAAGTCGGGTATGCTCTGGCCCACACAGCGTCTGTAGTTGTAGAACCTGTGTCTGGCCATGTGTAGGCTGATCGCTGGCTTCAGGTGGTCTCTTACCAGTGTGCTCAATTCTTCAAACGACTTGCTTGCTGGTTTCTCGGGTGCCAACAGATCCTTCATTAAAGCGTATGTTTTCGAGCCACAGCTGGTCAAGAGATGGGCTCTTCTCTTGTCTGCCTTATCGTCGCCTAACCGGTCTTTGGTTACAAAGCTTTGCTGGAGCCTTTCTATAAAGTCCTCCCAATTGTCTCCCGCATTGTACTTTTCATCTGATCCGTTGTTCGCCATTCTGTGGATTCTGTAATCCCGTAACCCGTTGCCACTGTAAAGTCCTGTCCCCTCAGTACAGATTCACACGAGGCATGTCGTGAAGTCAAGGTCACTCTGGACCTGCACCTTTATTTCACAGCTCTGGAATGCTGCACTTGCCTGAGACCTGTCCTTATATACCTGTCTCTTGCAAGTGCACCCCTGCTGGTAAGGTATGCTGGTGGTTACAGGTCATGTCTTATTACAGTCAGGTAGAACATATTAGGATACAGTTATATATAATAATGTAAGATACATGACAGTGGTGACTCAGAAAACTCAGCAAGGACGCATGGGACCAGGAATCGGACTGGAAAAGACTCGGTAATGATACGTACCGCACCATCACGGGGACACGGGAAGGAGTAAAAGTGTGTTGGGACAAATGGTGGGAATCCGAACAAGGAATTTATATTTGCATGTGGGGATCAGAGGGTATTTGTCCCGCAGGTATATTGATCGCCTTCGCCAGGCAAAGGCAAGATGAAGGGGAAGGGATGGGGTGGAACTCTAGCCTACACAGGTGTGCAGTTCCACACTCCCCACTCCCAATTAACACCACCGAACTAAGAGCACACATTAAGAAACCCCTGCCCACAACCCCGCCAATACGCACAGTAATAGAAAGGTGTCCCACCACTAACAAGGGACCTGGGAACGGATTAGTATTGGTACCGACCGAAAAAGTGTTATACCAGGGGGTACATTATGCGGTAGCTTCAGTAATATTAAACCTTACCGAGGTACACCTGCCTGCATGTTGTCCGAAGGAAACAGAGCTGCTATACCAGGCTCTACTTAGAGACATGTTCAAGAAATTTTATGAGTTAGACTTTGGAAATGTAGACAAAGCTGACTTATACACCCTAAACGCTAGGGACACCATGGGCTCAGGGAGACCTAGAAGGGGAATCATAAACATCGTTTTCACTACCTACAATAGAGCATCCTCTGTAATAAATAGTCTAGATGACATAGAGCTGCAAACACAGATAAACAGTTTAAAGATCTAATTGAGAAAAATCCTGAAACACGAGAATACCGTAGTAGGATCAGAACTACATGAGGACCAGGCTATGACTGTCCATTTAAAAGAAATAGTGGCTGAGCTGGAAAAACATGCACAGACAGTGAATGCACTTATACGGGAGGATAGAAACACTTCTGACCAGGCTGCACAGAACGAGGTGTGCGTACTGTATGGGGCAAGGTTGTTGGGCGAGGGCCACAACAACCTGGAGGATTTAAAACAAGGTGGAGTCCCCTCTTGAATCAGGAACAAGCACCTCGCAGCCCTCCACCCGTACAGCAATTCACTAAGCCCGTGCCAGCTCTGCCTAGCCTCTGAAGCCTCCCTGTCCCAGTAGACTGTGGGAAATCTAACCACACTATTATGGGGATAGTACTAAGGATGCCGGTCATGGGTGGGACAGTCCGACCCGCACCGGTAAACCGGGTGGAGAATATCGGAGTTATTCAGGGAGGTGCACACATTCGTTTCGCAGCGGTCCCAGCCTATGTCATAAAGTGGGAGCACGCTGTAACGGGTACTGACCTCTCCGTGTGTCGGAGCTGGGGTGCACACGTAATACTGTGTCCCCAGTACTTGAGTGCCCATTCAAAGTCACAATGTGGGTTTAAAGCTGCTGGCGCACAGCCTATTAACTGCACCATGGAGGTAATGGCACAAGACTATGTCCCTCCACAGGTAGCACACATAGGGGCTGGGACATATTGTGTCACCACCAGTGGGCCCCACTACCAACATGGACACTTCTGGTGTCCGGTAAGTGACAGCAGTTTTTGCTTCAAACCTGAGGCATCAGTTCAAGTGACCCAGGAACAGATTGTCCCCATTCCTGAACCTTCCACTGTCCACCTCACTGTGAAGGAAAACATTACAAACCTGCAGGATTATGTTGTACATTTTGGCTGTGCAGTTCCCCCTCTACCCGAACATCTTACCGCTCTGCTAAACGCTGTAATTATCTCACAAAAACACTTCTACACTCTGGAACAGAAAACCATTGAGATAGGGAAAAAGATTCTTGAGATCACCATTCCGCCTTGGTGGGACCTTTCAGAAATATAGAGGTCTCAGTCTGGATCAGAATCACTTCCCACACTTTAGTTATTTGTCAACTCGCGATTATACTTTACTTATGGTGTCTCACTTGCCGAGTGAAATGCAGAGGCCGTCAGGTCAGGCACCAAAGGGTGCTGTACGCTCCTTGGCCGAACTTGGGAATTGCGCAGGGAGGGGTGACACCATACTACCATGTTTAATTTGTGTTTGATTTTACCTGCTGTAAACCGCAACATCGCGAGTGTTGTAAGAGTGTTAATTAAATGTTTTGACTATGTACCTTTATTTTACTGATCTTAAAACGTGTTTGACTATGGACCTTTTATGCGATTTGAGAATGTGTTACTATGTATTTTTATTTGACTTTACTTAAAGTTGTGTATGACTACACCGTCATTTTACTGTGAAAACCGAGTAAAAGAGGGAAATCATACCCCCTCTATGCTATAACCGAATTGTAATGACTGTATATTGCATTGCATTTCAATGGGGGATGCAGGGTAATGTTTAACTAGTATAAATGTAGGGAAGGTTGACTCTCGGGAGCAGGAATTTTGCTTACCTTGATTGACACTCAAGAGTGTGAAGTGTCAACAGGGGGGAATGAAGGGGTGCAAAATTCACCAGAACCCCCGCCCCCCCTGTGTTTGGGCTCATTCGAAGGAAATTTAATTTGGGACAATCTACCAAAAAGTTTGGAACTCTAAAGTGCTTATGGAAGAAACTATGAACTTGAATAGAATTATGAACTTTTACAAGACAAATTCAAGCCTGTGGGCGGACCTCGGGAACAAAAGAAGCTCACTTGCTTATTGGAACTGTCTGGGTGTGAGGACTGAGTTAACCTGTCTGGAAGAATGGGTATTTGAAAATCCTTCTCCACAAGAGACATTACCATCACAAAATCACCCAGAGGTAGCTTCCCATCAACATGGGTCTGGGCAAACCATTTCAGCATATACATCACAAAGAGGCCCAATCCAGCCTGTATGCTAAAGTCTCAGCACAAAAGGACATTGCAATTACCAAAATAATATTTCCTTCAGGAAACAGTTTTCGAACATCAACCCACCCAAGACATATCAACTTTAACGAGCCCGACAAAATATTACAAAGAAGAACCAAGCCCGCCAAAATTATACAAAGGATTGTGAACAGATTGGGTGGCAAGATTAGAACACTGAAATCGTATAACTGGCCACTGTTTTCAACAGAGGTTAGAGAGAGAGAGGAGAGGAGAGAGAGGTGGTTGCTACTACCTCATCAAGACAAGGAGAGAAACCAACGCGTCAGTTGTAAACTAACTTCTCCAGCATCGAAGTCTTGAAGTCCTGAAGGAAGGAAGAACATTACCATCTACCATTAACTATCAAAAGGATTGGTTAGCATAAGTCCCTGCCTGCCCTGGAATCTAACCTAGCGAGAATTAGGTATTGGGCGGTGGGAGGTATAATTTTACTGCAACCCCCTTTGAATGTGTAGTGTATGGTATTTTATTAGAGTGATTATAAGTTTGACCTTGTACCTTTCCTTGTATTGTTCTTTATTTGAGTGATTGTAAATTTGACCTTGTATTTTCTTACTAGAGTAGTAATCCTGTATTACCTTGACTGTAATAAAACCAAAGTTCTTTGCATCAAACCAGTGTCCTCTGCACTTTTGTCACACCCCCCAAATAAATCCAGAGTACAGAACCCAAGGGAGTGGGGGCGATTTGAAACTGCTCAAGTTGGTCAGAAGGGAACCTGACCCCCTCATCGAGACCACACACAACGACACCCCCCCACCCCCCCGACCTTTACAAGCCGCATAAGGAGATATTAGGGCAGTTGATCGAAGAGGTCATTTTTATGGAGCGTCTTGAAGGAGGAAAGAGAGGTAGAGAGGCAGAGAGGTTTAGGGAGGGAGTTCCAGAGCTTGGGGCCCAGGCAACAGAAGGCACGGCCACCGATGGTTGAGCGATTATAATCGGAGATGCTCAAGAGGGCAGAATTAGAGGAGCGCAGATATCTCGGGGGGTGATGGGGTTTAGGAGATTAGAGAGATAGGGAGGGGTGAGACCATGGTGCGATTACACTGAAGTGTCAGCATAGATTATGTTCTGGATTGCACTGTGATCCCACAAACCTCTGACTCAGAAGTGAGCATGCAAGCAGCCAAGCCAAGCTGACAATTTGTAATATCCCTGAAGTAGGGTGCTAAGAATAGACTATGGTTCTGGCTCCTGATTTCTTCTGAGCTGTGGGCTTTGAGTGAGGACAGTGTGGGGTAGGACTGCAATGCTCCGCGAGGTTGATTAGATTGTCTAGACTGTACTAGTCACTGCCCAGACTCGGCCCGGCTGAATGGTGAAATGAATGAAAGGCCAGGAGGGTCGGCACGATGTAAATGGACCTCAGCCAAAGTCAGCAGCTTCAGAAGAGTAGGGAAGGAAAATGAGTTCTGAGGAACCAGCAAATACTTACATTAATGTCTGCGAGGGGCGTATTGCAACACAAAATCGCCGCTTCCCCACAGCGAAGCAGCGAAACATTGCTGAGGCTCTCTGGGGCACCCATCGTCCAAAAGAAAAGCAAGACTTGCATTTCTATAGCACCTTTCACGACCATCGGAAGTCTCAAAAACGCTTTGCAGCCAATTAAGTACTTTTAGGAGTGCAGTCACTGTTGTAATGTGGGAAACGCGGCAGCCAATTTGCGCAAAGCAAGCTCCCACACACAGCAATGTGATAATGACCAGATAATCTGTTTTTGTTGTGCTGATTGAGGGATTATTATTGGCCAGGACACGGGGATAACTCCCATGCTCTTCTTTGAAATAGTGGCCATGGAATCTTTAATGTCGAAGTGAGAGAGCACACGGGGCCTCGGTATCATCTGAAAGACAGCACCTCCCGCAGTGCAGTACTCCTTCAGCACTGCACTCATATACAGTAGACACCTCAAATCACTGGAGAAATGCCACCAACGATGTCTCCGCAAGATCCTGCAAATCCCCTGGGAGGACAGACGCACCAACGTTAGCGTCCTCGACCAGGCCAACATCCCCAGCATCGAAGCACTGACCACAGTCGACCAGCTCCGCTGGGCAGGCCACATTGTCCGCATGCCCGACACGAGACTCTCAAAGCAAGCGCTCTACTCGGAACTTCTACACGGCAAGCGAGCCCCAGGTGGGCAGAGGAAACGTTTGAAGGACACCCTCAAAGCCTCCTTGATAAAGTGCAACATCCCCACCGACACCTGGGAGTCCCTGGCCAAAGACCGCCCGAAGTGGAAACATAGAAACATAGAAATTAGGTGCAGAAGTAGGCCATTCGGCCTTCGAGCCTGCACCACCATTCAATAAGATCATGGCTGATCATTCCCTCAGTACCCCTTTTCTGCTTTCTCTCCATACCCCTTGATCCCTTTGGCCGTAAGGGCCATATCTAACTCCCTTTTGAATATATCGAACGAACTGGCCTCAACAACTTTCTGCAGTAGAGAATTACACAGTTTAACTACTCTCTGAGTGAAGAAGTTTCTCCTCATCGTGGTCTTAAATGGCTTACCCCTTATTCTGAGACTGTGACGCCTGGTTCTGGAACTCCCCAGCAAAGGGAACATTCTTCCTGCCTCTAACCTGTCCAATCCCGTCAAAATTTTATATGTTTCTATGAGATCCCCTCTCATTCTTCTAAACTCCAGTGGATACAAGCCCAGTTGATCCAGACTCTCCTCATATGTTAGTCCTGCAATCCCAGGAATCAATTTGGTGAACCTTCACTGTACTCCCTTAATAGCAAGAATGTCCTTCCTCAGATTAGGAGGCCAAAACTGAACACAAAATTCAAGGTGTGGCCTCACCAAGGCCCTGTACAACTGCAGTAAGACCTCCCTGCTCCTATACTCAAATTCTCTAGCTATGAAGGCCAACATGCCGTTTGCCTTCTTCACCGCTTGCTGTACCTGCATGCCAAACTTCAATGACTGATGAGGAGGAAGAGCATCAGGGAGGGCGCTGAGCACCTCGAGTCTCGTCACCGAGAGCATGCGGAAAGCAAGCGCAGGCAGCGGAAGGAGCGTGCGGCAAACCAGTCCCACCCACCCCTTACTTCAACAACTGTCTGTTCCACATGTGACAGGGACTGTAATTCCCGTATTGGACTCTTCAGTCACCTGAGAACTCACTTTTAGAGTGGAAGCAAGTCTTCCTCGATTTCGAGGGACTGCCTATGATGATGACTGGGACTGTTGGCCCCGGTTTTTGTGCTTAAATTCCTGGAGTGGGACTTGAACCCACAACAATTCTGACTCAGAGGCAAGTCAGCCAGTTAATAAACTGCCTTTGGTAACAACCTGAAGGTAGTTTTACCGGAGCTTAGGCAGCACCTCCCAAACCCACGACCCCTACCACCTAGAAGGACAAGGGCAGCAGGCGCAAGAGAACACCTTCACCTCCACGTTCCCCTCCCAGTCGCACACCATCCTGACTTGGAAATATATCGGCCGTTCCTTCATCATCACTGGGTCAAAATCCTGGAACTTCCTCCCTAACAGCACTGTGGGAGCACCTTCACCACACGGACTGCAGCGGTTCAAGAAGGCGGCTCACCACCACCTTCTCGAGGGGCAATTAGGGATGGGCAATAAATGCCAGCCTCGCCAGCAATACCCACATACCATGAACGAATAAATTCTTGTCCACCCTTCTGACGAAGGATAGTGGTTACCAAAGGGGTATGAAGAAAATAAATAAGATACCGAAGACGAGTGGTTAATGAAAGTCCGGTGGTTGGCGACTTGGGTTAAAACATTGGGGGTTAATTTTCAGTTCCCGTCACAGGGGAGCTAACTTTGTGGAATGAACCGCTTGTCCGTTATAGGATTTCAATGGAACAAAGCTCGGGGAAGATTCTGTAGCTGCTGGGCGATCCACGCCTACAGCTCACTGCCCAGACAGCGAAATACTCCGAAAGTGTCTTGTTGTAGTCGATCAAATATATACCACATAATTCTGAAGCTCAATTTATTGGTGGTGACGTACTTCATTTCTGTAACAACGCTAAAACATACCTAAACGGTTTTAGTCAAAGTTTTAATGGGTTAAATTGCCGGAGATTATGGGATACATTCTCAATGTACCACCGAGGCGTAAAACCAATTTTGCTGGGTGGGACGGAAAACCAGACGGGTTTCTATAAATGGTGGATTAACCACAAGACTAGTATTATGGTGGTATGTTGAAAATCTACCCCTGTATTTCTAAATGCATTTATAGTGTCAGCCGTGGCTCAGTGGGCAGCATACTCACCTTTGGGTCAGAAGGTTGTGGGTTCAAATCCCACTGCAGGGACTTGAGCACATAAATCTAGGCCAACACTCCCAGTGTTGTGCTGAGGGAGCCTGGCACTTTAGGAGGGGCAGTCCTGAGGGAGTGCCACACTGTCAGAGGGGGCAGTACTGAGGGAGCGCCGCACTGTCGGAGGGGCAGTACTGAGGGAGCGCCGCACTGTCGGAGGGGCAGTACTGAGGGAGCGCCGCACTGTCGGAGGGGCAGTACTGAAGGAATGCTGCACTGTCTGAGGGAGTGCCACACTGTCGGAGGGGCAGCGCTGAGGGAAGCGCCACACTGTTGGAGGGAGCGCTGTACTGTCGGAGGTGCCGTCTTTTGGCTGAGACGTGAAACCGCGGCCCTCATCTGCTCTCTCGGGTGAATGTAAAAGATCCCATGGCACTATTTCGAAGAAGAGCAGCGGGGAGTTCTCCCTCGATCAACAACACAAAAATAAAACAGATTATCTGGTCATTATCTCATTGTTGTTTGTGGGAGCTTGCTGTGCGCAAATTGGCTGCCGCGTTTCCCACATTACAACAGTGACTACACTTCAAAAAGTATTTCATTCCACGTGCAGTGGTTGTGAAAGGCGCTATATAAAGGCACGTCTTTCTTTTTTTATGTTTGAAAAATCAAGTACAACACCAGTGGAAATGCCACTCAGCCTTAGTCAGCGACTTTGCAAGTGAAGGGAAGGGACATTTCTGAGCTTGATAACGAGGGTCTTGACTGACTTTACTATTGTTTCAGCTTTCCAGAAGATCTTCCTTCAGAATTCTGGAAGAGTGGCTTCTCAAGAGGAATCAGAGCTCAATGCTGCTCGTGATCATTAAAGTAAGTCTCAGAAGATAAATACATAAGGTGTCAGCTGAAGTTACAAAAGGAGCAAGATAAGTGAGGATGAGAGAAGCTTGCAGATTGCAGGAGGGAGCAGGAGACGGTGATAAATGAAGCATTTTTCTCTATAATGCATCACGATAATTGCCTCGTTTTCTCTGTGAAGTAGAGATGGGGGGGTGGAGAAATCGCAAGGCTCACTCACGGAAACTGGCCCGGCCTGTTTTGATGCAACAACCACAGAATATAAATGTAGGGGTAGTTTTCCAACTTGCCGCCACTTAGCGAAAATGACAGATTTGCATTTTCACTAAAATCAATCGGCAATGGCAAGTTGTAAAGCTACCTGTTGGTACGTGAGGGGGAGAGGGAGAGAGAGCGACCCTAGCCTAGCAACAGCCAGTGTTCAAGATTGAAGTAAGGTAGCATTGCTAACTATAAATGTCTCACTACTGCGACTTACCGAAAGGTTTTTGATGCACCTACGTTGCAGAGAAATGTAAACTTGTGTGCGTAAGAATCAAAGGAAGGATATTTCATTGACCATTGACTACCATATAAGGCAATGCCAGTTCCAGTTGATGAGCAGAAGAGTGGACAGGTGCAGCGTCCAAAATTCGGAGTACCGGAATACAGAATGTTCTGGAATCCGGACTCCGGACCGATTGGTGGCAGGGTCGTCCGGAATCCGTAAAATGTTCCGGAATCCGGACCCGCCGACCCTGACCTCGGGCCTCGCCTCACTGCTGTTGCCCTTACCTTGGGGCCTCATCGCGGCCCGCCCGGACACCTCCTCCGCGACGGGGCCCGTCCGAGCAGCTCCTCTGCGACGGGGACCGTCCGAACAGCTCCTTCGCGACGGGGCCCGTCCGAGCAGCTCCTCCGCGACGGGGCCCGTCCGAGCAGCTCCTCCGCGACGGGGCCCGTCCGAACAGCTCCTCCGCGACGGGGCCCGTCCGAACAGCTCCTCCGCGACGGGGCCCGCCCGAACAACTCCTCCGTGACGGGGCCCGTCCGAGCAGCTCCTCCGCGATGGGGCCCGTCCGAACAGCTCCTCCGCGACGGGGCCCATCCGAACAGCTCCTCCACGATGGGGCCCATCTGAACACCTGCTCCGCGATGGGGCCCATCCGAACACCTGCTCCGCGATGGGGCCCATCCGAACACCTTCTACGCGACAGGGCCCGCCCAAACACCTCCTCCGCAATGGGGCCCTGCCCGAACACCTCCCCCGCGATGGGGCCTGCCCAAACACCTCCCCCTCCATGGGGCCCGTTCAAACACCTCCCCCGTGACGGAGCTCGCCCGAACACCTCCTCTGCAACGGGGCCCACCTGAACAGCTCCTCGGCGGGGACACCACCCCCCCCTCCCCCCGCCACACTTCCTTTCTGACATTCCGAAATGTGGAAATAGCCAAACCAAGGCTCGGGTGTTACCGGATTCATGACGTCAGAAAGACGTTCCAAAAGTCCGGCAAAATGTGGAATCTGGAAACGGCCTTGGTCCTGAGGGTTCCAGATGCTGCACCTGTATTAATAATATGCTTTCGTGTTAAGTTTCAGAAGAGAGAAAGTTGCTAGAATCAGAGCATGTCCACATTCAAATCTGCTGTCAAAACACCGCTTGCAAATTGCTCTGGAGAAGGGCCAAGATAGATTGGATAGGACGGACCTATTTCCTTTAGCAGAGAGGTCAACAACCAGGGGGCATAGGTTTAAAGTCATTGCGGGAAGGTTTAGAGGGAATTTGAGGGGAAATGTCTTCACCCAGAGGGTGGTGGGGTCTGGAACTCACTGTCTGAAAGGGTGGTAGAGGCAGAAACCCTCACCACATTTAAAAAGTACTTGGATGTGCACTTGAAGTGCCGTAACCTACAGGCTACGGACCGAGAGCTGGAAAGTGGGATTAGGCTGGATAGCTCTTTGTCGGCCAGCGGGGACACGATGGGCCAAAATGGCCTCCTTCTCTGCTGTAAATTTCTATGATTCTTTGAAGGAATTATACTCCGCTTTTATAGAAACATAGAAACATAGAAAATAGGTGCAGGAGTAGGCCATTCGGCCCTTCTAGCCCGCACCGCCATTCAATGAGTTCATGGCTGAACATGCAACTTCAGTACGCCATTCCTGCTTTCTCGCCATATACCCTTGATCCCCCTAGTAGTAAGGACTACATCTAACTCCTTCTTGAATATATTTAGTGAATTGGCCTCAACAACTTTCTGTGGTAGAGAATTCCACAGGTTCACCACTCTCTGGGTGAAGAAGTTTCTCCTCATCTCGGTCCTAAATGGCTTACCCCTTATCCTTAGACTGTGACCCCTGGTTCTGGACTTCCCCAACATTGGGAAAATTCTTCCTGCATCTAACCTGTCTAAATCCGTCAGAATTTTAAATGTTTCTATGAGTTCCCCTCTCATTCTTCTGAACTCCAGTGAATACAAGCCCAGTTGATCCAGTCTTTCTTGATATGTCAGTACTGCCATCCCGGGAATCAGTCTGGTGAACCTTCGCTGCACTCCCTCAATAGCAAGAATGTCCTTCCTCAAGTTAGGAGACCAAAACTGTACACAATACTCCAGGTGTGGCCTCACCAAGGCCCTGGAGATTATTTTGATGTTAAAGTAGAAAAAAATTAAGTGATTATAACCGTATGACTGAATTTGTTACTACTCCCCAAGTCAACAACAGAAGATAGTTTAAAACAACACTGCTTTGCTGAGTCTGACACAGGGTCCCAAACCTTTCAATAGAATTGCAAGAGGCACGTGGGTTTTCTTTACATACATACCTGACTGACACCTGCTTTATGTTTAAGAGACACGTATTTAAATGTAATTTGTTCTCATCATTCTTTGACAAATATTTTTCCTGTCTTGTTCAAAATGAGTAGTCCACCTGGCCATCAGAGAGTGATCGATAAAGAAAGACTTGCATTTATATAGCACCTTTCACGACCACCAGATGCCTCAAAATGCTTTCCAGCCAATGAAGTACTCTTGGAGTGCAGTCACTGTTGTATTGTGGGAAACGCAGCAGCCAAGTTGCGCACAGCAAGCTCCCACAAACAGCAACGTGATAATGACCAGATAATCTGTTATTAGCGATGTTGATTGAGGGATAAATATTGGCCCCAGGACACTGGGGATAACTTCCCCTGCTCCTCTTCGAAATAGTGCCGCTGGATCTTTTACGTCCACCTGAGAGGGCAGACGGGGCCTCGGTTTAACAAAAGACGGCCCCTCTGACAGTGCAGCACGCCTTCAGTATTGCACTGGGAGTGTCAGCCTAGATTTTGACGTGCTCAAGTTGCTGGAGTGGGATTTGAATCAACAACCTTCTAACTGTGAGACCGTGAGTGCTACCCACTGAGCCACGGCTGACAGGAGCCTGAAGTCTTCGTCACGGTTTAGTGAAGCTTTTATTTTACTGCCTTCTGAGGTTGAAGACAATTGTTTGAGGATAATGTGATACAACCAGCAACCAAAATACAGTAACAAGGGTTTTTCGATCAATCCCTGGGCCTCGCTTCAAATTACCTCGACATCGGAGAATTAAAGGCACATTCTGGGTCAAAGAGAGTGAGAGTTTGCCTACGGCAGTGCTCCGAAATGCTGAGCCTCAGAAAAAATATCAAGTTTAAAATGCCCTGGAATGTAATAGGGGCCTCTTAGATGTATACAATACAAAGTGGAATAGAACTGCTAAACACTATTTCAATTTAAAGGCTCGGAGCAAGGGAAATGTAGGCACAAATTGATAAAATGCAAGTTCAGACCAGTTTTCACGTTTTCCTGCAGAGAATGATAAATATCTGGATCTTGGTCAATGGAGGCCAAAGCTCTACAATCATTTAAGAATCAATAGATGTCGTGATCAGGGAACTGAAGGTTTCTATGAGGTTTAATGGCCTGTGGATTTTCAGCCCAAAGGTTATTCTATTAATTTAGAAAATGAAAGACTGTCATTTATATAGCGCCTTTCACGACCACCAGATGTTCCAAAGCACATTGAAGCCAATGAAGTACTTTTTGAAGTGTAATCACTGTTGTAATGTAGGAAACACGGCAACCAATTTACGCACAGCAAGCTCCCACAAACAGCATCATCATAGGCAGTCCCTCGGAATCGAGGAAGGCTTGCTTCCACTCTTAAAATGAGTCCTTAGGTGGCTGTGCAGTCCGATACAAGAACCACAGTCCCTGTCACAGGTGGGACAGATAGTCATTGAGGGAAGAGGTGGGTGGGACAGGTTTGCCGCATGCTCTTTCTGCGCTTGGTTTTTGCATGCTCTCGGCGATGAGACTCGAGGTGCTCAGCGCTCTCCCGATGCACTTCCTCCACTTAGGCGGTCTTTGGCCAGGGACTCCCAGGTGTCGGTGGGGATGTTGCACTTTATCAGGGAGCCTTTGAGGGTGTCCTTGTAACGTTTCCTTTGCCCACCTTTGGCACATTTGCCGTGAAGGCGTTCCGAGTAGAGCGCTTGCTTTGGGAGTCTCGTGTCGGGCATGCGGACAATGTGGCCTGCTCAGCGGAGCTGATCAAGTGTGGTCAGTGCTTCGATGCTGGGGATGTTGGCCTGGTCGAGGACGCTAACGTTGGTGCATTGTCCTCCCAGGGGTTTTGTAGGATCTTGCGGAGACACAAACAGCATGCGATAATGAGTAGATAAGCTGTGTTTTTGTTATGTTGATTGAAGGAACCAGGGCACTTGAACCTACAACCTTCTGACTCAGAGGCAAGAGGGCTACCCATGGAGTCACAGCTGACATGCTGATACAAGATACACACAGTGGGCTAGATCTTCCGCTCAATCTTCATCAGGGGCTGAAAATCCAGCCAACGTGGCCAACACGTGACCCTTCGAGCCGTAGCCAGCCCAACCAAGCTTGAGCCAGTTGCTTTCCTTCTCAGACTCTTGCACCCAAGGCTAACTTAGACTTTAGCTCAGCTGCTGTACTTTACGTTGCCCGGGATTGGAGGACTGGAGAAACGTTGGATCCCGTTGGGTGGATTTAGATGTTTTTTTCCAGCATTGGTGATTATCCTGCTCACCATCCCTCCAGAACCAGGCAGATCAAAGGACTACTGCTTCTAAGCTTTGGAAGAGGGAGGGGTGAGAGGTCGGGGAGGAGGAAGAGAGCGGGGACGGAAGAAGGGGGCTTGAATTTGTTTGAGTGCATGGAGGTCTCGTCCTTTTTGGATGCAGGGGTTCCTGAGCTTCTGTAAGTCGGATTCTCATATTTCGAACGTGGCTCAGACAGCTTATATATTAATTTTTCTTCGGTGGGGGCCAATGTGCCCTCTCGCTGTGGCACAGTGAGTCAGATGGTTGTGGGTTCAAGTCCCATTCCAGTGCTGAGGAAGTGCTGCACTGTCGGAGGTGCTGTCTTTTAGATGAGACGTTAAACTGCGGACTGCAGGAAGATATCAATCAACTGGTCAGGTGGGCAGAACAGTGGCAACTTGAATTTAATCCAGAGAAGTGTGAGATAATGCATTTGGGGAGGGCTAATAAGGAAAGGGAATACACATTAAATGGTAGCACACTGAGAAGTGTAGAGGAACAAAGGGACCTTGGAGTGCATGTCCACAGATCCCTGAAGGTAGCAGGCCAGGTAGTTAAGGAGGTTAAGAAGGCATACAGAATGCTTGCCTTTATTAGCCGAGGCATAGAATACAAGAGCGGGGGGGGTTATGCTTGAACTGTATAAGACACTGGTTAGGCCACAGCTGGAGTACTGCATGTAGTTCTGGTCACCACATTACAGGAAGGATGTGATTGCACTGGAGAGGGTACAGAGGAGATTTATGAGGATGTTGCCAGGAGTGGAGAATCTAAGCTATGAGGACAGATTAGATAGGCTGGGTTTGTTTTCATTGGAACAGAGGAGGCTGAGGGGAGACCTCATTGAGGTGTATAAAATTATGAGGGGCCTAGATAGAGTGCATAGAAAGGGCCTATTTCCCTTAGCAGTGGGGTCAATAACCAGGGGACATAAATTTAAAGTAATTGGTAGAAGATTTAGAGGGGATTTGAGGAGAAATTTCTTCACGCAGAGGGTTTTAGGGGTCTGGAACTCACTGCCTGAAAGGGTGGTAGAGGCAAAAACCCTCAACACATTTAAAAAGTACTTGGATGTGCACCTGAAGTGCCATAACCTGCAGGGTTATAGACCTAGAGCTGGAAAGTAGGATTTGGCTGGATAGCCTCTTGTTGGCCGGCGCGGACACAATGGACCAAAATGGCCTCCTTCCGTGCTGTAAACTTCTATGATTCTATGATTCTAAACCGAGGCCCCGTCTGCTCTCTCAGGTGGACGTAAACGATCCCATGGCACTATTTTGAAGAAGACCAGGGGAGTTCTCCCCGGTTTCCCGCGGCCAATATTTATCCCTCAATCAACATCACTAAAAAACAGATTGTGTGGTCATTAGCACGTTACTGTGTGTGGGAACTTACTGTGCACAAATCGGCTGCCGTGTTTCCCACATTACAACAGTGACTACACTCCAAAAATACTTCATTGGCTGTGAAGCATTTTGAGACGTCCGGTGGCCAGGATCATCATCATCGGCAGCCCCTCGGAGTCGAGGATGACTTGCTTCCACACTAATATGAGTTCTCAGGTGACTGATGAGTCCAATGCAGGACCTACAGTCTCTGTCACAGTGGTTGAAGGAACAGGTGCCTGGTTTGCCGCACGCTCCTTCCGCTGTCGACGCTTGGCTTCCGCTTGCTCTCGGCGACGAGACCCGAGGTGCTCAGCGCCCTCGCGGATGCTTTTCCTCCACTTTGGGCAGTCTTGGGCCAGGGACTCCCAGGTGTCGGTGGGGATGTTATATTTTTTCAAGGAGGCTTTGAGGGTGTCCTTGAAGCATTTCCTCTGCCCACATGGGGCTTTCTTGCCATGTCGGAGCTCCAAGTAGAGTGCTTGCTTTGGGAGTCTCGTGTCGGGCATGTGGACGATGTGGCCTGTCCAGTGGAACTGATCGAGTGTGGTCAGTGCTTCGAGGCTGGGGATATTGGCCTGAGCGAGGACACTGTCGTTGGTGCGCCTATCCTGCCAATGGATTTGCAGGATCTTGCAGAGGCAACGTGAGTGGTACTTCTCCAGTGTTTTGAGGTGACTGCTGTATATGATCCACGTCTCTGTAGACCATGAGCTTGATGCCGGGTTTTAAGGCCTGGTCTTCAAACACTCTCGTGAAAGGCGCTATAGAAATGCAAGTCTTTCTTTCTTCCTAAGTTGTGCGGCCGTGCATTAATAGGAAAGATCCCGCGCAGTCCCGGTCAGCGGCTTCTCCATCGTAAACCCCGCGCATGCGCAGACATTTAAAGGGACCGCGCATTGAAAGAAGCGGGCCGCGAAGAGCAAAGTGCAGCTCATGGGGAACATTGGCGGGGGCTTATATATTTTAGCAAACTGTGGCTCGGATTTGCTGCAAAAGTCAAGTAATTCTCACTCGTCAACATTAACACACGAGGAAAGGTTGAGTAGGTTGGGCCTCTACTCATTGGAATTCAGAAGAATGAGAGGTGATCTTATCGAGGTGTATAAGATTATGAGGGGGCTCGAAAAGGTGGATGCAGAGAGGATATTTCCACTGATGGGGGAGACTAGAACTAGAGGGCATAATCTTAGACTAAGGGGCCGCCCATTTAAAACTGAGATGAGGAGAGATTTCTTCTCTTAGAGGGTTGTAAATTTGTGGAATTCGCTGCCTCAGAGAGCTGTGGAAGCTGTGTCTTTGAATATATTTAAAACAGAGATAGACAGTTTCTTAATCAATAAGGGGATAAGGGGTTATGGGGAGCGGGCAGGGAAGTGGAGCTGAGTCCATGATCGGATCAGCCATGATCGTATTAAATGGCGGAGCAGGCTCGAGGGGCCGTTTGGCCGACTCCTGCTCCTATTTCTTATGTTATTATGTTCTTCTAAATCTAAGGGCCCAGCTTTAAAACCTTGCACATCACTGATCTAACCCATACACTCAAAAGGAAGAAGATAATTGCTAAAAATAAATCGATAAAGGCTAGCTTTGCAAAGTACATACTGTAATCTGAACACTGTTGGTGGCCTGTATTACGTTCACCCAGCTAAGGCTGTGATAGTGTCACGCTGAACTAAGTTATGTTGTGTTACAATTGAAGAGGTAACTCTGTGATATTGTAACTGATAAGCTAGGTTATTGCTCTCCTTGCGATGATTAAGTTGCTTGACTACATGGAAGTAAGGCAATAAAGCGCCACCTTTTTGTAAATAAAATTGCCATGTTCAGTCCTTGCTATCTTAAGAGTTAAATAGGGCCTTGCGATTGTGGTGCATTATGTGGAATGATTCAATGTAAGCCAAACTAAGTATCACCATAAAATCCCAAATAAAACACCAACAACGTAACATTATATAGTGCCTATAACACCTTAAGAACATAAGAACATAAGAAATAGGAGCAGGAGTAGGCCATACAGCCCCTCGAGCCTGCTCCGCCATTTAATAAGATCATAGCTGATCCGATCATGGACTCAGCTCCACTTCCCCGCCCGCTCCCCATAACCCTTTATTCTTTTATCGATTAAGAAACTGTCTATTTCTGTCTTAAATTTATTCAATGTCCCAGCTTCCACAGCTCTCTGAGGCAGCGAATTCTACAGATTTACAACCCTCTAACAGAAGATATTTCTCCTCATCTCGGTTTTAAATGGGCGGCCCCTTATTCTAAGATTATGCCCTCTAGTTCTAGTCTCCCCCACCAGTGGAAACATCCTCTCTGCATCCACCTTGTCAAGCCCCCTCATAATCTTATACGTTTCGATAAGATCATCTCGGATTCTTCTGAATTCCAATGAGTAGAGGCCCAACCTACTCAACCTTTCCTCATAAGTCAACCCCCTCATCCCCGGAATCAACCTAGTGAACCTTCTCTGAACTGCCTCCAAAGCAAGTATATCCTTTCGTAAATATGGAAACCAAAACTGCACGCAGTATTCCAGGTGTGGCCTCACTAATACCCTGTATAACTGAAGCAAGACTTCCCTGCTTTTATACACCACCCCCTTTTGCAATAGTCATTCCATTGGCCTTCCTGATCACTTGCTGTACCTGCATACTATCCTTTTGTGTTTCATGCACAAGGACCCCCAGGTCCCGCTGTACTGCAGCAGTTAGCAATCTTTCTCCATTTAAATAATAACTTGCTTTTTGATTTTGTGCAGAAGAGATTTGATCGAGGTGTTCAAAATCATGAGGGGTCTGGATAGAGTAGAGAGAGAGAAAGTGTTCCCATTGGTGGAAGGGTCGGGAACCAGAGGACACAGATTGAAGGCGATTGGCAGAAGGACCAAAGGCGACATGAGGGAAAACGTTTTTACGCAGCGAGTGGTTAGGATCTGGAATACGCTGCCTGAGAGGATGGTGGAGGCAGACTCAATCGCGGCATTCAAACGGGAGTTGGATAAGTACCTGAAGGAAATAAATGTGTGGGGCTACGGGGAAAGGGGCGGGGGAGTGGGACTGGCTGAGGTGCTCTTGCAGAGAGCCGGCACGGGCTTGACGGGCCGAATGGCCTCCTTCTGTGCTGTAACCGTTCTACGATCTATCGTAAAATGTCCTTCAAAGGAGCATTATCAAACAAAGTAAATCTCAAATATAAACCTCAAAAGGGTCCAAATTGCAGCAGTTCTGGAACCACATGAAAGGAGATGTTGAATCTATGCTTAGAAGTATGGATTTGAATCTTTCACGATGATTACATTAGGCTTAGAACCACATAGACCACAGATCTCTTTTCCCCAACAGTTCCAAGGAAACAAAGACTTGCATTTCTGTAGCACCTGCGTCAGCCAATGAAGTACTTTTTGGAGTGTAGTCACTGTTGTAATGTAGGAAACGCAGCAGCCAATTTGCGCACAGCAAGCTCCCACAAACAGCAATGTGATAATGACCAGATAATCTGTTTTTGTTATGTTGGTTGAGGGATAAATATTGGTCCAGGAGATGACACAGTCATTTTCCAACATTCCATTGACTCTGGATCAGTTCCTATGGAGTGGAGGGTAGCCAATGTAACCCCACTTTTTAAAAAAGGAGGGAGAGAGAAAACAGGGAATTATAGACCGGTCAGCCTGACATCGGTAGTGGGTAAAATGATGGAATCAATTATTAAGGATGTCATAGCAGTGCATTTGGAAAGAGGTGACATGATAGGTCCAAGTCAGCATGGATTTGTGAAAGGGAAATCATGCTTGACAAATCTTCCGGAATTTTTTGAGGATGTTTCCAGTAGAGTGGATAAGGGAGAACCAGTTGATGTGGTATATTTGGACTTTCAGAAGGCGTTCGACAAGGTCCCACACAAGAGATTGATGTGCAAAGTTAGAGCACATGGGATTGGGGGTAGTGTACTGACATGGATTGAGAACTGGTTGTCAGACAGGAAGCAAAGAGTAGGAGTAAATGGGTACTTTTCAGGATGGCAGGCAGTGACTAGTGGGGTACCGCAAGGTTCTGTGCTGGGGCCTCAGCTGTTTACACTGTACATTAATGATTTAGATGAGCGGATTAAATGTAGTATCTCCAAATTTGCGGATGACACTAAGTTGGGTGGCAGTGTGAGCTGCGAGGAGGATGCTGTGAGGCTGCAGAGCGACTTGGATAGGTTAGGTGAGTGGGCAAATGCATGGCAGATGAAGTATAATGTGGATAAATGTGAGGTTATCCACTTTGGTGGTAAAAACAGAGAGACAGACTATTATCTGAATGGTGACAGATTAGGAAAAGGGGAGGTGCAAAGAGACCTGGGTGTCATGGTACATCAGTCATTGAAGGTTGGCATGCAGGTGCAGCAGGCGGTTAAGAAAGCAAATGGCATGTTGGCCTTCATAGCAAGGGGATTTGAGTACAGGGGCAGGGAGGTGTTGCTACAGTTGTACAGGGCATTGGTGAGGCCACACCTGGAGTATTGTGTACAGTTTTGGTCTCCTAACCTGAGGAAGGACATTCTTGCTATTGAGGGAGTGCAGCGAAGGTTCACCAGACTGATTCCCGGGATGGCGGGACTGACCTATCAAGAAAGACTGGATCAACTGGGCTTGTATTCACTGGAGTTCAGAAGAATGAGAGGGGACCTCATAGAAACATTTAAAATTCTGACGGGGTTAGACAGGTTAGATGCAGGAAGAATGTTCCCAATGTTGGGGAAGTCCAGAACCAGGGGTCACAGTCTAAGGATAAGGGGTAAGCCATTTAGGACCGAGATGCGGAGGAACTTCTTCACCCAGAGAGTGGTGAACCTGTGGAATTCTCTACCACAGAAAGTTGTTGAGGCCAATTCACTAAATATATTCAAAAAGGAGGTCCTTACTGCTAGGGGGATCAAGGGGTATGACGAGAAAGCAGGAATGGGGTACTGAAGTTGAATGTTCAGCCATGAACTCATTGAATGGCGGTGCAGGCTAGAAGGGCCGAATGGCCTACTCCTGCACCTATTTTCTATGTTTCTATGAGGGATTCTTCTTCAAAATAGTGCCATGGGATCTTTTACGTCCACCTGAAAGAGCAGACAGGAACTTGGTTTAACGTCTTATCTGAAAGACGGCACCTCCAACAGTGCAGCGCTCCCTCAGCACTGCCCCTCCGACAGTGCGGCGCTCCCTCAGCACTGTCCCTCCGACAGTGCAGCGCTCCCTCAGCACTGCCCCTCCGACAGTGCAGCGCTCTTTCAGCACTGCACTGGGAGTGTCAGCCTAGATTTATGTGCTCAGGCCTCTGGAGTGGGACTTGAACCCACAACCTTCTGACTCAGAGGCGAGAGTGCTGCCCACTGAGATACTGGCTGACACACATATACATATCAATTTCAATCTTCGGTGTTAGTCATTCTGTGCTGGGAGCATTAAAATGAATGGGCAGAAAATGACGGAAGAGGTACACTTGAATTCCCACTGTTTTCTCCAGGCACGTAATGCTCTGTGATGGGAGCACTGAAGACAAAAAAAAAATGATCCCAAAACAGTAAGGGGTTTAATATTCATTTTGATTTTGGGCGCTGGTGTAAAATGGGAGATATTGAATGAGCTGGCCATTAAATAGAAGAGAAAATTGGGTGGGAGCTATAGTGGGTGTCCAATTCAATATCAGCCATTGCCTGAAGTTCAAGTCATACCTGATCCTTCGCCCCTGTATTTATCATGGACAGGAAAGCCTGCACCTCAACAGCAACAACAACTTCTATTTATCTGCATCATCATCATTGGCAGTCCCTCGGAATCGAGGAAGACTTGCTTCCACTCTAAAAGTGGGTTCTCAGGTGACTGAACAGTCCAATTCTGGAATTACAGTCTCTGTCACAGGTGGGACAGACAGTGGTTGAAGGAAAGGGTGGGTGGGGAGTCTGGTTTGCCGCACGCTCCTTCCGCTGCCTGCGCTTGATCTCTGCATGCTCTCGGCGACGAGACTCGAGGTGCTCAGCGCCCTCCCGGATGCTCTTCCTCCACTTAGGGCGGTCTTTGGCCAGGGTCTCCCAGGTGTCGGTGGGGATGTTGCACTTTATCAGGGAGGCTTTGAGGGTGTCCTTGAAACGTTTCCTCTGCCCACCTGAGGCTCGCTTTCCATGTAGGAGTTCCGAGTAGAGCGCTTGCTTTGGGAGTCTTGTGTCGGACATGCGAACAATGTGGCTCGCCCAACGGAGCTGGTCGAGTGTGGTCAGTGCTTCGATGTTGGGGATGTTGGCCTGATCGAGGACACTGACGTTAGTGCATCTGTTCTCCCAGGGGATTTGCAGGATCTTGCGGAGACATCGTTGGTGGTATTTCTCCTGTGATTTCAGGTGTTTACTATATATGGTCCATATACAGTTGTATTTATATAGTACCTTTAACATAGTAAAATGTCCCCAGATGTGTCACAGAAGTATTGTAAGACCCAAAATTTTGCACCTAACCACATAAGGAGAAATTAGCGCAGATGACCAAAAGCTCGGTTAAAGGGGTAGGTTTTAAGGAGCATCTTAAAGGAGGAGAGAGAAGTAGAGAGACGGCGAAGTTTAGGCAAATAATTCCAGAGTTTGGGGGCTAGGCCGATGGTGGAGTGATTATAATCATGGATGCTCAAGAGACCAGAATTAGAGAAGCACAGACATCTCGGAGGGTTATGGGGTTGGAGGAGATTACAGAGATAAGGAGGGGCTGAGGGTCATGTAGGGATTTGTAAACAAGGATGAGAATTTTGAAATCGAGGCGTTGCTTAACCGGGAGCCAATGTAGGTCAGCGAGCACAGGGGGTGATGAGTGAACGGGACTTGGTGCGAGTTAGGACACGGGCAGCTGAGTTTTGGATCACCTCTAGTTTATCTGGGTTGAATGTGGGAGGCCAGCCAGGAGTGCAGATAGTTAATCCAGAAGGGGATATATAACATGACTGTGCAAATGTGTTCAGTTCCAAGTACCGCCCATCCCTCATAGTCACACAGACTGATCGAGTGAGCCCATGCTTCCAGCAGAGAACACTGCCCATTCTGTCAGAAAAATGTGGTTGGCACGGAACATGATTTCTCAATATTCAACCCCAAAGTGTGTGGCTCCCAACCGTCAGTGTACCATTGTAAAACAAATCATCTCTACTACATCACCCCCTGTGCTCGCTGACCTACATTGGCTCCCAGTTAAGCAGCACCTCGATTTCAAAATTCTCATCCTTGTTTTCAAATCCCTCCATGGCCCTCGCCCCTCCCTTTCTCTGTAATCTCCTCCAGCCCCACAACCCTCCAAGATGTCTGCGCTCCTCTAATTCTGCCCTCCTGAGCGTCCCTGATTATAATCGCTCCACCATCGGTGCCCGTGCCTTCTGTTGCCTGGGCCCCAAGCTCTGGAACTCCCTCCCTAAATCTCTCCGCCTCTCTACCTCTCTCTCCTCCTTCAAGACGCTCCTTAAAACCTGCCTCTTTGACCAAGCTTTTGGTCACCTGCGCTAATTTCTACATATGGGGCTCGACATCAGAATGTTTTAATCTCATAATGCTCCTGCAAAGGACCTTGGGATGTAAAAGGTGCTATATAAATACAAGCTTTTGCTGTTGTTGCGTTCTGAGATGTGAAATTGATTTTTACTCAAAATATCGAAATGTTGCGAGCCGTATGCAGGCAGAAGGCTTAGAGTTTTTAATAGCGTGATGCCCAGCTGTTCAATTGCTTCATCTTAATACAGGGACTAACCGGATTGGCTGGTTCAGCACTCAATGAGCTTTGTCAAGATGAAAATGCAGATGCCCGCTCAGTCTGTGAAAGGGTAACTTCATTAAAATAAACGTGTTTAGCTGTAACATTTCGTGAGGATTTCCCGCCTGTTGACACCAGCAGAGAGACATCTACTTCAGCTTTACTTGGTTTATCTATCCAGGAAACCTCATCATAGGCAGTCCCTCGGAATCGAGGAAGACTTGCTTCCTCTCTTAAAATGAGTCCTTAGGTGGCTGAACAGTCCAATACGAGAACCACAGTCCCTGTCACAGGTGGGACAGATAGTCGTTGAGGGAAAGGGGAGGGTGGGACTGGTTTGCCGCAAGCTCCTTCCGCTGCCTGCGCTTGCTTTCTGCATGCTCTCGGCGACGAGACTCGAGGTGCTCAGCGCCCTCCAGGATGCGCTTCCTCCACTTAGGGCGTACTGGTCTTTGGTCAGGGACTCCCAGGTGTCGGTGGAGATGTTGCACTTTTATCAGGGAGGCTTTGAGGGTGTCCCTTGTAACGTTTCCTCTGCCCACCTTTGGCTCGTTTGCCGTGAAGGAGTTCCAAGTAAAGCGCTTGCTTTGGGAGTCTCGTGTCTGGCATGCGGACAATGTGGCCCTGCCCAGCGGAGCTGATCAAGTGTGGTCAGTGCTTAGATGCTGGGGATGTTGGCCTGGTCGAGGACGCTAATGTTGGTGTGTCTGTCCTCCCAGGGGATTTGTAGGATCTTGCGGAGGCATCGTTGGTGGTATTTCTCCAGCGACTTGAGTTGTCTGCTGTACATGGTCCATGTCTCTGAGCCATACAGGAGGGCGGGTTTCACTACAGCCCTGCAGACCATGAGCTTGGTGGCAGATATGAGTTTCTGATCTTCAAACACTCTTTTCCTCAGGCGGCCAAAGGCTGCACTGGCGCACTGGAGGCGGTGTTGGATCTCGTCGTCGATGTCTGCTCTTGTTGATAAGAGGCTCCCGAGGTATGGGAAATGAAAACCTATTGGCCCAGAAATTGGGGTCAGAGGCTTCCCGCAGACAAACGCTCCGACCTGAAAGACCTCTACGAATTTACCCGGCGGTCCGGGAGGAGCTTGAGATTCCGGTGGGGAGGCCTTCTCTTCCCGCGCTACGGAGCGCGCTCCCGCCCTCTCGGTTCCCACGGAGACGGTGCAGTCACGTGTGGCTGCTCAGCCAATCAGGTACAGTATTCCACAGCTTTCTCATTAATAGCAATGGGAGCTCCGTATCTACCAGTTCTCATTGCTATTAATGGGAACAAAAACAAACACGCTAAACACCATAATAAAAAATAAAAAACACACCTTACACAATTCAAATTAATTGAAATTAAAATGTCTTAGAAAAAAAAACATTGTTCTGATTTTTGTAATTAAGGTTAAAAATAAACTTACCTTAGTAGGCAGGATTTTTTTAACAATAAAATGTGCTTTTTTAATTTAATTTTATTGTATTTTTGCATGTTTTATAACTCTTATGTCTGTAAAAGTATATTTGAGGACACCCGCTGGGCAAGGTTCGGGTAAATCCCGCAATCTTGCCCGTGCAAATGTCCTCGTTCCCGAGACTGAAAATAACTTTAAAAAATAACATCACATATTTCAAAGGAATAAAAATTGAATTTAATTAATTACTTAAAATAAAAGTTTAATTTTTCAATTTTTTTTTTACATATTTTAAATGGTCTAAAAATAAACTTACCTTATTTAACAAATGTTTAAATTATTTAGAAAAATGTATTTTTCTGTACTTTAGAAGTCTTACGCTGATAAAAGCAAGCCTTAAACAAGAAAGGAGAGACTAAAGACAAAAAGGTTTCATTTTTATCACATCTATGCAGGATCCCAACGACAAAAGAGTTCATGGAAAAGAACCGGTTACAAGTTAGCAAACATTATCCATCATCAATGGTTCACCAGCCGCTGAAAACCCTCAACCCCCCCACTGAAAGGTCTCGACCAAATTATTCACTCTCCGCTGAATTTATTCTCTGTGCACCAAAATTACACACCCTCCAACAAAGTTACTCACCTCCGAGTAAAACTCCTCATCCTCTACTGGGTGTCCTCTCCTCCTACTGGGATTCCTCATCCCCTACTGGGTGTCCTCTCCTCCTACTGGGATTCCTCATCCCCTATGGGATTCCTCATCCCCTACTGGGTGTCCTCTCCTCCTACTGGGATTCCTCTCCCCCTACTGGGATTCCTCTCCAACTGGAGTCCTCACCCCTTACTGGGATTCCTCATCCCCTTCTGGGATTCCTCTCCTACTGGGAATCCTCCACCTACTGGGGTCCTCATCTCCTACTGGGAGTCCTCTCTACCCCATTCTGTTTACAGAGAAACATACACATTTACAGCGCAGAAGGAGGCCATTTTGGCCCATCGTGTCCGCGCTGGCTGACAAAGAGCTGCACGGCCCTCGGTCAGCAGCCCTGAAGGTTACGTATAAACCTATGAACAATGAACAATGGCGGACAGGTAAAGAGCACCCGGCCCAACCAGTCCGCCCCACTCAGCTGTGACACAACTTACACTGAAACATTCTACACTCCACCCCAACCAGAGCCATGTGATCTTCTGGGAGAGGAAAAAACCAGATAAATACCCAGACCAATTTAGGGGAAAAAAATCTGGGAAAATTCCTCTCCGACCCATCCAGGTGATTGAAACTAGTCCAGGAGATCACCCTGGCAGTATTCGATTCTGTACAGTACTTACTATTCATCATCATAGGTGGTTCCTCGAACAAGGATGACTTGCTTCCACATGAGTCCACAGATGTTCAATGAAGGACCCGATGTTCCAGTCCTGAACTCCCATAGAAGGGGCGGAAGATGCCTGTGCGTGGATTTTTTTAACGTGTGGTGACCGTTGCACACCAGCCACCACACGGGCTTGACAGAGCGAGGTCTTTATTCAGTGGCGAGGATTAACCAGGACAACTGGAGACCAGCTCTGCTGCGCGGACCTAGTGCGCACACATATCGCAGTGTGGGCTGGGCTCGTGCTGCCCCTGGGCCCTCGCCTCTTCTGGACCTCATACCTTCATTCGCCGCACCTTCGCCATGATCTCTCGCCGCTCCTCCACCACAAACATTCGCTGCTCCTCCGCCACAATCTCACACCAGTCTAATCCCAATTACCAGCTCTAGGTCTGTAACTCTGCAGGCTACTGCACTTTAAGTGCCCATCCAACCATCTCTTAAAAGTGGTGAGGATACTTGAGGGCTGATTTTAACTGGACTCGTCCGGTGGAATTGGCGGAGTGGCAGAGTTAGAATCGTTGAGTGCCCCTCACAGCCCCATTACCATTCTGACGGCAGACTTACAGTGGCCAGGCTGCTGTTTACAAAAACCTGGTATGTAGGACGCTCCCCATGCAAGTTAGAGGCACGTCAAGGGCAATCCGCTAACCGGGTCACCAGGGCGGTGAACTTGGGTGGCCAATGTAAGCAAATCATTCTATTTGTGGGGTGAGGAGGAGCAGGAGACCACCTCCAGCACCACGGGAGCAACCTGACCGTCTCTGAACCCCATGATACTGCCACCAAGCTCATGGTCTACAGTGACCTATACAGTGCTCTATAGTGATACCCGCCCTCCTGTATGGCTCAGAGACATGGACCATGTGCAGTAGACACCTCAAGTCGCTGGAGAAATACCACCAACGATGTCTCCGCAAGATCCTACAAGTCCCCTGGGAGGACAGACGCACCAACGTTAGCGTCCTCGATCAGGCCCAACATCCCCCAGCATCGAGGCACTGACCACACTTGATCAGCTCCGCTGGGCAGGGCCACATTGTCCGCATGCCTGACACGAGACTCCCAAAGCAAGCGCTCTACTCGGAACTCCTTCACGGCAAACGAGCCAGAGGTGGGCAGAGGAAACGTTACAGGGACACCCTCAAAGCCTCCCTGATAAAATGCAACATCCCCACCGACACCTGGGAGTCCCTGGCCCAAGATTACCCAAAGTGGAGGAAGTGCATCCGGGAGGGCGCTGAGCACCTCGAGTCTCGTTGCCAAGAGCATAGAAACATAAAAACATAGAAAATAGGTGCAGGAGTAGGCCATTCGGCCCTTCTAGCCTGCACCGCCATTCAATGAGTTCATGGCTGAACATGCAACTTCAGTACCCCATTCCTGCTTTCTCACCATACCCCTTGATTCCCCTAGTAGTAAGGACTTCATCTAACTCCTTTTTGAATATATTTAGTGAATTGGCCTCAACAACTTTCTGTGGTAGAGAATTCCACAGGTTCATCACTCTCTGGTTGAAGAAGTTTCTCCTCATCTCGGTCCTAAATGGCTTCCCCCTTATCCTTAGACTGTGTCACGTGGTTCTGGACTTCCCCAACATTGGGAACATTCTTCCTGCATCTAACCTGTCTAACCCCGTCAGAATTTTAAACGTTTCTATGAGGTCCCCTCTCATTCTTCTGAACTCCAGTGAATACAAGCCCAGTTGATCCAGTCTTTCTTGATAGGTCAGTCCCGCCATCCCAGGAATCAGTCTGGTGAACCTTCGCTGCACTCCCTCAATAGCAAGAATGTCCTTCCTCACGTTAGGAGACCAAAACTGTACACAATACTTCAGGTGTGGCCTCACCAAGGCCCTGTACAACTGTAGCAACACCTCCCTGCCCCTGTACTCAAATCCCCTTGCTATGAAGGCCAACATGCCATTTGCTTTCTTAACTGCCTGCTGTACCTGCATGCCAACCTTCAATGACTGATGTACCATGACACCCAGGTCTCTTTGCACCTCCCCTTTTCCTAATCTGTCACCATTCAGATAATAGTCTGTCTCTCTGTTTTTACCACCAAAGTGGATAACCTCACATTTATCCACATTATACTTCATCTGCCATGCATTTGCCCACTCACCTAACCTATCCAAGTCGCTCTGCAGCCTCACAGCATCCTCCTCGCAGCTCACACTGCCACCCAACTTAGTGTCATCCGCAAATTTGGAGATACTACATTTAATCCCCTGTTCTAAATCATTAATGTACAGTGTAAACAGCTGGGGCCCCAGCACAGAACCTTGCGGTACCCCACTAGTCACTGCCTGCCATTCTGAAAAGTCCCCATTTACTCCTACTCTTTGCTTCCTGTCTGACAACCAGTTCTCAATCCATGTCAGCACACTGAAATCAAGCGTAGGCAGCGGAAGGAGCGTGCATCAAACCTGTCCCACCCTCCCTTTCCCTCAACCACTGTCTGTCCCACCTGTGACAGGGACTTGTGGTTCTTGTATTGGACTGTTCAGCCACCTCAGGACTCATTTTAAGAGTGGCAGCACGCCTTCCTCGATTCTGAGGGACTGCCTATGATGATGATGATGAATGCAGGGGGGGCCCCGGAGAATTGGGAATACCGTTTGGTAGCGTGGCGCTCGACCGGACGCAGAGTAACGAGACACCCCCGGCCTCCCACCGACAGGATCCGGGCGATTAAACTGCCTGAGAGTTAAAAATCTACCTTGCAGTTTTTTTAATGCTGACAGTCGTACAGAGGAATGTCGCTGCTTCAGAAATGTGCATTTTTAAAGATAAATAATTCACAGTGCAGCTTCTTCCCATTATTGCCGCCTAAGCAGTACTGCTCAGCCGCAAAATCAGGACGGCTTCAGCCGTCACAGCTCATTGCACGATGATTTTAATGGTCCCCCCTCACGGTGTCCACAGCATGGGCCGGAGCTTACCCTCGTGTGCGCCGGCTCCTTCGGCGCGACTCACCGCAAATCGCCGTAGGCCGCGCAAAAATGGCGGGATTTTAAGCGCGAATTCCGGCCGGCGCGCCTCGCGTTTCCGCCATCTTTCGCGCTAGTTTTAAAAAACATGGCGTTCGAAGACGGCCCCGCCCACAAAACTGGCTATCCCCCCCCCCCGCCTCCCGCCACCCCCCCCCCAGGGGTGGGTTAATCACCGCGGCGAGTTTTTGCGAGTTGAGCTCGTTTGCGGGCCCCTTCGAGGAGGATGCAGAAATTTAACGGGAGCTTTTGGCCGCGAGGATGAGAATAGGCATGATTTAAAAGCATTTGAATATAATTGTGTTTTTTTTTCAATTTACTAAGAAATTGCCTACAGGTCCCCAATATCACTAGGTCATGGTTGGGAGTAATTTTTCGAACGAGACGTTAAACCGAGGCCCCGCCTGCTCTCTCAGGTGGATGTAAAAGATCCCGTGGCTCTATTTCGAAGAAGAGCAGGGGAGTTATCCCCGGTTTCCTGGGCCCAATATTTATCCCTCAGTCGACATAATAAAAAAAAACAGATTATCTGGGTCATTATCACGTTGCTGTTTGTGGGAGCTTACTGTGCGCAAATTGGCTGCCGCGTTTCCCACATTACAACAGTGACTACTTTCCAAAAGTACTTCATCGGCTGTAAAGTACTTTCCAAAAGTACTTCATTGGGACGTCCGGTGGTTGTGAAAGGTGCTATATAAATGCAAGTCTTTCTTTCTTTAGTTTAATTTTCAGTAATTTAAAATCGGCTTACACACAGATACTGGATCGATGCTGTTATTTTAAAAGGACTTATTTTTTGTGATAACTCCATTTTCAGCTGCGTTAATCAAAACTTCACCAAGTTACCACTCTTAACTATATCAAAGGAATACCTTTTAAACCAAATTGTTTTTGTTAAGACCCATTTTAAAACGCTGCCCCATTGTGCTGGTCCATGGCAGATTTTACGCTTGGAGATATGCAAATAAGTTTGAGCGAAAGCTTGAGATAAAGAAACACTTCTCACAATGGTCTCAATTTGGTGATTGCATCCAAAGCAGAATCTCTCCCCCACACCCCTGCGTTCAAGCAGTTAATGCTGCACTCATCCATTTAGATCATTGTCATTACCTTATGTCCCTGATCCCAACACCTTTGCGCTTCCTCTGTCCAAGAATTAGTTTGGAAGGAAAATACCTCTTGCAACACTGACAGTATCAAGAGTCATATTGACACCGTGAGATGCAATAGCAGCTGGTGAATGAATAATCTGTGGGCCCAATCGCCCTTTGATTTTTCCGAAACCATGTTCCCTGTGCACCATTTCTCCTCAGTGTCAGCCGTGGCTCAGTGGGCAGCACTCTCGCCTCTGAGTCCCGCTCCAGGGAGTTGAGCACATAAATCCAGGCTGACGCTCCTAGCGCAGTACTGAGGGAGTGCTGCACTGTCAGTAGGTGCCGTCTTTCAGAGGAAATGTTAAACTCTTGGGTGGATGTAAAAGATCCCGCGGCACTATTTCGAAGAAGAGCAGGGGAGTTACCCCCCAGCGTCCTGGGGCCAATATTTATCCCTCTTCAACATCAACCAAAACAGATTATCTGGTCATTACCACATTGCTGTTTGTGAGAGCTTGCTGTGCACAGATTTAGTTGCTGCGTTTCTCACATTGCAACAGTTCAAACATTGCTTCACTTCATTGGCTGTGAAGTACTTTGGGACATCCGGTGGTCGTGAAAGGCGCTATATAAATGCAAGTCTTTCTCTCTCGGAGCCATGAGCAGAATTAGGAGCTCGGCAACATGAGATAAGCTTAAACCCATTCTGTTGGCTCAGTTCTTTGTTCTACATTTCAATTATTTATTACCTTATTAATATAAGAGACCATACCGAGAGGGCCATCTGCAAGTGACGGTTGTTCAGGTAACAGCAGGAGCTAATCTAGATAGTATTCCTGAAAGGTGTTTAATGGCTTGTGACGGTGTCGCTGCAGTAAAGCAGTACCAATGATTATCTTACAGTTAATTACCAAAATTGATCTTCTTCAGCCTCTGCTGTTCATCAATAACAAATTATTCTTTATTCAACCTCTTTCCTCAGCGACGCCACTCTGTCAATCTGATGTCATGGCTGCGGCTGTTAACAAAATGTCCGTGCAGCCGATGTCACGGACATTACGACTCCAGAATATCAGAAAAAGTCACGGATGAGTGACGTCCTTTTCGCTGATTGCAGCTCATTCTTCCGGGACAGGATATTCCAAGCTGCGTCTTCATCAGCCGGGGCTCAGTGGGCAGCACACTCGCCTCCGAGTCAGAAGGTTGTGGGTTCAAGTCCCACTCCAGAGACTTGAGCACTTAAATCGAGGCTGACTCTCCCAGTGCAGTGCGGAGGGAGAGCCGCACTGTCGGAGGTGCCGTCTTTCAGATGAGACGTTAAACCGAGGCCCCGTCTGCCCGCTCGGATGGATGTAAAAGATCCCACGGGCATTATTTGAAAGAAAAGCAGGGGAGTTATCCCTGGTGGTCTGACCTAAAGCGCTTTGGGACATCCGGTGGTTGTGAAAGGTGCTATAGAAATGCAAGGCTTTCTTGTTGAGTTTTTTTATTCCAGACCAATTCAATTAACTGAATTTAAATTCCCCAGCCGCCGTGGTGGAATTTGAACTCATGTCTCTGGATCATTAGTTCAAGCCTCTGGTTCACTTGCTCACTAACATAACCACCATGCTATCCTTGCTGTATCATACACATTGGTAGAAGAAAATCAAAGAGCAAGTTATTATTTAAATGGAGAAAGATTGCAAAGTGCCGCAGTACAGCGGGACCTGGGGGTACTTGTGCATGAAACACAAAAAGTTAGTATGCAGGTACAGCAAATGATCAGGAAGGTCAATCGTATCTTGGCCTTTATTGCAAAGGCGATGGAGTATAAAAGCAGGGAAGTCTTGCTACAGCTATATAAGGTATTGGTGAGGTTACACTTGGAATACTGCGTGCAGTTTTGGTTTCCATATTTACGAAAGGATATATTTACTTTGGAGGCAGTTCAGAGAAGGTTCACTAGGTTGATTCTGGGGATGAGGGGGTTGACTTATAAGGAAAGGTTGAGTAGGTTGAGCCTCTACTCATTGGAATTCAGAAGAATGAGAGGATCTTATCGAAACGTATAAGATTATGAGAGAAGATGTTTCCACTGATGGGGGATATTAGAACTAGAGGGCATAACCTTAGAATAAGGGGCCGCCCATTTAAAACAGAGATGAGGAGAAATTTCTTCTCTCAGAGGGTTATAAATCTGTGGAATTCGCTGCCTCAGAGAGCTGTGGAAGCTGGGTCATTAAATAAATTTAAGACAGAAATAGACAGTTTCTTAAATGATAAGGTGATAAGGGGTTATGGGGAGCGGGCGGGGAAGTGGAGCTGAGCCCATGATCGGATCAGCCATGATCGTATTAAATGGCGGAGCAGGCTCGAGGGGCCATATGGCCTACTCCTGCTCCTATTTCTTATGTCCTTATGTTCTTGGTCCGCTACCATGTACACATTTCCTGATCAGTGCATGAATGTGTATATTGGCCCTGAATTCGCGGCCCCGAAGGGCGCGTACGAGGAGTATACTCACTCGTGGGGCCCCCGCAAGTTCAGGGATTAGGCATGCGAATCGCATGCGCCTAAACCCGGAACTTGCAATCTGTCAAGATCCCGAATGACAGATCACACACATCCGAAGTAAAGGGCCTCCGTGGAGAGAGAGAGTTGGGGCTATTTACCCAGGATTTTCCAACCTGCCCCTTTGACAGCTGTGGCTCAGCGGGCAGCACATTCGCTTCTGAGTCGGAAAATTGTGGGCTCAAGTCCCGCTCCAGGGTCTTAAGCACAAAAATTTACGCTGACATAGAAACATAGAAACATAGAAAATAGGTGCAGGAGTAGGCCATTCGGCCCTTCGAGCCTGCACCGCCATTCAATAAGATCATGGCTGATCATTCCCTCAGTACCCCATTCCTGCTTTCTCTCCATACCCCTTGATCCCTTTAGCCACAAGGGCCATATCTAACTCCCTCTTGAATATATCCAATGAACTGGCATCAACAACTCTCTGCGGTAGGGAATTCCACAGGTTAACAACTCTCTGAGTGAAGAAGTTCCTCCTCATCTCAGTCCTAAATGGCTTACCCCTTATCTTAGACTATGTCCCCTGGTTCTGGACTTCCCCAACATCGGGAACATTCTTCCTGCATCGAACCTGTCCAGTCCCGTCAGAATTTTATATGTTTCTATGAGATCCCCTCTCATCCTTCTAAACTTCAGTGAATACAGGCCCAGTCGATCCAGTCTCTCCTCATATGTCAGTCCTGCCATCCCAGGAATCAGTCTGCTGAACCTTCGCTGCACTCCCTCAATAGCAAGAATGTCCTTCCTCAGATTCGGGGACCAAAACTGAACACAATATTCCAGGTGGCGCCTCACCAAGGCCCTGAACAACTGCAGTAAGACTTCCTTGCTCCTATACTCAAATCCCCTTGCTATGAAGGCCAACATACCATTTGCCTTCTTCACCTCCTGCTGTACCTGCATGCCAACCTTCAGTGACTGATAAATCATGACACCCAAGTCTCGCTGCACCTCCCCTTTTCCTAATCTGCCGCCATTCAGATAATATTCTGCCTTCGTGTTTTTGCCCCCAAAGTGGATAACCTCACATTTATCCACATTATACTGCATCTGCCATGCATTTGCCCCCTCACCTAACCCGTCCAAAGCACCCTGCAGCCTCTTAGCGCCCTCCTCACAGCTCACATCGCCACCCAGTTTAGTGTCATCTGAAAACTTGGAGATATTACACTCAATTCCATCATCCAGATCATTAATATATATTGTAAAGAGCTGGGGTCCTAGCACCAAGTCCTGCGGCACTCCACTAGTCACTGCCTGCCATTCTGAAAAGGACCAGTTAATCCCGACTCTCTGCTTCCTGTCTGCCAACCAGTTCTCTATTCACGTCAGTACATTACCCCCAATACCATGTGCTTTGATTTTGCACACCAATCGCTTGTGTGGGAACTTGTCAAAAGCCTTTTGAAAGTCCAAATACACCACATCCACTGGTTCTCCCCTGTCTACTCTATTAGTTACATCCTCAAAAAATTCCAGAAGATTTGTCAAGCATGATTTCCCCTTCATAAATCCATGCTGACTTGGACCAATCCTATCACTGCATTCCAAATGTGCTGCTATTTCATCCTTAATGATTGATTCCAACATTTTCCCCACTACTGATGTCAGGCTAACCGGTCTATAATTGCCCGCTTTCTCTCTCCCTCCTTTTTTAAAAAGTGGTGTTACATTAGCAACCCTCCAGTCCATAGGAACTGATCCAGAGTCGATAGACAGTTGGAAAATGATCACCAATGCATCCACTATTTCTAGGGCCACTTCCTTAAGTGCTCTGGGATGTAGACTATCAGGCCCTGGGGATTTATCGACCTTCAATCCCGTCAATTTCCCTAACACAATTTCCTGCCTAATAAGGATATCCTTGAGTTCCTTCTTCTCACTAGACCTTCGAACCCCTAGTACATCGGGAAGGTTATTTGTGTCTTCCTTTGTGAAGACAGAACCAAAGTACTTGTTCAATTGGTCTGCCATTTCTTTGTTCCCCATTATAAATTCACCCAAATCCGACTGCAAGGGACCTACGTTTGTCTTCACTAATCTTTTTCTCTTCACATATCTATGGAAGCTTTTGCAGTCATTTTTTATGTTTCCGGCAAGCTTCCTCTCGTACTCTATTTTCCCCCTCTTAATTAAACCCTTTGTCCTCCTCTGCTGCATTCTAAATTTCTCCCAGTCCTCCGGCTTGCTGCTTTTTCTGCCTAATTTGTATGGCTCTTCCTTCGATTTAACACTATCCTTAATTTCCCTTGTTAGCCACGGTTGAGTCACCTTCCCCGTTTTATTTTTACTCCAGACAGGGATGTATAATTGTTGAAGTTCGTCCATGTGATCTTTAAAGGTTTGTCATTTCGTTTCCATCATCAACCCTTTAAGTATCATTCGCCAGTCTAATCTAGCCAATTCACACCTCATACCATCAAAGTTACCTTTCCTTAAGTTCAAGACCCTAGTTTCTGAATTAACTTTGTCACTCTCCATCTTAATAAAGAATTCTACCATATTATGGTCACTCTTCCCCAAGGGGCCTCGCACAACAAGATTGCTAATTAGTCCCTTCTCATTCCACATCACCCAGTCTAGGATGGCCAGCTCTCTGGTTGGTTCCTCGACATATTGGTCTGGAAAACCATCGCTAATACACTCCAGGAAATCCTCCTCCACCGCATTGCTACCAGTTAGGGTAGCCCAATCAATATGTAGATTAAAGTTGCCCATGATTACTGCTGTACCTTTACTGCACACATCCCTTATTTCTTGTTTGATGCTGTCCCCAACCTCACTACTACTATTTGGTGGTCTGTACACAACACCAACTAGCGTTTTCTGCCCTTTGGTATTCTGTAGGTCCACCCATACAGTTTCCACATCATCCAGGCTAATGTCCTTCCTTACAATTGCATTAATTTTTTCTTTAACCAGCAACGCCACCCCGCCTCCTTTTCTTTTCTGTCTATCCTTCCGAAATGCTGAGTACCCCTGGATGTTGAGTTCCCAGCCTTGGTCACCCTGGAGCCATGTCTCCGTGCTGCCAATCACATCATACCCGTTAACTGCTATCTGCGCAGTTAATTCGTCCATCTTATTCCGAATACTCCTCGCATTGAGGCACAGAGCCTTCAGGCTTGTCTTTTTAACATACTTTGACCCTTTAGATTTCTGCTGTAAAGTGACCCTTTTTGTTTTTTGCTTTGGGTTTCTCTGCCCTCCACTTTTATTATTCTCCTTTATATCTTTTGCTTCTGTCTTCATTTTATTCCCCTCTGTCTCCCTGCATAGGTTCCCATCCCCCTGCCATATTAGTTTAACTCCTCCCAAACAGCACTAGCAAACACTCCCCCTAGGACATTGGTTCTGGTCCTGCCCAGGTGCAGACCGTCCGGTTTGTACTGGTCCCACCTCCCCCAGATCCGGTTCCAATGTCCCAAGAATTTGAATCCCTCCCTGCTGCACCACTGCTCAAGCCACGTATTCATCTGAGCTATCCTGTGATTCCTACTCTGACTAGCACCTGGCATTGGTAGCAATCCTGAGATTACTACTTTTGAGGTCCTACTTTTTAATTTAACTCCTAGCTCCTTAAATTCGTCTCGTAGGACCTCATCCCTTTTTTTACCTATATCGTTGGTACCTATATGCATCATGACAACTGGTTGTTCACCCTCACTTTTTAGAATATCCTGCACCCGCTCCGAGGCATCATTGACCCATGCACCAGCAAGGCAACATACCATCCTGGAGTCTCGGTTGTGGCCGCAGAAACACCTATCTATTCCCCTCACCATTGAATCCCCAGCACTATTGCTCTCCCACTCTTTTTCCTGCCCTCCTGTGCAGCAGAGCCACCCACGGTGCCATGAACTTGGCTGCTGCTGCTCTCTCCTGATTAGTCATCCCCCTCAACAGTACCCAAAGCGGTATATCTGTTTTGCAGGGGGATGACCGCAGGGGACCCCTGCACTACCTCCCTTGCACTGCTCTTCCTGTTGGTCTTCCATTCCCTATCTGGCTGTGGACCCTTCATCTGCGGTAAGACCAACTCGCTAAATGTGCTATTCACATCATTCTCAGCATCGTGGATGCTCCAGAGTGAATCCACCCACAGCTCCAGTTCGGCATCGCTCTTCGTCAGGAGCTGGAGGTGGATACACTTCCCGCACACGTAGTCGTCAGGGACATCGGAGGTGTCCCTGATTTCCCACATGGTACAGGAGGAGCATAACACATGTCCGAGTACTCCTGCCATGACTTAACCCCTAGATGAACTTGATTTGGTACTCCTGTGCAGCGCTGAGGGAGTGCCACACTGTCGGAGGTGCCGTCTTTCGGATGCTCAGAAAATGCTCTTGAAATTCTTACGACTGATAAAAGCAGGTCTTTGTCAGCTGTGTCTCAGTGGGTAGGCCTGCTTTTATCAGCATAAGACTTTTAAACGACAGAATAAGTCCTTTTTTGCAATAATTTAAAATCCTGTTAAATAAGGTAAGTTTATTTTTAAACCCTTCAAAACATGTACATTTATTTTTCAAAAAATTACATTATTGTTTTAAATCATTAATTAAATTCCGTATTGATTAATTTTAAATATGTGATGTTTTTAAAGAAAATGTGTTTTCAGTGATTTTGGGTATTCCCATTCATACATTTGGAACTCACCACAAGTATGTATGGGAATACTCCTACTCTGATTGGTTGGGCCGGTCCACGTGATCCCAGGGATGCATACGGAGCGCCTGCGTCCCTGGATTACGTGGGCCTTCGCGAAGCGGCCCAGGACCGCAAAGCTCCCAACCTCCCGGACCACCAAGTAGATTCGTAAAAAATTTTCAGGTCGCCCGGGGGAAGCCTCCGACCGCAATTTCCGTGCCATTATATAGTGATGTGGATAGCTTCTTCTTTGTCTCATACAGTTTTAGTCTCTGTATTTAAGGAAGGATATACTTGCATTGGAGGCTGTTCAGAGAAGGTTCACTAGGTTGATTCCGAGGATGAGAGGGTTGACTTATGAGGAAAGGTTGAGTAGGTTGGACCTCTACTCATTGGAGTTCAGAAGAATGAGAGGTATCTTATCGAAATGTATAAGATTATGAGCGGGCTTGACAAGGTGGATGCAGAGAGGATGTTTCCACTGATAGGGGAGACTAGAACTAGAGGGCATGATCTTAAAATAAGGGGCCGCCCATTTAAAACTGAGATGAGGAGGAATTTCTTCTCTCAGAGGGTTGTAAATCTGTGGAATTCTCTGCCCCAGAGAGCTGTGGAGGCTGGGACATTGAATATATTTAAGATGGAGATAGACAGATGTTTGAGCGATAAGGGAGTAAAGGGTTATGGGGAACGGGCGGGGAAGTGGAGCTGAGTCCATGATCAGATCAGCCATGATCTTATTGAATGGCGGAGCAGGCTCGAGGGTCCAAATGGCCGACTCCTGCTCCTATTTCTTATATTTTTACGCCTTCTCGCTGTTCCCTTTGGGTAACAATGTGAAGCAATGGGAGGATTCGCAGGTTGATTAAAAGTCTGGCTGTCCGTGAAGTGAATGCTCCTCCATGGTCATAACCATCTTCATACCGGCCGATATGGCGAGGGTTTAATGGTCTCCCACAACCCATAGGATGATGTGGGGACTGGGGGGAACCCATTGGACGCGAGGATCCCGCTGGTTGTCAAAGCAGGAGCTCCGACTCCTCTCGCCGGGACTGTCAGGGGTGGGCCTCGAACCCTTCACCTTCTGCCCCAAGGGGTGGGACTGTCGGGAGTGGGGATCAAACCCTTCACCTTCTGCCCCAGGGGGTGGGACTGTCGGGAGTGGGGATCAAACCCTTCACCTTCTGCCCCAGTGGGTGGGACTGTCAGGGGTGGGGCTTGAACCCTTCACCTTCTGCCCCAGGGGATGGGACTGTCGGGAGTGGGGATCAAACCCTTCACCTTCTGCCCCAGGGGGTGGGACTGTCGGGGGTGGGGCTCGAACCCTTCACCCTCTGCCCCAGTGGGTGGGACTGTCGGGGGTGGGGCTCGAACCCTTCACCTTCTGCCCCAGGGGATGGGACTGTCGGGAGTGGGGATCAAACCCTTCACCTTCTGCCCCAGGGGGTGGGACTGTCGGGAGTGGGGATCAAACCCTTCACCTTCTGCCCCAGGGGGTGGGACTGTCGGGAGTGGGGATCAAACCCTTCACCTTCTGCCCCAGGGGGTGGGACTGTCGGGGGTGGGGCTCGAAACCTTCACCCTCTGCCCCAGGGGGTGGGACTGTCGGGGGTGGGGCTCGAACCCTTCACCCTCTGCCCCAGTGGGTGGGACTGTCGGGGGTGGGGCTCGAACCATTCACCTTCTGCCCCAGTGGGTGGGACTGTCGGGGGTGGGCCTCGAACCCTTCACCTTCTGCCCCAGGGGGTGGGACTGTCGGGAGGGGGATCAAACCCTTCACCTTCTGCCCCAGGGGGTGGGACTGTCGGGAGGGGGATCAAACCCTTCACCTTCTGCCCCAGGGGGTGGGGCTGTCGGGAGTGGGGATCAAACCCTTCACCTTCTGCCCCAGTGGGTGGGACTGTCGGGAGGGGGATCAAACCCTTCACCTTCTGCCCCAGTGGGTGGGACTGTCGGGAGGGGGGATCAAACCCTTCACCTTCTGGCCCAGGGGGTGGGACTGTCGGGGGTGGGGATCAAACCCTTCACCTTCTGGCCCAGGGGGTGGCACTGTCGTGGTTGGGACTCGAACCCTTCACCTTCTGACCCAGGGGGTGGGACTGCAGGGATCACTCCGCTGTGATTATCTCATGAAGAAAGTTTGAGCAGGTTGGGCCTACACACATTGGAGTTTAGAAGACTGAGAGGTGCTCTTATTGAAAGGTATTAGATTCTGAGACGGCTAGCCAGGGTAGATGCAGAGAGGACATCTCCCCTCGTGGGGGAATCTAGAACTAGAGGGCATTGTTTCAGAATAAGGGGCCGCCCATTTAAAACTGAGATGAGGAGGAATTTCTTCTCACAGACGATTGTGAATTTGTGGAATTCTCTGCCCCAGAGAGCTGTGGAGGCTGGGTCATTGAATATATTTAAGGCAGAGATAGACAGATTTTTGAATGATAAGGGAGTCAAGGGTTATGGGGAGCGGGCAGGGAAGTGGAGCTGAGTCCATGATCGGATCAGCCATGATCTTATTGAATGGCGGAGCAGGCTCGAGGGGCCAAATGGCCGCCTCCTGTTCCTATTTCTTATGTTCTGTGTATAGCTGATACTGTGCATATTCATTGAAGGCCTTATACTGTGCACGTATGTCTACTCTGTTCATTTCTGTTGACGTGTACTTTATTCACGCTCTAACGAAATTAAAATAAAATGAATTCTGTCACATGGCTCTCAAACTCATGTATTTATTCCGCTGTAGCTTGCTCAGTGCAAATTTGTTTTAATTCAACAAGGCAAAACAAATCACACCACGTCTTGTTTTTTCTGCACTAAATTGCTGGGTTTGTGCTTTAGAGGTACATAATCTAAAAACAACAGAGTTACAAATGGAAAAAATAATTTTAGGATATCCAGCGTGGGGATTGTATGATAAGTCAAAGGAACATGGGGGTAATTTTACCTTAACCTTCCCAGAGGGAACGGGGATTTCTGTGGAGCATAAAATCAGGTGGGATGTAAAACATGTATCTGACCCGAATCTAACCCCATTCACGCTTTGGGTTCAAATTATCCCCGTACCCACTGCCAATACCAAATTACAATGGAAGATGCTGAGAATGCACAATAGCTATTGAATGAAATACAAAGAGGTTCAAGTTTTTCAAAATTATTACGTAGAATCATAGAGGCCGAAAGTGCCCCTCTCAGAAAGGCCCTTTAGCGCCTCCGGGAAGCTCTCACGGGTCACTCAAGGGTTTTCGCCTCCCCGGAACTGCCCCCCCCCCGGACTCCACCGGCGAAACGAGGTTTGCGGCGCGTTCCGCGACTGGCGTACTGGCGCGGCGCACGCGTGGCGATGACATCATCGCGGTGCACGCTGATCCCTTTGCGCACTGCGCCGACCACTTTGTGCCCCTCGGGGGCGGGGGGGGGGGGAGGGGGAGGGAAATTGCCCCGCGGGATGCGAGGTCGGCGAGGGGGATATGCCACCGGCAGCTTTTCGGGGGTGAGAAGAAGCTGTGGAGGCTGAGGCGTCCCAGCCGCTCTTAAAGGGGAGGAGGTGGCAGCGGCGCGGCCGCCATCTTTTTTTCAGTCGGACCGACAATGGCGCCCGCTGGCGTGGCCGGGCCCCCAACACGTAGCCCGGCGCCCTCTCTCTCGGGCGCCAGCAGAACGCTGACCCCGGGCTCCCACCCTCCCTGATGGCCCAGTTGCTGCCACCAAAGATGCTGCACAGTTCGCAGCGGCCCTCCCCTTTACTGCAACCAACATTTCTTTTCTTTCAAAGAGGCGAATTCTGCGCCCCTGGCAGAGCTTCCTGTGTTAAATTGCATCTGCCATGCCTCTGCCCATTTCGCCAGACTGTCTATATACTCCTAAAGTCTGCTCCTATCATGCAATGACTTTCCCAGTGGCTGACATTAGCGTCCTCGATCAGGCCAACATCCCCAGCATCGAAGCACTGACCACACTCGATCAGCTCCGCTGGGCAGGCCACATTGTCCGCACGCCAGACACGAGACTCCCAAAGCAAGCGCTCTACTCGGAACTCCGTTACGTCAAGCGGTGGGCAGAGGAAACAGGTGGGCAGGTGGGCAGAGGAAACGTTACAGGGACACCCTCAAAGCCTCCCTGAAAAAGTGCAACATTCCCACCGACACCTGGGAGTCCCTGGCCAAAGACCGCCCTAAGTGGAAGAAGTGCATCCGGGAGGGCGCTGAGCACCTCGAGTCTCGTCGCCGAGAGCATGCAGAAAACAAGCGCAGGCAGCGGAAGGAGCGTGCGGCAAACCAGACTCCCCACCCACCCTTTCCTTCAACCACTGTCTGTACCACCTGTGACAGAGACTGTGGTTCTCGTATTGGACTGTTCAGCCACCTAAGAACTCATTTTTAAGAGTGGAAGCAAGTCTTCCTCGATTCCGAGGGACTGCCTCTGATGACGACGATGATGCTCCTCCTATCCTGCTCACTATTTACAACATATGATATGACATATAACATAATAATCTCAGAGATTGTGTGAACCGAAATTTCTCAGAAGAGTCAGGGGAGCTGATTTAAATCAAGAGTGAAAGGATCAAATTCTTGCTAAGACTGGATACCTCATACAAGGAAGCCAATAAATTATGATTTATTCCCGTTTGTCCAGCTCTATACTTGAACATAATAATGATGAGCAATATTCTTCTAGTAATTTTTTGGGTGCGTGGCCCAGTCACAGTTTCGCGCATGGTATGAAATTTACCATTGAAAATCCCAATCCTGGGCTGGGCGAGGTCGGCAGAGAGCGGTGTGGTCATGCAGCTTCGAGGTAATGTTGCTAATCTGATTATAAGAACATAAGAAATAGGAGCAGGAGTCGGCCATTTGGCCCCTCGAGCCTGCTCCGCCATTCAATGGCTGATCTGATCATGGACTCAGCTCCACTTCCCCGCCCGCTCCCCATAACCCTTTACTCCCTTATCGCTCAAAAATCTGTCTATCTCCACCTTAAATATATTCAATGACCCAGCCTCCATAGCTCTCTGGGGCAGAGAATTCCACAGATTTACAACCCTCTAGAGAAGAAATTTCTCCTCATCTCAGTTTTAAATGGCCCCTTATTCTGAGATTATGTCCCCTAGTTTTAGTTTCCCCTATGAGTGGAAACATCCTCTCTGCATCCACCTTGTCGAGCCCCCTCATTATCTTATATGTTTCGATAAGATCCCCTCTCATTCTTCTGAACTCCAATGAATAGAGGCCCAACGTACGTAACCTATGCTCATGTCAACCCCCTCATCTCCGAAATCAACCTAGTGAACCTTCTCTGAACAGCCTCCAATGCATGTATATCCTTCCTTAAATATGGAAACCAAAACTGTATGCAGTACTCCAGTTGTGGCCTCACCAATACCCTGTAGAGATGTAGCAGGACTTCTCTGCTTTTATACTCTATCCCCCTTGCAATAAAGGCCAACATTCCATTTGCCTTCCTGATCACTTGCTGTACCTGCATACTAACTTTATGTGTTTCATGCACAAGGACCCCCAGGTCCCTCTGTACTGCAGCACGTTGTAATATTTCTCCATTTTAAATTATAATTTGTTTTTCATTTATTTCTGCCAAAATAGATAACCTCACATTTTCCCACATTATGCTCCATCTGCCAAAGGTTACTATCATGATTAGGAAAAGTGAAATGGATCTCTTAGAAAATGCATAACATCTGGGAATGTATTAGTACAAGAACTAACATTGTAGCAAAAAGGGACAAATTAAAATTCAATGTCCCGGAAGCTGACATCAAAGAAAGCTGCCCATAAGGCTCTCCGGGGATCTCTGTGGGGAAAAGTTTAGTTTTCTTGTTGTTAATTTGATTTTAGCACTGTCTCAAGGGGATCTCCCGTGTTCAGCAGTGATGTCATCAAGCTGGCTAAGCAACCACTCACGTTGAATAATTCTCACAGGCAGCAAACCAGGAAATAAAAAGCAGCTTTTAATGATTCAATTTTTAACACATATGCAGAGAGCAAAATAAAGATTGGGACAGACACATAGGGTTAAGGTAAAATATTATAAAGAAGCTTGAAAAAAATTTAATATATTTGTTATTATTTTAAAATCTGTTAATTTTTAACACCATGCAGAAATTAATGGGGTTTTTAGACAGCCATATTAGAGGGGAATGGGGAAGTTTACATCAGTTCAATTGATTTCTCAGATTGCCACCGATGGGGAGTTCCACAGCCTGTGATGAAGCAGTGAATGACTGCTCGGAACTGCACTGCGTGAAGTTCTAGTCGCCGAAATTATAAAAAGGATATCGAGGCACCGCAGAGGGTGCAGATAAGATTTACAAGGATGATACCAGAAATGCGAGCATGTACCTATCCGGAAAGGATGAACAGGCTGGGTCTCTTTTTGCTTGAAAAAAGAAGGCTGAGGGGATGACCTAATAGAGGTCTTTAAAAATTATGAAAGTTTTTGACGGAGTGGATACAGAGGGAATGTTTTCACTTGTGGGGCAGAACATAACTAGAGGCCATCAATATAAGATTGTCACCAAGAAATCCAATAGGGAATTCAGAAGAAACTCCTTTACCCAGAGAGTGGTGAGAATGTGGAACTCGCTCCCACAGGGAGTGGTTGAGGCGAATAGTATCGATGCATTTAAGGGGAGGCTAGACAAGTATATGGGGGAGAAGGGAATAGAGGGTTATGCTGATAGATTTAGATGAGGAAAGACGGGAGGAGGCTCGAGTGGAGCATAAACGCCGGCACGGACTGGTTGGGCCGAATGGTCTGTTTCTGGGCTGTATATCCGATGTAAACTTCAGGTTTTCCGCGTTGATCTGCTCATGTGCTAAATTCTGAAATGACGGTTACTTTCAGAGGGGTAATGATGGTGAATGCTGATAGCTTCAGCATCATTACCACCGCAAAATCCGGTCCAGTATTTTGACATACAGCAGCAAAGGCTGGTGCCAGAATACTTGGACAACACAATACTGACCATCTAGAAAGAAAGAAGAACATGCAGTTATATAGCCTTGCACGAAAGCCCAAAGCGCTTTACAGCCAATGAAACACTTTTGGAGTGTAGACAATGTTGTAATGTGGGAAATGGCACAGTCAATTTGCGCACAGCAAGCTCCCAGAAACAGCAATGCGATAATGACCAGGTAATCTGTTTTTTTTTGTTATGTTGATTGAGGGATAAATATTGACAAGGACACTAGGGATAACTTGTACTGCTCTTCTTCGAAATAGTGCCATGGGACCTGTTACATCCACCTCCGAAAGATGACACCTCCAACAATGCAGCACTCCGCCAGCAGTGCACTGGGAGTGTCAGCCTAGATTTTTGTGCTCAAGTCCCTGGAGTGAGTCTTGGAGCCACGACCTTCTGAGACGGAGGTGACAGTGCTACCCACTGAGCCACGGCTGACACTAAGCGGAATTTGGAAATATAGAAAGAAAAGTTCCAGTAAGTGCCTCAAAATGTTACAAATTTTACTCTCGGAGTCTTTAATGCTCCTTAGTAAACAACACACATCAACAGTGCTGGATGCCCATTCTATACAGGCCTGTAGATTAAGTGTTACATTGATCTACATAGCATAGATGAGTATATAACCTCATCAGTAAGTAAACTTAATGTAATTAATTGGAAACTGGTTGACACATCTAGCACCAGTTTAAAACCTGGAAACGCCAATGGAAAGAAAGACTTAAAGAAAGACTTGCATTTATATTACGCCTTTCACGACCACCGGACGTCTCAAAGTGCTTTACAGCCAATGAAGTACTTTTGGAGTGTGGTCACTGTTGTAATGTAGGAAACACAGCAGCCAATATGTGCACAGCAAGCTCCCACACACAGTAATGTGATCACGACCAGATAATCCGTTTTTGTTATGTTGATTGAGGGACAAATATTCGCAGTAACTATTTGTACTAAGTCTCCCGACGCATTAGGATGAGAGTTAGGACAAATATCGCTGTCTCTGCCCCTCCCTCGCCCCCCAGCGCAGTTCCCACTAACCCTTTTCTGCGCGTGCGTCCCACACCATGTTGCCCCCACTGAGCAGCTGAATGAATCCCTCGAGCCTCCCACCTCCCCGAGCCCCGAGCAGATCCCGAGCCTCCCGCAGTGCTGGGGACAGCAGGCGGCAGGCGGAGAGAGTGAGAAGTGGGCAGAGAGAGAGCTTAGGGGCGGGGGACAGAAAGAGAGAGAGAGCTTACGATGGGGGGGGTGGGGGGGGGGAGCGGGAGAGAGAGAGATTTTGGATGGGGATAGAGACTGTGAGGGGTTGGAGGGTGGAAGAGAGGAACACAGGTTGGGCAGTGGGGGGGCAGGGGGGGGATCGCAGGGGAGAGAGGGAACTCAGAGAAGATGGATCACGTTCTTTCTACTGCCTGGTGTGTGCAAGCTCGGTGCCTGTGTAACAAGAGACTTCGTTGGGGTGGATGAAATCCAGAAGTCACGCCACTGTCACTATTCTCTTCATACCCAATAAATCTGTTAACAATCCGAACACAATGCCCCATCTATGGAGGGGGTGGGGTAAGGTCTTGTGCTGGGATAAGGATCTTCAGCTGGCGGAGGGATGCACTTGTGCTGGGGTAATGGACTTCGGCTGGAACTTGGTGGCTTTTGGGGAGATCTCTCCTCTGTGGCTTCTGAAGTCAAATTGAATCGAATTACAAATTGAAAATTCACTCAGAACTTGGGCTGGGCAGTTCCAGTTACACATTCTAGAGGAACTTCAGGATGTGGCTTATCCTCCAAGGGGACTAATCAGCAATATGTCTGGAGAGCCAATCAGAGAAATGGCTGCATTTCAGTTGGTACAAATAGACGCACCCATTAAATATTGGCCCAGGACACCGGGGTTAACTCCCTTGCTCTTCTTCGAAAAAGTGCAGTGGGATCTTTTACACCCACTTGAGAGGACCTCGGTTTAACGTCTCATCCGAAAGACGGCACCTCCAACAGTGCAGCAGCCCCCTCAGAATGCTGCGTTAAATGGCACAAATCTGGTATAAAGATGGGATGTTAGAATCGCTCTGGATGGATGAATAATGACGGTCCCAATGGCCATCCTCATCCGTAATTATGCCCTGATAATAGATCTGTATCAATTTTTACGATTGATTCTGCCCAGGTTAAACCTGCTAATCTGATGGATCGGAAAATCTGCACTATTTTGTTTTCTTTTCCGCTTGGGGCTGGCTTGGCGGGTCCATAGGCCACACGAGAAGAACAAGCAAAGATTACGAAAATGTCAACACGTCTTTCTCTCCCGCGCCTTGTCTGGGTTCTCAGTGCAAGCATGTGATGTAAGGTTTTTGTTGTTCAAGCTACTCTGATTCTCAGACCTCGGAACCTATAGTGGGAAAGGACAACACGTGCCACAAAATTTAGGCTTTACCCAGTGTCAGTTTTATTACGCCACAAAAACCGACTAAAATTACAGGACTAGACTTCTGAGTGAAATTGACTGAAGACATACAATCACCATTCCTGGCTGTAGCTATTGTAGGTTCGTGGTCATTGGTTCCGTGACCTGTTGGTTCTTCTTCTGGCCATTCTCTGCAGTGCCTGTTCCTTCCGTGTTCTTCTGTCTCTCTGTTTGTCCTTCTTCCTTGGTTCTTCCTCCTGCCTCTGTTCCTTCCTGTGTGTTACCTGCTTGTGTGTCTCTGTGTTCGTATATTTATATCAATAGTAAGAATAAGTTTCCCGCTGGGCCGGGGTCCGATGAATGCATCTGGATCGATGCGGTGATTTGTTTAACTGGCTGTGGTGATGAGTTTGAATGACTACTAATTTGCACACGGAGTCGACAGTGCCAAAAGATAACTCCTTATCCTGAATGCCCTATTATCCAAAAATGTGCCTTTCGTAGGGTCCTTTGTAGTCCTGGTTTCTTGCATACTTGTAGTCTCTGGGGTATCAATATCTTTGTCTATATGCATAACCAAGATTCGTCCTTGATCACAGAGATTGCTTTTAATGGATGGTAAGTCATCACTTGCCTCAGGCTGGCACTTGTTCCCCTCCCAGGTAGTCCCACAGTTTGTTTTACTTGTAAACAGTTTGTTTGTGGCCTCTTCCTGTGCCTTGTTCCAAGAAAAATAGGTGTACCTGACAGTGACACGAAGTGTGCAGCGACACAGAAGTTGCACCTTCATCTATTTCTTTTTTCCACTTTAATTTCCTCCGCTGCTTCAAGTCCTCCGTTTCCCCAATAGTGCACACGTCAGCCATCACAGGCTGCAGACTCGGCGATCAAGCCTCGATATTAGTAAATATTCCGTTGCGGTCAGGAGGGATCGGGGTGCAAAGACAGCTTGCGCAGCGCACACGGGCCAGCGCGATGCATCGCATTACACCGCAGATTAAAGGTGCCATTGACACAGCAGAATTCCTCACAATCAGACTGTATTATTGGAACTGCCAGGACAGGGAAAGGAGAACTGGCGAGATGAACACTGGCCTTTGAGAGGGATGGCCTTGTCGAGTGCATTAATGCCACCGCACTCTAATGGACACTGCTTCTTCCAGTCCTGTACTCTGACACAAAGTCAATAAATATGCAACTGCTTCTAATATTAAAAAAAATATATGAGCTGGGTGAATCTATAACAAAACCACTGGCTCATACTTGAGCAACAATAATCGACAAATACTTGGGTTAATGTGAAACTAATTGTAGCCATTGCCAGATTATAATTACATTGGTTCAATCAGCATTATTGTTTTAAAGTCAAAATGCGCAACCGTGGGGGGTGAAATACATGCGCAACTTTTATTAATTACTTCACTTCTCCATTTATATAATTTCAGCTTTGTTTTAGTCACACAAGCAACAACAAATTGCACTCGTACACAAAAGCGAAATAGCGCGGATGCTGGAATGTGGAATAAAACTCTCAGCGGGTCAGGCAGCATCTGTGGCGAGAGAAACAGAGTTAACGTTTTGGGGTCGATGACCCTTCGTCAGAACTGGAGAGCCTTCGAAATGTAACAGATTCTTAAGGAGCGGTGAAAGGAGGGAGGGGGGGGGGAAAGAACAAAAGGGAAGGTGGGAGCTGGGGTGGAAGGTAGGAGAGATTAGAGAGACAAAAGCAAAGGTGGGCCAACTTGAGTTGGTAATGGCGGAAGTTAGAAAATTATGAGTCTATTTAGGTGGAATAGTTACCAGCTGCCTTGGGAAAAAGAGAGAGAGAAAAAATACATAAGATTAGGGGTGGAGGTTAAAAATTTGTATTTATATAGTGCCTTTAATGTAGGAAAACATCCCAAGGCTCATCACAGGAGTGTTATGGGGCAAACAATTTGACACCGAGACACATTAAGAGAAATGAGAAAAACTTGGTCAAAGAGGGAGGTTTTAAGGAGCGTCTTAAAACAGGAAAGAGAGGGAGAGAGGCGGAGAGGTTTAGGGAGGGAGGTCCAGAGCTTGGGGCCCAGGCAACAGAAGGCACGGCCACTGATGATGGAGCGATTATAATCAGGGATGCTCAAGAGGGCAGAATTAGAGGAGCGCAGACATCTCGGGGGGTTGTGGGGCTGGAGGAGGTTACAGAGAAAGGGAGGGGCGAGGGCCATGGAGGGATTTGTAAACAAGGATGAGATTTGAAATCGAGGCGTTGCTTAACCGGGAGCCAATGTAGGTCAGCGAGCACAGGGGGTGATGGGTGAGCGGGACTTGGTGCGAGTTAGGGCAGGGGGCAGCGAGCACAGGGGGTGATGGATGAGCGGGACTTGGTGCGAGTTAGGACACGGGGGCAGCGAGCACAGGGGGTGATGGGTGAGCGGGGCTTGGTGCGAGTTAGGGCACGGGGCAGCGAGCACAGGGGGTGATGGGTGAGCGGGACTTGGTGCGAGTTAGGACACGGGGGCAGCGAGCACAGGGGGTGATGGGTGAGCGGGACTTGGTGCGAGTTCGGACACGGGGGCAGCGAGCACAGGGGATGATGGGTGAGCGGGACTTGGTGCGAGTTAGGGCACGGGGCAGCGAGCACAGGGGGTGATGGATGAGCGGGACTTGGTGCGAGTTAGGACACGGGGGCAGCGAGCACAGGGGGTGATGGGTGAGCGGGGCTTGGTGCGAGTTAGGGCACGGGGCAGCGAGCACAGGGGGTGATGGGTAAGCGGGACTTGGTGTGAGTTAGGACATGGGGCAGCGAGCACAGGGGGTGATGGGTGAGTGGGACTCGGTGCGAGTTAGGACACGGGGCAGCGAGCGCAGGGGGTGATGGGTGAGTGGGACTCGGTGCGAGTTCGGACACGGGGCAGTGAGCGCAGGGGGTGATGGGTGAGCGGGACTGGGTGCGAGTTAGGGCACGGGGCAGCGTATTGTAACAGATTTTATTCTGTTGTTTAATGCATTCATTATCTCAATGAGAAATCCGTCCACTCTGACTATTGCTAGTCCCACCTATCCTAGTTGGTGCAAGGGATAATTATTGGGGGAGGCCCCCCAATGTCATTCTGGAAATAAATCCGACAAGGAACAAGATAGAAAATGCTGCAAATGAGCAGCTATTGTATTGAATGGCTGGAAATTACTAAAAGAGGCTAACGCCTTGGTTTAACCCTTTCTCAGAACTCAAAAGGGAAGGTCGATTAACACTTTCCAAAAGAGGTCAAAATAAAAAGGGGGAGGGGAGAACAACAGGCAAAGACTGAGAGTTCGAAACACTCAGCATGAATGGCAGCTTTATGAAAAAGACTTGCATTTATATAGCGCCTTTCATGACCACTTTTTGAAGTGTAGTCACTGTTGTAATGTGGGAAAAGCAGCAGCCAATTTGCACACAGCAAGCTCCCACAAACAGCAATGTGATAATGACCAGATAATCTGTTTTTGTTATGTTGAGTGAGGGATAAATATTGGCTCCAGGACACCGGGGATAACTCACTGCTCTTCTTTTATGTCCACCTGAGAAAGCAGATGGGGACTCGGTCTAACGTCTCATCCGAAAGACAGCACCTCCGACAGTGCACCGCTCCCTCCGTACTGCCCCTCCGACAGTGTAGCACTCCCTCAGTACCACCCCTCTGACAATGCAGCACTCCCTCAGTACTGCCCCTCTGACAGTGCAGTGCTTCCTCAGTGTACTGCCCTTCTGACAGTGCGCACTCCCTCAGTACAGCCCCTCCGACAGTGGAGTGCTCCCTCAGTACTGCCCCTCCGACAGTGCAACACTCCCTCAGTACTGCCTCTCCGACAATGCAGCGCTCCCTCAGCACTGCCCCTCTGACAGTGCAGCACTCCCTCAGCACTGCCCCTCCGACAGTGCAGCACTCCCTCAGCATTACCCCTCAGACAGTGCAGCACTCCCTCAGTACTGCCCCTCAGACAGTGGAGCGCTTCTTCAGCACTACCTCTCAGACAGTGCAGCATTCTCTCAGCACTGCCCCTCCGACAGTGCAGCGCTCCCTCAGTACTGCCCCTCCGACAGTGCAGCGCTCCTTCAGCACTGCCCCTCCGACAGTGCAGCACTCCCTCAGCACTGCCCCTCTGACAGTTCAGCACTCCCTCAGCACTGCACTGGAGCATCAGCCTAGATTTCTGACTCAGAGACGAGAGTGCTGCCTACTGAGTCACGGCTGACAACTGAGAAGCAGAATGTATAACTAAAGAACCATCGATATGATATAACACTTAAAAAATGCATGTGTGACCAATGCCATGAGCGGTGATCGAGCATTTTCTTGAATTATTACCAACGAGCACTCCCCTCCTGGGGAACTGTCCCACACAGAGCAAAAACATTTCTGCGATGAATCATCAGACTTTGCTAAGTGGCTGACCGAAACCATGAGGTGTACTGGGGGACTGGAATCGGCAACGTTTAAGGACATTAAAATTCAACCCGGCTTTTAATTTTCCTAATTGATAGCCAGTGCCTCTTGCTGGAGGAGGTGATTGAGTATTGGCTGAACGCAAGACTGAGCCCGCCTCCACTCTCGACCAATGCTCAGACTGCGCACTTGCAACACGAGGAATCATCAGGAGTGCCTGATACTGAAGGATTGTTGCACGATTCCCCAACACGTGAAGCGAAATACCAGGAAAAGACATGCTTACAGGGAAGGAAGGGACAGAATTTAAAAAAAAAAATACACGTCTAGGTTGATTCCGGGGATGAGGGGGTTGACTTATGAGGAAAGGTTGAGTAGGTTGGGCCTCTACTCATTGGAATTCAGAAGAATGAGAGGTGATCTTATCGAAAGTTACAAGATTATGAGGGGGCTCGACAAGACGGATGCAGAGAGGATGTTTCCACTGATGGAGGAGACTAGAACTAGAGGGCATGATCTTAGAATAAGGGGCCACCCATTTAAAACTGAGATGAGGAGGAATTTCTTTTCTCAGAGGGCTGTAAATCTGTGGAATTCGCTGCCTCAGAGAGCTGTGGAAGCTGGGACATTGAACAAATTTAAGACAGAAATAGACAGTTTCTTAACCGATAAGGGAATAAGGGGTTATGGGGAGCGGGCGGGGAAGTGGAGCTGAGTCCATGATCAGATCAGCCATGATCATATTGAATGGCGGAGCAGGCTCGAGGGGCCGTATGGCCTACTCCTGCTCCTATTTCTTATGTTCTTATATAGATAGGCCTGATTTAATATATCAGACACAGTAACAAATCTCATTGTGTTGGAAAGAAAGGAAGACTTGGATTTCTATAGCAACAGCAAAATACTGCGGATACTGGAACCTGAAATAAAAACAGAAAATGCTGGAACTACTCAACGGGTCAGGCAGTATCTGTGGAGAGGGCAAGCGAGTTAACGTTTCGGGTCGATGGCCCGTCGTCACAACTGGCGACTGTTCGAAAAGAACAGATTCTTAAGGAGCAGCTTCCACGACCACCAGACATCTCAAAGCCCTTGAAGTAATTTTGGAGTGTAGTCACTTTTGTCATGTGGGAAACGCGGCTGCCAATCAGGGCACAGCAAACTCCCACAAACAGCAATGTGATAATGACCAGATAATCTGTTTTTAGTGATGATGATTGAGGGATAAATATTGGCCCCAGGACACCGGGGATAACTCCCCTGCTCTTCTTCAAAATAGTGCCATGGGATCTTTTGCGTCCACCTGAGAGAGCAGACGGGGCCTCGGTTTAACGTCTCATCCAAAAGACGGCACCTCTGGCAGTGCAGCACTCCCCTGGGGTATCAGTTTGTTCCCAAGTCTCCAGAGTGGGACTCAAACCCACAACCTTCTGCCTCAGAGGCGAGAGTGCTGCCCACTGAGCCACAGCTAACACCCCTTTAGCACTAATTAACTTTTGCCGTACCAATGCCTCTTCACAGCCGAATTGTCAGGACCTTTGTCTATCATTGATATCTGTTCCAGCTTTTGAACAAACTCCTCTCTCAGACTCAGCAGCAGCAGCCGGGTCTCTCACCTTCTGAGTCGGAAGGTTGTGGGTTCAAGTCCCCAAGCCTGGAGACTCAAGCACAAAAAATCCAGGCTGACACTGCCAGTGCAGTGCTGAGGGAGCGCCGCACTGTCGGAGGTGCCGTCTTTCGGATGAGACGCTAAACCGAGGCCCCGTCTGCCCTCTCAGTTGGACGTTAAAGATCCAATGGCACCATTTCGAAGAGAGCAGGGGAGTTATTCCCTGTGTCCTGATCAATATGTACCCCTCCACCAACATCACTAAAACAGATTATCTGACTAATGTCAACAGTGCTGTTTGTGGGAGCTTGCTGTGCGCAAATTGGCTGCTGCGTTTCCCACATTACAACAGTGACTGCACTCCAAAAGTACTTAGTTGGCTGTACAGCACTTTGGGATGTTTGGTGGTTGTGAAAGGCGCTATATAATTGCAAGTTTTTCTTCTATTTTCTTTCCTGCGCTACATGTTATTCAGTAAATGGCAGGGGAAATAATGACCCTCCCCTTCCAATTCACATTCTTTACACAACATGCATTTTACAGATTAACAAAAACATCTTCAACTGCTCTCGGTATCAGTTCTCAGTTTGTTGCTATGGTTACCAGGGATCAACAAGAGATCCTACAGGCCAAATTGTCCGCATGCCCGACACGAGACTCCCAAAGCAAGCGCTCTACTCGGAGCTCCATCACGGCAAGCGAGCCCCAGGTGGGCAGAGGAAATGCTTCAAGGCCACCCTCAAAGCCTCCTTGAAAAAAATGTAACATCCCCACCGACACCTGGGAATCCCCGGGCCCGAGACCGCCCAAAAGTGGAGGAGAAGCATCCGGGAGGGCGGAGAACACCTCGAGTCTCTTCTCCGGGAGCAGGCGGAAGCCAAGTACAAACAGCGGAAGGAGCGCACGGCAACCCAAGCCCCCCCCACCCACCCACCCCTCCCTCCAACCAACGTCTGTCCCACGTGTGATAGAGACTGTGGGTCCCGCGTTGGTCTCATCAGTCACCTGAGAACTTGTGTTAGTGTGGAAGCAAGTCACCCTCGACTCCGGGGGGGGACTGCGTAAAAAGAAAGAAGACATGGGCTAAACCTCTTCAGTGGCATGGACAAATTGTTACAGAAATTATCCTGGAGCAACGACTCATTACTATTTACACAGGGGCCGAAATTCAGCACCTCACCGCCTAGTGCCACCGACATTCTCCTGAAGATCCGCCCAGTGCCACTTTGGGGGTGGCCTGGAGCGGCGGGAGGGGAGAGCACGCCGGGAAGCGTCCGTTGGCGTCAGCGGACGGCCGCGTGGCGCAACTGAGTTCCCGCCCGCCGAGCTCCCAGATTCCCTGCGGGCGGGAGTCGGCGGCAGAACGGGGGGGGGGTTGGACCGCTGGCTGGAGGCTGGTCTGTCCCCGACGGTAAGCCTGAAGACCCTGAAAAAAAAGGCGAGTGCATATTGAAAAACATTTTTTCCCACAGCGATTTATCGGCATGGGGTTCCGCTGAAGGTCTTCCGGTAGTTTTTTTGTATTTTTTTGGTGATTTTTTTTTTTTTTCCCCCAGCTCTTCGACCCTCCGTGGGGCCCGACTCCATCCTCGGCGGCACTTGGGCACTCCGCCGAGAATGAGACCTCCCGCCCCGCTGGCGCCCAGATTGGCGGTGTACGTCGTCCATTTGCCGCCCGCCGGCCTTCGAGGGACCTCGGCCGTGAATATCCCGCCCAAAGTACCGTCCGGCACCTCGGCGGCCATCGGCGGCACTTTGGGCGGCACTTGGGCGGGCGGGGGCCTTGCTGAAAATCGGCCCCCCCCATACAAACTCACTGAAGTCCCACTCTAACCTCGCCTGCCTTTGTCGGCATGGGACAGAGCTCTGTCAATCCGCACGTGAGGTGTAATCGATAACCAGGCCAATTATGTGATTAGTTGTAATCAATTAGCTTGCTAGAGAACCATGCACACAGTCATCATACAATCATGGTCGGTTCGTGAGAAAGCCTTAAATGTCATTCAGATTTGGAAGGTGATGTGATTGATTTTGGCCGAGGCAATTGCTCAAATGAGATGCCCACCATTTTCCGAATTACATCATATAGATTTAGTAGTTTTATCAAGAATTCATTTTAACATTGGCACGTTTCATACGTCCAGTATCAGAAATAATGATTGAATGAATAGATTACCCCTAAGTGCACGATGTTGTGTGTCATACAAACTAAAATGCTGCACTGTTTTTATGCCGACTGTCAGTGGGTATGCATTTCTTGTTGCAAAATTGTTAAGAGCGTTTCATATATAACTTTTACAAGGCTGTGAACTTAAAGCAGTGTGCTGCCTGTCAGCCGTGGCTCAGTGGGTAGCATTCTTGCCTTTGATGTCCGAAGGTTGTGGGTTCAAGTCCCACTCCATTGTTGAATGGCGGTGCAGGCTCGAAGGGCCGAATGGCCTACTCCTGCACCTATTTTCCATGTTTCTATTTCCAGACATGTAAACACAAGATTCCACGCTGACACTCCAGTGCAGTGCAGTACATCGTGCGCCGCCCCGACCTGTGTGAGAACACCATCGCAGGTCGGGGCTATAAATAGAGCTGGAGCACCAGGCCCTGGAACATCGTGGGTGAAGGTGCGGTGAATGAGGGTACGGGGCAGCACGGGCCCAGCCCACACTGTGCGATATGTGTGTGCACTCGGTCCGTGCAGCAGAGCTGGTCTCCAGTTGTCTTGTTTCAACCTGTCACTGGACCAAGACCTAGCTCTGTCAAGCCCGTGTGGTGGCTGGTGTGCAACGGCCACCCCACGTTAAAAAAATCCACCCACAGGGCATCTCTTCAACCCCCTCAACTGGAGTTCAGGACTGGAACATCGGGCCATCGAAACATCTGTGAACTCTTGTCGAAGCAAATCATCCTTGTTCAAGCAACCGCCTATGATGATGACGACTGAGGGAGTGCTGCACTGTCGGAGGAGCTATCTTTTGGGTGAGATGTTAAACCGAGGCCCCGTCTGCTCTCAAATGTACACACAAAATTTGCATGACACTATTTCAAAGAAGAGCAGAGGCATTATCCCCATGTGATGGCCAATATTTATCCCTCAATCCCATCACTAAATCTGATTATCTGGTCATTATCACATTGCTCTCTGTGGGAGCTTGCTGTGCGCAACTTGGTTGCCGCGTTTCCCACATTACAGCAGTGACTACACTTTAAAAAACGTACTTCATTGGCTGTAAAGCTCTCATGGATGTCCAGTGGTCATGAAAGGCGCTATATAAATGCAATTCTTTCTTCCATTTTGATCAATTATTCGAATATTGTAGTGCACTGTTAGAACATAAGAAATAGGAGCAGGAGTCGTCCATACGGCCCCTTGAACCTGCTCCGCCATTCAATAAGATCATGGCTGATCTGATCATGGACTCAGCTCCACTTCCCTGCCCGCTCCCCATAACCCTTTACTCCCTTATCGCTCAAAAATCTGTCTATCTCCACATTAAATATATTCAATGTCCCAGCCTCCACAGCTCTCTGGGGCAGAGAATTCCACAGATTTACAACCCTCCGAGAGAAGAAATTCCTCCTCATCTCAGTTTTAAATGGGCGGCCCCTTATTCTGCGACTATGTCCCCTAGTTTTAGTTTCCCCTATGAGTGGAAACATCCTCTCTGCACCCACCGTGTCAAGCTCCCACATTATCTTATACGTTTCGATAAGATCACCTCTCATTCTTCTGGCCATGTTCTCAAAAATACTTTGGATGTGGAGCAAGGCGTACGTCTTTCTAAGTGAGCTGGACGTCCATTCAGCAAAGGGCAGAAATCTGAGCTGATAAGTGAACCAAGGAAACAAACGAGGGCTGTCAAAGTTAATTCCATCAACTCCAGCCACTTTTTAAAAGTGATATTTCTTTTTTACAGATATGAGGCTAGATTTTCCATTATTATGGCTATCGTCTAAAAATGGGCGATATTTCCTGCTGTAGTAAGTTGTTTTATTTTTCAGGATCACTGGACTATCGCCCCCATTTAAAAAAAATGCTAGCTTCGCCTTTTTAATTTGGACGATAGTCGTAGCGATGTGAAATGGGCCGTAGCGATGTATTCAGTCGTGCAAGGTCGCCGTCCAGAGCAACGGCCGTTCTGCGCATGCGTGTTTTTTCTTTCAGGCGAAGAACTTTGCCCGCGATTCGGGAGGTCAGGGTTCACCTGCGCATGCTCAGAAGACAAAGGGGAGGGAGAGAGAGAAGGAAGGTTGTGTCGAGGCAATGGAGATGGAACACGAGTACTCGGGAGAGAGTGATGTTGCGGAGGTTGCAGGGAGAAGGAGGGCGAAAGCATTTTCTGATGAAGCCAATGAAACTGTGGTCCACGAGGTGGAGGCTCGATGGGGCCAATTAACCCCAGGGTGGGCGTGGGAACCATCCCCCTACCCCTGGATGTACCAGCGAATATGGGCGGATATCGTCGAAGTGGTAACTTCGAAAGCCCATGATGTGAGAGAGCCAAACCAGTGCCGCAAGTGCTGGAACAGTCTGGTGGCATCTGCAAGGGTAAGTATTATAAGTATCATTTATAATTGTAATGATGCACTGACTCATTACTTTGAATGTAAATCTGCTGGGTTGTAATTAAGCTGAGTAATCGTGGGTAGCACCCATGTTAAAATTTGGATTGGGGTCGGAACTTGCGGGCCCAGGACACTGACCCTGGGAGAGCAGGACCCGGGACTCTAACCCTGGGAGGGCCCAGGACTCTGACCCTGGGAGAGCAGGGCCCGGGACACTGACCCTGGGAGGGCAGGGCCCGGCACTCTAACCCTGGGAGGGCCCAGGACTCTGACCCTGGGAGAGCAGGGCCCGGGACACTGACCCTGGGATGGCAGGGCCCAGGACTCTGACCCTGGGAGGGCAGGGCCCAACACTCTAACCCTGGGAGGGCAGGGTCCAGGAACCATTCCGTGCAAATGTACATTTGCAATCTTGCTGAGATGCGTTAAACTGAATCGACAGTATTATTATTTAAAGGTTTTGATCGAAAATTGGGGCCCAAGGAATGACTAGAAACAGGCAGACCGCAAACACTTGGCATTTCTACCACTTTAGTTTTGGAGAATTATTTAATGATTTCACTGCTTGTGTGCAACTCTTTAACGTGGGCACCGTCTCTTTTTTGGTTAGGTTGGTGGATGGGGGCGCGACTGAGCGCTGAGGGGGTAGCTTAGCTTTACCCAGACTGCGTGAGTCTCTCCGGCTTCTGTCACTCACACAGTGACCCAGCCTGGACTGGGGGCAGAGCTGCCCTGGCTCACTGTCTGCCCTGGGACACTGTGAGGCATTACCCCCGGCCACACAGACCAGGGACACAGTGCCCCCCCACTTCCCCTCATGCTCTGCACGTGTTATCGGACAAGTCCAGGTATGATCGCTGATCCCTGTAAATGCGTTGGGTGTAAGGTCTCCTCCTCCTCAGCAGTCTGCCACCCCTTTGATTGGGCACATAATGCTCCCTCGATAAACCTTCTCCCATCTCTATTCTGCAGCATGTAAGTAGTCATCAATACTGGCTGAGAAATTACAGGCCCCATCGCTATAAATGCCCTAATCTGCCTTCAAATATTCTTAAATTGTCCTCAACAAATGCAACATAAACTGGAAATTGACCACCATGTGATTAGATGATTGGCAAGATTCTAAAACGCCCTTAAAATCACTCACAAATTACTTCAATGCGCCTATCCACTTGAAACAGCCTTTTATTAAACTTCCTCCGATTTACAAAATGGCGTCCATATTGCTGGGTTAAGGTCAGGTGAGTGCAGCTTTTCTTCAGCCTCTTTTTGGGCCGAGCGATTATTTGGGCACAATATGGGCGAGATGCCGAAAGTAGCGATAATCTGGGCAATATTTGGGAGCTAGTTTCCATTCTAAACAGTGTTCTGGGCCTTGCACAAGCGACGAGGTCAGATTTTATTTTAAAACATAGGCCGGGCGATTCAGCTCATTCCTGTCCGTCGGAAGTTGTGCCGGCGATAAATGGATGATAATCAGACACTAGTTTCCATTTATCATCAAATATGGGTGATAAACAGCATCTCGCTGCTTCATCATAGGCAGTCCCTCGTATCGAGGGTGACTTGCTTCCACGCCAAAAAGGGATGAGTTCCCAGGCGTTTCAATGAAGGACCTAATATTCCAGGTCCTGAACTACGTCCTGAAGGGTGGAAGATGCCCTGTGCGTGGATTTTTTTAACGTGGAGTGACCGTTGCACACCAGCCACCACACGGGCTTGACAGAGCGAGGTCTTGGTCCAGTGACAAGGGTTGAACCAGGACGACTGGAGACCTGCTCTGCTGCACGGACCTAGTGCGCTCACATATCGCACAGTGTGGGCTGGGCCCGTGCTGCCCCCTGGGCCCTCGGCTCTCCTGCGCCCCGAACTTCACGCCTCTCCTGGGCCCCCGATCACGTCCCTCTACGATCTCTGGCCGCTCCTTCGCCCCGACCTCGCCGCTCCTGCTGTACCTGCCCAACGCTCCAATCAGCGACCCGGACCTTGATGACGTCCAGTCCAGTCGCCCTCTTCGCTGCCGTCGCCCTCCTGCACCAGCTCGCGCTGTACCTTGCCGTGACACGCTGCCACGCTGTCCATGGCCGCTGCTCGCCGCTCCCCTTTTATGGCCCCGACCTGCCGCTGATTCTGTCGACTCGGCCCCTCCGTGGGCGGTAAACAGCATCCCGCTGCACATTTAGGCGCTAAATGGGCGAATATGTGCTGAAGGTCTCGCCCCATGATGTCATTTGTTTAGTCTGTGTTTAATACTGGATAATTCATTGCCAATGAGACTGTAATCGGTGATTTTGCTGCTACTATGCTAGGTTAATGGACTGAGGCTGTTTCACTCACATCTCCAATACTTACTCCAGTGCAGAGCCGTGGTTATTTCACAGTAGAATGAAGTAATGATGGTTCTCCAGTGACTCTTTGGATGAAATCCTGCTGTGCGTTAATATACTTGTATGAAATTCTTAGAATATGGACATTAACCTATTTAAAATAGATGGGTTAATGTATCTGTTAAATGTAGAATGTCATACAAATGGCTTATCGAATTAGTTATTAATATCACACAGCATGGTTTCAATTCCTTTGAAAATTAAAATGACATCTTTATGGTGATTATTATATTTTTCCTGTTCTCATCTGAGGTTTGCTTGTAACGCGCCTTCTCCATTTCCACAGGTTTCCATTCTGACCTTTCCATGTCAGCTTCTGATCCACATATCCACAGCATAACTAAGACCGACTATTTCCACCTCCGTAACATCGCTGTCTCCGCCCTTAACTTAGCACATCCGCCCCTGAAACCCTCATCCATGCCTTTATTACCTGTAGACTTGTCTATTCCAACGCACTCCTAGCCGGCCTCCCACATTCTACCCTACGTAAACTAGAGGTGATCCCAACTCAGCTGCCCCGTGTCCTAACTCGCACCGAGTCCCGCTCACCCATCACCCCCTGTGCTCGCTGCCCCGTGCCCTAACTCGCACCGAGTCCCGCTCACCCATCACCCCCTGTGCTCGCTGACCTACATTCGCTTCCGGTTAAGCAACGCCTCGATTTCAACATTTTCATCCTTGTTTTCAAATCCCTCCATGGCCCTCGCCCCTCCCTATCTCTGTAATCTTCTCCAGCCCCACAACTCCCCAAGATGGCTGCACTCCTCTAATTCTGCCCCCTTGAGCATCCCTGATTATAATCACTCAACCATTGGTGGCTGTTGCCTGGGCCCCAAGCTCTGGAACTCCCTGCCTAAACCTCTCTTAGTCAAGTCTAGAGGTAACAAAGGCGGGGATGAAGATAAATTATGGACACATTAATATCAGTACTGTTATGTCTTGAATAAAGAGTCAGACTAGATACTGCAAGCTCAAAGTAAGGTGTCACCGTAGTCCTTTATTTCAGATCTCAGAGTGCCTCTCCAGCCTGTGAGGCCTCCTTATATACAGGTGCTCCCAAGGGATTGTGGGATCCCTTGGAACTCCAGGGGATAAGCCCTCTGGTGATTAGACATGGTATTTACAGGTTTACTTACATAACAAGTACTCTTCCTCCATTTCCTGACTTTGGGAGCACAACCATTGTTGCACCAGGCCGACAGTTACCATGCACACGGTGGTCTCTGAAATTAGCAGTAACTAGGGTGTAAAGGGAGGGAAAAGGCCTGAGACCAGCTCTCATCCTGTCACCCCAGCTCCTCTCTCTGGCATTTCTACAAGGAAAGGGTGATCATCAGAAGCCTGGGCAGGACAAAGGGAGCAAAACTGGGGTCGGGGCAGTGAGATATAGCTAGGCCACTCAGCCTAATTTTGCACCACTATCCTGCCCCGTTTCAGTGTGATAGCGGGGGTGAATCTGCCCAAGCTTCCTACTTCAAGTGTCCAACTGTAACTGATCTTTTTCCATGACCTCAAAATTCCTTGTGTCCCTCAAATTTCTCTACTTTCTGCAATCGAAAAGCTTTTTGTTGGAAATAATAAAAAGCTTGGGGCTCAGCTTATCTCAACCTCCGATTTACCTCAACCTCACAGAATGATACAGCATTCGGCCCATTGTGCCTTTTGCCAGCTCTTTGACAGAGCTCCCCAATTAATCCCACTCCCCCTGCTCTTTCCCCACAGCCCTGCAGATTTTTCCTCTACAAGTATTCACTGGAGTTTAGAAGGATGAGAGGGGATCTCAAAGAAACATATAAAATTCTGATGGGACTGGACAGGTTAGATGCAGGAAGAATGTTCCCGATGTTGGGGAAGTCCAGAACCAGGGGACACAGTCTAATGATAAGGAGTAAGCCATTTAGGACTGAGATGAGGAGAAACTTCTTCACTCAGAGAGTTGTTAACCTGTGGAATTCCCTGCCGCAGAGAGTTGTTGATGCCAGTTCATTGGATATATTCAAGAGGGAGTGAGATATGGCCCTTGTAGCTAAAGGGATCAAGGGGTATGGAGAGAAAGCAGGAAAGGGGTACTGAGGGAATGATCAGCCATGATCTTATTGAATGGCGGTGCAGGCTCGAAGGGCCGAATGGCCGACTCCTGCACCTAATTTCTATGTTTCTATTTCTCTTATTCTTTGCAAACTCGATAATTACAAAACCCATTGGCACCACCAGCCACATAGTAAGGACTGCACAAAGATGCCTCTGCCCTCTGAGCTTCCCTCTCTGTTTAGAGGTTTAATGAATGTTTTTGGGATCACTAGCCACTAGATGGCGTCACTGTTGGAGGCCATTGGGCTGCACGCATGTGTGTACAGCCCAAGTATAAAAGGCCAGCCATTTTGTATATTAGTCACTTTGGGCCTTAATAAAGCAGAGCCAAGGTCATACCTCTTGGAGTTAAACAGTACTCAGTCTAACAGTTACTGCATACACAACAAGAGGGATGTCACTTGGTACCTCCCAGCATAGGTCTGATCAGACGCTGCTTGGAGTAAGAGCTAAACCTGTAATTATCCACTTTCATAAAAGAAAGACTGGCCTTTCACGGTCACCGGACGTTCCCAAAGCGCTTGATAGCCAATGAAGTACTTTTTGAAGTGCAGTCACTGTGTTGAAATGTGGGAAACACAGCAGCCAATTTGCGCACAGCAAGCTCCCACACACAGCAATGTAATAATGGGGCATAGTTTCAGAATAAGTGGCCGTCCATTAAAGACAGAGATGAGGAGGAATTTCTTCTCTCAGAGGGCCGTAAATCTGTGGAATTCTCTGCCCCAGAGAGCTGTGGAGGCTGGGTCACTGAATATATTCAAGGCGGAGATAGACAGATTTTTGAATGATGATTGAGAGATCAATATTTACCAGGATACCAGGAAAAACTCCCCGATTCTTCTTCGAAACAGTGCCATGGGATCTTTTATATCTACCTGAGAGAGCAAACGTTTACCGTGTCAAACAAAAGTCAGCACCACAGACAGTGCAGCACTCCCTCAGTACTGCACTGGGAGTGTCAGCCTGGATTTTTGTGCTCAGTCTATGAACCTACAACCTTCTGACACAGAGGCAAGCGTGCTACTCACTGAGCCATAGCTGACATCGTGGTTCCACACCTCTGTATTCAAATACTTAGTATTTGATTCACAACCCTCTGGGAGAAGAAATTCCTTCTCAACTCGGTTTTAAATTGGCTCCCCCGTATTTTGAGGCTGTGCCCCCTAGTTCTAGTCTCCCCGACCAGTGGAAACAACCTCTCTGCCTCTATCTTGTCTATCCCTTTCATTATTTTAAATGTTTCTATAAGATCACCCCTCATCCTTCTGAACTCCAACGAGTAAAGACCCAGTCTACTCAATCTATCATCATAAGGTAATCCCCTCATCTCCGGAATCAGCCTAGTGAATCGTCTCTGTACGAGAGGGGAATTAAGGATTATGGGGAGCGGGCGGGTAAGTGGAGCTGAGTCCACGGCCAGATCAGTCATGATCTTGTTGAATGGCGGATCAGGCTCGAGGGGCTAGATGGCCTACTCCTGTTCCTAATTCTTATGTTCTTATGTTCTTATATTAGTGGCTCTTAACACCCTGTTAAAGTCAATGTCAGGTTTGGGAGGAACTCTGAAGTTTATGACGTCATCAGGATTCACTTGCTTGAATTACAGCCACATTGCTCTATCCATCTCCTCGATTCATACTGCACTATTTGTATTATAATGATCAGTTCTAATGATGACATTCCGTGGCCTTGCATCTCCTCAGCAATAAATGATGCCTGTGCTTTGATTAAATGCCTTGCAGCCAACAGTCTCTGAATTTAATCAATGCAAGAGCTGCTTATTGTCTCCAATACTCGGGCAAATGGAAGTTATTGCTTAATTAAACAGCAGTCGAGCTTCTTTATGATGTTATGTGACTTTCGAAGGCGTTATGACATCAGGATGTTATTTAGACATCATAATGAAAAAAATGATACTGTGTGGTGGAAAAAATGTAATAAAAATAAATGTAATTACCATCAGCCCACACCTGAACTGGTAAACACAGGAACAAAAGAGAATACTTGAATTTATATCGGGTGCGGTGGCATTGTGGTTATATTACTGGACTTGTAATCCAGAGACTGAAGCTAAGAATCCACGAAACGTGAACTCAAATCCCACCCCTGTAGCTGGGGAATTTAAATTCAGTTAATTAAGTAAATGTGGAATAAAAGCTAATCCATGTTGAATCTCTCATATCTGGGACCGATAAGGAACTAAATGGTTATGGGGAGCGGCAGGGAAGAGTACCTGAATCTGTGATTGGATCAGCCATGATCCTATTAAATGGCGGAGCAGGCTCAAGGGGCAGCATGGCCGACTCCTGCTCCTCGTTCTTATGACCTGGCCTGTGCCGGATAAGGGATATTGCCGGATGAGGGGTGGTCACGTTAAATTGGATGGTACAGGTACTGAACAAGGGGGTGTTTGGGGCAGGCTGGGAGTGCGGCAGAGGGATTATGGGGTTGGGGGGGGTGCGGTAGATCGCGGGGTCAGGCCAGCGATTGTGGGAGTTGGCAGCGAGGAAGGACTTCAATTTGCTCATGTCCGCATGGTGAGTTGGGAGGTCGGAGGAGAGGCCTATAAAGGCCCAACGTCATTCCTGAGGCCAGCGGGAAGTAGCTGCAGCAGGGTGAGAAGGCTAGAAAAAAATCGAAAGGTGACATCACAGCCAACAGGATAAGTGATTGGCTGGTGATTGGTAAGTAGGTTTTCTTTTTCTTTTCTTTATCGGTAAGTAACCTTTTAGCCTTGTTTTTGCCAAATTAAGTTGATCTAGGGGTTAATACATTGCAGGAGAGCTCGGACATGTATTATGCTCCTCCTGTACTATGTGGGAAGTCAGGGACGCTTCCAGTGTCCCTGACGATTAAGTGTGCCGGAAGTGTAGCCGGCTGCAGCTCCTGACAGACCGGATTGCGGCACTGGAGCTGTGGGTGGATTCACTCTGGAGCATGCACGATGCTGACAATGACGTGAATAGATCATTTAGCGAGTTGGTCTTACCGCAGGTAAAGGGTACACAGCCAGATAGGGAATGGAAGACCAGCAGGAAGAGCATTGCAAGGAAGACAGATACACTGCTTTGAGTACTGTTGGAGGGGATGACTCACCAGGGGAGGGCAGCAGCAGCCAAGTTCATGGCACCGTGGGTGGCTCTGCTGCACAGGAGGGCAGGAAAAAGAGTGGGAGAGCGATAGTGATAGGGGATTCAATTGTAAGGGGAATAGATAGATGTTTCTGCGGCCGCAACCGAGACTCCAGGATGGTATGTTGCCTCCCTGGTGCAAGGGTCAAGGATGTCTCGGAGCGGGTGCAGGACATTCTGAAAAGGGAGGGTGAACAGCCAGTTGTTGTGGTGCATATTGGTAGCAACGATATAGGTAAAAAAACGGGATGAGATCCTACAAGATGAATTTAGGGAGCTAGGAGCTAAATTAAAAAGTAGGTCCTCAAAAGTAGTAATCTCGGGATTGCTACCAGTGCCACGTGCTAGTCAGAGTAGGAACCACAGGATAACTCAGATGAATACATGGCTTGAGGTGTGGTGCAGAAGGGAGGGATTCAAATTCCTGGGACATTGGAACCAGTTCTGCGGGAGGTGGGACCAGTACATACCAGATGGTCTGCACCTAGGCAGGACTGGAACCAATGTCCGAGGGGGAGTGTTTGCTAGTGCTGTTGGGGAGGGGTTAAACTAATATGGCAGGGGGGATGGGAACCAATGCAGCGAGACAGAGGGAAGTAGAATGGGGGCATAAGCAAAAGATAGAAAGAAGAAAAGTAAAGTGGAGGGCAGAGAAACCCAAGGCAAAAAGCAAAAAGGGCCACATTACAGCAAAATCCTAAAGGGGAAAAGTGTGGTGGAAAGACAAGCCTGAAGGCTCTGTGCCTCAATGCGAGGATTATTCGGAATAAGGTGGATGAATTAACTGTGCAGATAGCAGTTAATGGGTATGATGTAATTGGCATCATGGAGACATGGCTCCAGGGTGACCAAGGCTGGGAACTCAACATCCAAGGGTATTCAACATTTAGGAAAGATAGACAGAAAGGAAAAGGAGGTGGGGTGGCGTTGCTGGTTAAAGAGGAAATTAATGCAATAGTAAGGAAGGACATTAGCCTGGATGATGTGGAATCGGTATGGGTGGAGCTACGGAATACCAAAGGGCAGAAAATGCTAGTGGGAGTTGTGCACAGACCACCAAACAGTAGTAATAAGGTTGGGGACAGCATCAAACAAGGGATGCATGCAATAAAGGTACAGCAATTATTATGGGTGACTTTAATCTGCATATTGATTGGGCTAACCAAACTGGTGGCAATGCGGTGGAGGAGGATTTCCTGGAGTGTATTAGCGATGGTTTTTTAGACCAATATGTTGAGGAACCAACCAGGGAGCTGGCCATCCTAGACTGGGTGATGTGTAATGAGAAAGGACTAATTAGCAATCTTGTTGCGCGAGACCCCTTGGGGAAGAGTGACCATAACATGGTAGAATTCTTTATTAGGATGCAGAGTGACACAGTTAATTCAGAAACAAGGGTCCTGAACTTAACGAAAGGTAACTTCAATGGTTTGAGGTGTGAATTGACTAGAATAGACTGGCAAATGATACTTAAAGGGTTGACGGTGGATAGGCAATGGAAAACATTTAAAGATCACATGGATGAACTTCAGCAATTGTACATCCCTGTCTGGAGTAAAACGAAAAGGGGAAGTTGGCTCAACCTTGGCTAACAAGGGGAAATTAAGGATAGTGTTAAATCCAAGGAAGAGGCATATAAATTGGCCAGAAAAAGCAGCAAACCTGAGTACTGGGAGAAATTTAGAATTCAGCAGAGGAGGGCAAATGGTTTTATTAAGAGGGAGAAAATAAACTATGAAAGGAAGCTTGCCGGGAACATAAAAACTGATTGCAAAAGCTTCTATAGATATGTGAAGAGAAAAAGCTTAGTGAAGACAAACGTAGGTCCCTTGCAGTCTGATTCAGGTGAATTTATAATGGGGAACAAAGAAATGGCAGACCAATTGAACAAATACTTTGGTTCTATCTTCACGAAGGAAGACACAAATAACCTTCCGGAAATACTAGGGGTCCGAGGGTCTAGTGAGAAGGAGGAACTGAAGGATATCCTTATTAGGTGGGAAATTGTGTTAGGGAAATTGATGGGATTGAAGCCCGATAAATCCCCGGGGCCTGATAGTCTGCATCCCAGAGTACTTAAGGAAGTGGCCCTAGAAATAGTGTATGCATTGGTGATCATTTTCCAACAGTCTATCGATTCTGGATCAGTTCCTATGGACTGAAGGATAGCTCATGTAACACCACTTTTTAAAAAGGGAGGGAGAGAGAAAGCGGGTAATTATAGACCAGTTAGCCTGACATCGGTGGTGGGGAAAATGTTAGAATCAATTATTATTGGAAAGCTGTGACAGAATCGGTCCAAGTCAGCATGGATTTATGAAAGGGAAATCATGCTTGACAAATCTTCTGGAATTTTTTGAGGATGTAACTTGTAGAGTGGACAAGGGAGAACCAGTGGATGTGGTGTATTTGGACTTTCAAAAGGCTTTTGACAAGGTCCCACACAAGAGATTACTGTGCAAAATCAAAGCACATGGTATTGGGGGTAATATACTGACGTGGATAGAGAACTGGTTGGCAGACTAGAAGCAGAGAATTGGGATAAACGGGTCCTTATGGCAGGCAGTGACTAGTGGGGTGCCGCAGGGCTCAGTGTTGGGACCCCAGCTCTTTACAATATACATCAATGATTTGGATGAAGGAATAGAGTGTAATATCTCCAAGTTTGCAGATGACACTAAGCTGGGTGGCATTGTGAGCTGTGAGGAGGATGCTAAGAAGCTGCAGAATGATTTGGACAGGTTAGGTGAGTGGGCAAATGCATGGCAGATGCAGTATAATGTGGATAAATGTGAGGTTATCCATTTTGGGGGCAAAAACTCCAAGACAGAATATTATCTGAATGGTGGCAGATTAGGAAAAGGGGTGTTGCAACGAGACCTGGGTGTCATGGTTCAGCAGTCATTGAAAGTTGGCATACAGGTACAGCAGGTGGTAAAGAAGGCAAATGGTATGTTGGCCTTCATAGCTAGGGGATTTGAGTATAGGAGCAAGGAGGTCTTATTGCAGTTGTACAGAGCCTTGGTGAGGCCTCACCTGGGATATTGTGTTCAGTTTTGGTCACCTAACCTGAGGAAGGACATTCTTGCTATTGAGGGAGTGCAGCGAAGGTTCACCAGACTGATTCCCGGGATGGCTGGACTGACATATGAGGAGAGATTGGATCAACTGGGCCTTTATACATTGGAGTTTAGAAGGATGAGAGGGGATCTCATAGAAACATACAAGAGTCTTGATGGGACGGGACACCTTAGATGCGGGTAGATTGTTCCCGATGTTGGGGAAGTCCAGAACCAGGGGACACAGTCTTAGGATAAGGGGTAGGCCATTTAGGACTGAGATGAGGAGAAACTTGTTCACTCAGAGAGTTGTTAACCTGTGGATATATTCAAGAGTGAGTTAGATATGGCCCTTACGGCTAAGGGCATCAAGGGGTATGGAGAGAAAGCAGGAAAGGGATACTGAGGGAATGATCAGCCATGATCTTATTGAATGGTGGTGCAGGCTCGAAGAGCTGAATTGCCTACTCCTGCACCTATTTTCTATGTTTCCATGTTTCTATGTCGGAAATGCCGGGAATGGTGCCGGATAAGGGAGTGCCGGATAAGGGAGTTCCAGATAATGGAGGTTCAACCTGTCATCATTATAGGCAATCCCTTGAATCGAGGATGACTTGCTTCCACATCAAAAAGTTTACAGGTGTTTCAATGATGGACCTAAAATTCCAAGTCCGAACTAAATCTTGAAGGGTGGAAGATGCCTGTGCTTGGATTTTTTTTAACAAGTGGTGACCATTGCACACCAGCCACCACACGGGCTTGACAGAGCTAGGTATTGGCCCAGTAGCAAGCTGTACAAGTAATGGTGACCACAAAACTACTGGAGTGTTGTAAAAACCCATCTGGTTCACTAATGTCCTTTAGGGAAGGAAATCTGCCGCCCTTACCCGGTCTGGCCGATATGTGACTCCAGACCCACAGCAATGTAGTTGGCTCTTAACTATCCTCCAAATTGACTCAGCGAGACACTCAGTTGTACCAAACCGCTACGTTAAGTCAACGCTGTGGGACTATAAAAAATATATATGTATACTGCCTTATCACAACTCTCAGGATGGCCCGGAACACTTCTCGAATAACTTTGAACTGTTGCTATGTAAGCAAAGATGGCAGCCACTTTAGCGCACATTAAAATCTCACAAACAGCAATGATTGCTTTTTTTTGTTCGTTCACGGGAGTTGGGTTTGCAGACAGGTCTAACATTTATTGCCCATCCCTAATTTTTTTTTTTTTTTTTTTAATTCGTAGCCAATCGTTCCAATTCTTTGTCAAATCACAAACGCCAGAGGTCACCTTGCACATGCCAAGGATCACTCTGCGCCAATGCTCTTAGCCAAAAGGCCTAGAGCCACTGCACCGTTCCTGGAAGTACTGCAATACCAGGTTCGTGCCATGGAGGTGGATGGGTCACGCCACCCCACACACCTCCGTGGAGGTGGATGGGTCAAGCCACCCCACCCACCTCCTGTTTCCAAAAAAGCAAGCATATACCTTCCTGACCAGGGAGAAACCACCCGGAGGTCATGGTGGCTGGTCAGGTCAGTTACGCATGATCTTAGCCAAAAGGCCATCCCTAATTGCCCCTTGAGAAGGTGGTGGTGAGCCGCCTTCGTGAACCGCTGCAGTCCGTGTGGTGAAGGTTCTCCCACAGTGAGTATGCTTCTTTGTCGTGGCGGTTCGGTACAACTGAGTGTCTCGCTGAGCCATTTCAGAGGGCAATTAAGAGTCAACCACGTTGCTGTGGGTCTGGAGTCACATATCGGCCAGACCAGGTCAGGGCAGCAGATTTCCTTCCCGAAAGGACATTAGTGAACCAGATGGGTTTTTACGACAATCTGGTAGTTCCATGGCCACCATGACTGACACTAGCTTTCTATTGCAGATTGGTGATGAGATTCAATACTGCCTCCAGTGCGCTAGTGCAGTCCCCGTATGCGTGAGGAAAAGACCAGGCCCTCAAATCTACCACCAAGCTCATGGTCTACAGGGCTGTAGTAATACCCGCCCTCCTGTATGGCTCAGAGACATGGACCATGTACAATAGACACCTCAAGTCGCTGGAGAAATACCACCAACGATGTCTCCGCAAGATCCTACAAATTCTCCGGGAGGACAGACGCACCAACATTAGCGTCCTCGACCAGGCCAACATCCCCAGCATCGAAGCACTGACCACACTCGATCAGCTCCGCTGGGCGGGCCACATTGTCTGCATGCCCCCCACACGAGACTCCCAAAGCAAGCGCTCTAATCGGAACTCCTTCAGGGCAAACGAGCCAAAGGTGGGCAGAGGAAACATTACAAGGACACCCTCAAAGCCTCCCTGATAAAATGCAACATCCCCACCAATACCTGGGAGTCCCTGGCCAAAGACCGCCCAAAGTGGAGGAAGAGCATCTGGGAGGGTGCTGAGCACCTCAAGTCTCAGCGCCGAGAGCATGCAGAAAACAAGCGCAGGCAGCGGAAGGAGCGTGCGGCAAACCAGTCCCACCCACCCTTTCCCTCAACCACTGTCTGTCCCACCTGTGACAGGGACTGTGGTTGTCGTATTGCACTGTTCAGCCACCTAAGGACTCATTCTAAGAGTGGAAGCAAGTCTTCCTCGATTTCGAGGGACTGCCTATGTTTTGCAGATTTATTTAATTAACTGAATTTAAATTTAAATGAGATGAATAATCAGTGAGCCTGTGTTCGGTGTTGCTGGTCGGGGAAGAATGTTGATCAGGACATCAGGAGGACTCTGTCCTCCATCCACCATCGAGGCAGGTGCGGTCTCGGTTTTGTATCTCACCTGAAGGAAAGCAGTGCCAACAATGTAATATTCCCTCAGCACCACAGTCATGCGTTAGCCAAGTATACAAACAATACGCTAACCAAACAAACAGAAACTTTTATGGTCCGGGGTTTCCCCTTCCCTTAAGGCCCGTTACCGCCTGAAATCGGCGGCCGCGCTGCGGAGTGCAATAGCTGCCGGATTTTCGTGGAATGGCCGCCATTTTGAAAGTTCCGTCCTGATTGCGCCATCAGAGCGCGCACCGCCGATGTTCCCCCCTCCTCGATCGCGAAATTCTGCGGAGAAAATCTTGCTGTCGCAGCTCTGTGCCACCAACAAATTTTTCTGCCGGTGCACTATGCTTGGAGTGCTTCTGAAATGGCGGTGCGGTGGCCATTAAAGGCGAGGGACCACTGCCGCGGCCACCATCTTAATTTTTGTTTGTCGGCCGACTGCCGTGTCCGGGTCGACGATTATATCCCCGGGTTTCGGCCGGGCCGCCAACAGGCAGCCTGGCACACCCCGCTATTGGGTGCCAGGCCGTTGGCCCGGCCGAAACCCTCCCTGCTGGCCCAGTGAACCGAACTTCAAGAATCGCGGAGGCTCTCCCCTTTAAGTGAAGGAGAGAGGCGTGGTGACGCGCCAGCGCGATGACATCAGCGGCGCTATGCCGACGACTGATAATGGCGGACGCTCCGCCCGGCCCCCCCCCCCCCAACTTCCGCCCCTCTAGACTGCCAACTCCCTCTCACTTCCGCCCCCATTATGACCGACTTCCGGGCCGCTGGGAAAAAAAAGCCAAAGAGCGGAATTGCGCTCAAGGGGCCACCGTATCCACCGTGCCAGTAAAAACCGCTGAAACAGAGTCAGTGTGCCCCGTTTCCAGCGGGGGGCAATTTCGGCCCCTTTAATGTTTCAACATACGAGATGCGTCACAATGGTAGTTTACTGATATCCTGCATGAAGATGCTGCTAAAAGATCTAATACCTCCTTTGACATTGAATGAAAAAGATTTACGACTGCGAAAGTATTCTTTAGGAAGAGATCAATGAACCCCCATTGCTTTCTGGCACCAAGATGTCTATGTGAAAGAGTTATGGAGTGCTCCACTCTTGCGTGTCCTTTGCTTTCCATTGCCGTGGTGATGACATTTTGAGTTAAGTACAAATAAGGGATGAAATTAAATTTCAAGGGAGTGTGTGGAGAAGGTTGTAGCAAACCCATTAGTGTATCTCATTCTATGGCCTTTACATCCCCATCAGAAGTACACCGATAGAGCGCCAAGACAGCACATCCCACACTAGCCTCGCTGAGTGTCAATGAACGACATTATCAAATTAAGGGTCACACTCTTCAGTTCCATTCGCAGCTCCTCAGATAATGAACCAACCCATGCCCACATGCAGCAAGACCTGGGCGACATTCAAGCTTGGGCTGAAAAGCGGCAAGTAACATTCATGCCACACAAGTGACAGGCAATGACCATCTCCAACAAGAGAGAGTCTGATCACCTCCCCTTGACATTCAGTGTCATTACCATTGTCAAATCCTCCACCATCAAAATATTGGGAGGGGGTCACCATTGACCAAAGCTCTAACTGGATCAGCCACATAAAATATACTCTGGCTATAAGAGCGGGTCAGAGGCTGGGTATTCTGCGGCAAATGTCTCACCTCCTGACTCCCCAAAGCCTTTCCACCATCTACAAGGCACAGGTCAGGAGTGTGATGGAACACTCTCCACTTGCCTGGGTGAGTTGCAGCTCCAACAACACTCGAGAAGCTCGACACCATCCAGGACAAAGCAGCCCGCTTGATCGGCGCCCCATCCACCACCTTCAACACTCACTCCCTCCACCACCGGCGCACCGTGGCTGCAGTGTGCACCATCTACAAGATGCACCGCAGCAACTCGCCAAGGCTTCTTCGGCAGCACCAATAGCAATGTGTTGCGATGAATTCTTCAGGAAAGAATCCATGAAGCAAATATATTACATCCACCTCCTATGAACGAGTTAAAAAATAAACTTGCAGACATTAATCAGTCTTTCATTCCATGTACCCTGGCCCAATATGAGCGAGGCTGAGAATATCAGAGTACATTGGAGTTCAGAAGAATGAGAGGTGATCTTATTGAAACTTATAAGATAATGAGGGGGTTCGACAACGTGGATGCAGAGAGGATATTTCCACTCATAGGGGAAACTAAAACTAGGGGACATAGTCTTAGAATAAGGGGTCGCCCATTTAAAACTGAGCTGAGGAGAAATTTCTTCTCTCAGAGGGTTGTAAACCTGTGGAATTTTCTGCCCCAGAGAGCTGTGGAGGCTGGGTCATTGAAAATATTTAAGACGGAGATAGATAGATTTTTGAGCGATAAGGGAGTAAAGGGTTATGGGGAGTGGGCAGGGAAGTGGAGCAGAGTCCATGATCAGATCAGCCATGGTCTTATTGAATGGCGGAGCAGGCTCGAGGGCCCAAATGGCCGACACATGCTCCTATTTCTTATGTTCTTATGCATTTCATATAGGACTGTTACTGACAATATCTCGCCAGTCTACCTAGGAGTCAAAACCCCTCATAAACTGTGAGCTAAACCATTCAGTCACCCAGACGCCGAGTTTTAAAAAAAATAGCAGTTTTGATAACAGTACTTCTACCTCTTATAATGCTAACGCTAATAGCCATTTCTATTTGCTAATGTGTTACAATTATCAATTCCTTCTTTGTCTTATCAAGCTCCTGGAATCCAACTGCTGCTACTCAGGGGCTGAAATTCCACGAGGGTTAAGAACATAAGAACATAAGAAATAGGAGCAGGAGTAGGCCATACGGCCCCTCGAGCCTACTCCGCCATTCAATGCGATCATGGCTGATCTGATCATGGACTCAGGTCCACTTCCTTGCCCACTCCCCATTTTCCTGTCCGTGCCGTGATTTTGGTAGTTATTAATTTGCTGGACAGCTGCATCAGGTTGATTTGAAGAAATGAGCTGAGTAAAGGGAGGAGTGTTCTATCTAGACTCATCTTTTCTTTCCCAAATTGTGTTAGTACCATCTCAATTCGGCCAATCATCCCCTTTGTCTCTCTAATCTCTCCTGCCTTCCACCCTTTCACAGACCTTCCCTTTTGTTCTTTCCTCCCCTCCCCCCTTTCAGGGCCCCATGACTTCCTTAAGAACCTGTTACATTTCGAAGTATTGCCAGTTCTGACGAAGTGTCATCGACCTGAAATGTTAAATCTGTTTCTCTCTCCACGGATGGTGCCTGACCCTGCTGAATGTTTCCTGCATTTTCTGTTTTTATTTCCGATTCCAGCATCCGCAGCATTGTGTTTTTGTATGTTGAAGGAGTGTTTTACATGGCTGCAAGTATTGTCCAGACTACTGCTAGTTGACGATGGCTTTGAGTTGACCTCGAGAATGTGGCGGTCGATTAAAACAGCCTTGATGTTTCAACGCGTCGCTGTTTTTATTCTTTTATGATCCTTTGCACAATAGGAATGGCCCCCGATGGCAAGTGGCTTGTCGGCAGCAACTCTGGATTAGAAGCAAACTGATACTTTTGCTTTCAGACACTGTGAACCCTCCTGAAAAGAGGGCCAATGGTATCTTGGCCTATATTCACTCTCTCTCCTGTGACAGTGGGAACTGGTGCTCTCCACTCTCCCGTCCTGTGACAGTGGGAACTGGTGCTCTCCACTCTCTGTCCTGTGACAGTGGGAACTGGTGCTCTCCACTCTCTCTCCTGTGACAGTGGGAACTGGTGCTCTCCACTCTCTGTCCTGTGACAGTGGGAACTGGTGCTCTCCACTCTCCCATCCTGTGACAGTGGGAACTGGTGCTCTCCACTCTCTGTCCTGTGACAGTGGGAACTGGTGCTCTCCACTCTCCCGTCCTGTGACAGTGGGAACTGGTGCTCTCCACTCTCCCGTCCTGTGACAGTGGGAACTGGTGCTCTCCACTCTCCCGTCCTGTGACAGTTGGAACTGGAGCTCTCCACTCTCTGTCCTGTGACAGTGGGAACTGGTGCTCTCCACTCTCCCGTCCTGTGACAGTGGGAACTGGTGCTCTCCACTCTCCCGTCCTGTGACAGTGGGAACTGGTGCTCTCCACTCTCCCGTCCTGTGACAGTGGGAACTGGTGCTCTCCACTCTCCCGTCCTGTGACAGTGGGAACTGGTGCTCTCCACTCTCCCGTCCTGTGATAGTGGGAACTGGTGCTCTCCACTCTCTGTCCTGTGACAGTGGGAACTGGTGCTCTCCACTCTCCCGTCCTGTGACAGTGGGAACTGGTGCTCTCCACTCTCCCGTCCTGTGACAGTGGGAACTGGTGCTCTCCACTCTCCCGTCCTGTGACAGTGGGAACTGGTGCTCTCCACTCTCTGTCCTGTGACAGTGGGAACTGGTGCTCTCCACTCTCCCGTTGGTGTAGGAGGAAGGGCTTTAGTTTCCTGAGCAATTGGGACCGCTTCTGGGGAAGGTGGGATCTGTACAAGACGAACAGGTTTCACCTCAACAGAGGCGGGACCAATGTTCTCGCGGGTGGTTTTGATCGTGTGGTTGGGAGGGCTTTAAACTAGCTTGACAAGGGGATGGGAACCCAGGAGAGGGCTCTGAGCTAGTTAGAGTGGGTGAGAGCTCAGATGAACAGAACCCCAAGAAAGAATGCAAAAGGCAGGAGGCAACAGAGCAGAGTAGCACTGGGGTAAGTGTAAACCACAAGGTGATAGGAAGGGACAATATGTATGAATATAAAAGGGCTGCAGGAGGGGTCAAAACTAAAAATCATGGTTTAAAAACTAGTATTAAAACACTTTACCTAAACGCACGCAGCATTCGAAACAAAGTAAATGAGTTGACGGCACAAATCATTACAAATGGGTATGATTTGGTGGCCATTAGTGAAACGTGGTTGCAGGGTGGCCAAGACTGGGAATTAAACATACAATTCGGAAATATAGACAATAGGGGAAGGGAGGTGTGGTAGCTCTGTTAATGAAGGATGATATCAGGGCAGTTGTGAGAGATGATATTTGCTCTAATGAACAAAATGTTGAATGTGGGTGGAGATTAGAGATGGTAAGGGGAAAAAGTCACTGGTGGGCGTAGTTTATAGGCCCCCAAATAATAACTTCACGGTGGGGCGGACAATAATCAAGGGAATAATGGAGGCATGTGAAAAAGGAACGGCAGTAATCATGGGGGATTTTAACCTACATATCGATTGGTCAAATCAAATCGCACGGGATAGCCTTGAGGAGGAATTCATAGAATGTATACGGGATTGTTTCTTAGAACAGTATGTTACAGAACCTACAAAGGAGCAAGCTATCTTAGATCTGGTCCTGTGTAATGAGACAGAAATAATAAAAGATCTCCGAGTAAAAGATCCTCTCGGAATGAGCGATCACAATATGGTTGAATTTGGAATACAGATTGAGGGTGAGGAAGTAGTGTCTCAAACGAGCGTACTATGCTTAAACAAAGGGGACGACAGTGGGATGAGGGCAGAATTGGCTAAAGTAGACTGGGAACACAGAATAAACGGTGGCTCAATTGAGGAACAGTGGAGGACTTTTAAGCAGCTCTTTCACAGTGCTTAACAAAAATATATTCCAGTGAAAAAGAAGGGCGGTAAGAGAAGGGATAACCAGCCGTGGATAACCAAGGAAATAAAGCAGAGTATCAAATTAAAAACCAATGCGTATAAGGTGGCCAAGGTTAGTGGGAAACTAGAAGATTGGGAAAATTTTAAACGACAGCAAAGAATGAATAACAAAGCAATAAAGAAAGGAAAGATAGATTACGAAAGTAAACTTGCGCAAAACATAAAAACAGAGAGTAAAAGCTTTTGCCGATATATAAAACGGAAAAGAGTGACTAAAGTAAATGTTGGTCCCTTAGAAGATGAGAAAGGGGATTTAATAATGGGAAATGTGGAAATGGTTGAGACCTTAAACAATTATTTTGCTTCGGCCTTCACAGTGGAAGACACAAAAACCATGCCAAAAATTGCTGGTCACGGGAATGTGGGAAGGGAGGACCTTGAGACAATCACTATCACTAGGGGGGTAGTGTTGGACAGGCTAATGGGACTCAAGGTAGACAAGTCCCCTGGTCCTGATGAAATGCATTCCAGGGTATTAAAAGAGATGGCGGAAGTTATAGCAGATGCATTCGTTATAATCTACCAAAATTCTCTGGACTCTGGGGAGGTACCAGCGGATTGGAGAGCAGCTAATGTAACGCCTCTGTTTAAAAAAGGGGGCAGACAAAAGGCAGGTAACTATAGGCCGGTTAGTTTAACATCTGTAGTGGGGAAAATGTTTGAAGCTATCATTAAGGAAGAAATAGCGGGACATCTAGATAGGAATAGTGCAATCAAGCAGACGCAACATGGATTCATGAAGGGGAAATAACGTGTAACTAATTTACTGAAATTCTTTGAGGATATAACGAGCATGGTGGAAGTGGTGTATTTAGATTTCCAAAAGGCATTCGATAAGGTGCCACACAAAAGGTTACTGCAGAAGATAGAGGTACACGGAGTCAGAGGAAATGTATTAGCATGGATAGAGAATTGGCTGGCGAACAGAAAGCAGAGAGTCAGGATAAATGGGTCCTTTTCCGGTTGGAAATCGGTGGTTAGTGGTGTGCCACAGGGATCGGTGCTGGGACCACAACTGTTTACAATATACATAGATGACCTGGAAGAGGGGACAGAGTGGAGTGTAACAAAATTTGCAGATGACACAAAGATTAGTGGGAAAGTGGGTTGTGTAGAGGACACAGAGACGCTGCAGAGAGATTTAGATAGGTTAAGCGAATGGGCTAAGGTTTGGCAGATGGACTACAATGTCGGAAAATGTGAGGTCATCCACCTTGGGAAAAAACACAGTAAAAGGGAATATTATTTGAATGGGGAGAAATTACAACATGCTGCGGTGCAGAGGGACCTGGGGGTCCTTGTGCACGAATCCCAAAAAGTTAGTTTGCAGGTGCAGCAGGTAATCAGGAAGGCGAATGGAATGTTGGCCTTCATTGCGAGAGAGATGGAGTACAAAAGCAAGGAGGTCCTGCTGCAACTGTACAGGGTATTGGTGAGGCCGCACCTGGAGTACTGCGTGCAGTTTTGGTCACCTTACTTAAGGAAAGATATACTAGCTTTGGAGGGGGTACAGAGACGATTCACTGGGCTGATTCCGGAGATGAGGGGGTTACCTTATGATGATAGATTGAGTAGACAGGGTCTTTACTCGCTGGAGTTCAGAAGGATGAGGGGTGATCTTATAGAAACATTTAAAATAATGAAAGGGATCGACAAGATAGAGGCAGAGAGGTTGTTTCCACTGGTCAGGGAGACTAGAACTAGGGGGCACAGCCTCAAAATACGGGGGAGACAATTTAAAACCGAGTTGAGAAGGAATTTCTTCTCCCAGAGGGTTGTGAATCTGTGGAATTCTCTGCCCAAGGAAGCAGTTGAGGCTAGCTCATTGAATATATTCAAATCACAGATAGATAGATTTTTAACCAATAAGGGAATTAAGGGTTATGGGGAGCGGGCGGGTAAGTGGAGCTGAGTCCACGGCCAGATCAGCCATGATCTTGTTGAATGGCGGAGCAGGCTCGAGGGGCAAGATGGCCTACTCCTGTTCTTAATTCTTATGCTGTTATGTTCTTATGTTCTTATGTTCTTATTAATGTTGGGGAAGTCCAGAACCAGGGGTCACAGTCTAAGGATAAGGGGCAAGCCATTTAGGACCGAATGAGGAGAGACTTTTTCACCCAGAGAGTGGTGAACCTGTGGAATTCTCTGCCACAGAAAGTTGTTGAGGCAAATTCACTAAATATATTCAAAAAGGAGTTAGATGTAGTTCTTACTACTCGGGGGATCAAGGGGTATGGCGAGAAAGCAGGAATGGGGTACTGAAGTTGCATGTTCGGCCATGAACTCATTGAATGGCGGTGCAGGCTCGAAGGGCCGAATGGCCTACTCCTGCACCTATTTTCTATGATTCTATGTTTCTTTGTTTCTATTTTATTGCAAAGGGGATGGAGTATAAAAGCAGGGAATTCTTGCGACAGGTGTACAAGGTATTGGTGAGGCCACACCTGGAATACTGCGTGCAGTTTTGGTTTCCATATTTACGAAAGGATATACTTGCTTTGGAGGCAGTTCAGAGAAGGTTCACTCGGTTGATTCAGGGGATGAGGGGGTTGACTTATGAGGAAAGGTTGAGTAGGTTGGGCCTGTACTCATTGGAATTCAGAAGAATGAGAGGTGATCTTATCGAAACGTATAAGATTATGAGGGGGCTTGACAAAGCAGAGAGGATGTTTCCACTGATGGGGGAGACTAGAACTAGAGGGCATGACCTTAGAATAGGGGGCTGCCCATTTAAAACAGAGATGAGGAGGAATTTCTTCTCTCAAAGGGTTGTAAATCTGTGGAATTCGCTGCCTCAGAGAGCTGTGGAGGCTGGGTCATTTAATATATTTAATACAGAAATACACAGTTTCTTAAAAGATAGAAGGTAAGAGGTTATGGGGAGCGGGCAGGGAAGTGGAGCTGAGTCCATGATCAGATCAGCCATGATCTTATTGTATGGCAGAGTAGGCTTGAGGGGCCGTATGGCCTACTCCTGTTCCTATTTCTTATGTTCTTATGAACTGGTACGGGTGCTGGTGGAAATATAAACAGTTTCTGTTGACAGCAGCATAGCCTGGTCCCTCATAAACTTACAACTGTAGCAATGAGGTGTCGCAGCTGAGCACATGAGAGATTGACACCTTATCAGTTTTCCAGGATCATCAAATCCACACCTCACTATAAGCAGGGTTGAAGGTCAACACCATCCAGGACAAAGCAGCCCACTTGATCAGCATGCAAACCACCACCTTCAACACTCACTCCCTCCACCACCGGCGCACCGTGGCTGCAGTGTGTACCATCTACAAGATGCACTGCAACAACTCGCCAAGGCTTCTTCAGCAGCACCTCCCACACCCACGACCTCTACCACCTAGAAGGACAAGGGCAGCAGGCGCATGGGAACACCACCACCTCCATGTTCCCCTCCAAGGCACCATCCTGACTTGGAAATATGTCGGTCGTTCCTTCATCGTCGCTGGGTTAAAATCCCGGAACTCCCTCCCTAACAGCACTGTGGGAGCACCTTCACCACACGGACTGCAGCGGTTCAAGAAGGCGGCTCACCATCACCTTCTCAAGGGGCAATTAAGGATGGGCAATAAATGCCGGCCTTGCCAGTGACGCCCACATCCCGTGAATGAATTTTTAAAAATCACTACAGCAGAAACTGGCAAAAAAAAGAACAGAAGTGGATTAAAAGAAGCTGAGTTCAAATAAAAAGTTGGACAAACTTTTCTTCTGAATTGCACAAATTGTGTCACAATATTTTATTACCTTATAAAAATACGAGTGCATTATATGTCAGTTGTGGCTCAGTGGGCAACACACTTTCTTTTTGAGTCAGAAGGTTGTGGGTTCAAGACCCACTCCATGGATTTCAGCACAAAAATCTAGGCTGACACTCCCAGTGCAGTGCTGAGGGAGTGCCTCACTGTCGGAGGTGCCGTCTTTCAGATGAGACGGTAAACCGAGGCCCTGTCTGCTCGCTCAGGTGGATGTAAAAGAGCTCATGGCACTATTTCGAAGAAGAGCAGGGGGAGTTATTTCCGGTGTCCTGGCCAATATTTGTCCCTGAAACAACAGACTATCTGGTCATTGTCACATTACTGCTTGCTGTGCGCAAATTGGCTGCCGCGTTTCCTACATTACAACAGTGACTGCACTCCAGACGTACTTCATTGGCTGTGAAGCGCTTTGGGACGTCCGGTGGTCGTGAAAGGGCTACAGAAATGCAAGTCTTTCTTTCTTTGAATGTGAAGTGCATCTGATTTTTCTACCTGTTCTTCATCCCCAGCAATCATGATAGAGCCACGAGTAAAATATTAATAACCACAACTCCTGGCTAGATGCTTTCTGATCCAAGAACATTTCAATGTTCCAAATTGAATTCTTGTTCATTTTCACGTCGAATACTGGGCACTGGAGTAGCACTTAAAATGACAAAAACCTGATCTAAATGAAAGGTGGCCTCTTGTATATTTATGAAAAGCAATTTTAGGTGTGCATCTGTGTGAAAGTGGCAGTATAACTCAGAGGACTGCGTCGCACACTAAATTACTGAGGTATGAGGCCTACTCAAGGAAACCACTGCACACTGGTTTAAGCTCTCAAAGAATGCATTATATATATTTTTTTATCCGCTCCTGGGATGTGGGCATTGCCGACAAGGCCGGCATTTATTGCCCATCCCTAATTGCCCCTTGAGAAGGTGGTGGTGAGCCGCCTTCTTGAACTGCTGCAGTCCCGTGTGGTGAAGGTGCTCCCACAGTGCTGTTAGGGAGTGAGTTCCAGAATTTTGACCCAGCGACGATGAAGGAACGGCCGATATATTTCCAAGTCAGGATGGTGTGTAACTGGGAGGGGAACGTGGAGGTGGTGGTGTTCCCATGGGCCTGCTGCCCTTGTCCTTCTAGGCGGTAGAGGTCGCGGGTTTGGAAGGTGCTGCCGAAGAAGCCTTGGCGAGTTGCTGCGGTGCATCTTGTAGCTGGTGCACACTGCAGCCACGGTGCGCCGGTGGTGGAGGGAGTGAATGTTGAAGGTGGTGGTTGGGCTGTTTTGTCCTGGATGGTGTCGAACTTCTTGAGTGTTGTTGGAGCTGCAACATATCCAGGCAAGTGGAGAGTATTCCATCACACTCCTGACTTGTGCCTTGTAGAGCATAGAAAGTCTTTGGGGAATCAGGAGGTGAGACACGCCACAGAATACCCAGCCTCTGACCTGCTCTTGAAGCCATAGTATTTATGTGACTGGTCCAGTTAAGTTTCTAGTCAATGGTGACCCCAGGATGTCGATGGTGGGGGATTCGGTGATGGTAATGCCATTGAGTGTGAAGGGGCTGTGGTTAGACTCTCGCATGTTGGAGACGGTCATTGCCTGGCACTTGTGTGGTGCGAATGTTACAGCCTATGATGTTCCATGATTATGTCAGTGCACACCTGGAGCACTGTGTACAGTTTTGGTTTCCGTATTTAAGGAAAGATATACTTTCATTGGAGGCTGTTCAGAGAAGGTTCACTCGGTTGATTCCGGAGATGAGGGGGTTGACTTATGAGGAAAGGTTGAGTAGGTTGGGCCTATACACATTGGAGTTCAGAAGAATGAGAGGTGATCTTATTGAAACTTATAAGATAATGAGGGGGCTCGACAAGGTGGATGCAGAGAGGATGTTTCCATTCATAGGGGAAACTAAAACTAGGGGACATAGTCTTAGAATAAAGCGTCGCCCATTTAAAACTGAGATGAGGAGGAATTTCTTCTCTCAGAAATTTGTAAATCTGTGGCATTCTCTGCTCCAGAGAGCTGAGGAGGCTGGGTCATTGAATATACTTAAGGCAGAGATAGAGAGATTTTTGAGCGATAAAAGAATAAAGGGTTATGGGGAGCGGGCGGGGAAGTGGAGCTGAGCCCAAAATCAGATCAGCCTTGATCTTATTGAATGGCGGAGCAGGCTCGAGGGGCCAAATGGCCGACTCCTGCTCCTATTTCTTATATTCTTATCTGATTGGCAAATTAAATACTGGCCCAGAATTTCCTCGTGACCCGCACCATTGCAATGGGGCATCTACATAGCACGGCTCGTTTTACTGTGTCAAATTCTCGGGAAATGGCAGCGTAAGCGAGTCTCGCCAGTGCTTACGTCACCCCATAATTACCTGGGATTTTTTTTTTGCGCCATTTCCCTTGTGGGAACGGTTGAATGGTTAACTATCACAGCTCAGCCCGACATTAAAAGTAAGGCTGATCGCACATTTGCTGAATTACTGTTACAGTGAGCGCCGCAGGCCTTTAGACCATTGCAGAATGATGCTGGTGGGCTCAATTTGTTTTGGTGTAATTACAGGAATCTTACGGGTTGCACAAAATATGCCGATTTAAAAAAAACATTGTCTTTATTTTTAACACAAACACTTCTCCCAGTGATAATGTTAAAAGTAAATTAGCAGTTGCAAATACTATTAGTTTTGGTTGATTGCTTGATGCTTGGACTGTCTCAGAAACCAAAGATTTACGTAGGATTACATAGGGAGAACCAGTGGATGTGGTGTATTTGGATTTCCAGAAGACATTCGATAAGGTGCCACATAAAAGGTTACTGCACAAGATAAGAGCTCATGAGGTTGGGGGTAATATGTTAGCATGAATAGAAGATTGGCTAACTAACAGAAAGCAGAGAGTTGGGATAAATGGGCTATTTTCTGGTTGGCAAACAGTAACTAGTGGGATGCCACAGGGATCAGTGCTGGGGCCTCAACTATTTACAATCTATATTAATGGCTTGGATGAAGGGACTGAGTGTAATGTAGCCAAATTTGCTGATGATGTAAAGATGGACGGGAAAGCAAGTTGTGAGGAGGACACAAAGACAGGCTAAGTGAATGGGTAAAAATTTAGCAGATGGAGTATAATGTGAGAAAGTGTGAGGTTATCCACTTTGGTTAGGAAGAATATAAAAGCAGAATATTATTTAAATGGAGTGAGCTACAGAATGCTGCGGTACAGAGGGACCTGGGGGTCCTTGTACATAAACACAAAAAGTTAGTATGCAGATACAGCAAGTAATCAGGAAAACAAATGGAATGTTGGCCTTTAATGCAAGGGAGATAGAGTATAACAGCAGAGAAGTCCTGCTACAACTGTACAGGGTATTGGTGAGCCACACCTGGAGTACTGCGTACAGTTTTGGTCTCCTTATTTAAGGAGGGATATACTTGCATTGGAGGCAGTTCAGAGAAGGTTCACGAGGTTGATTCCTGAGATGAAGGGGTTGTCTTTAAGGAAAAGTTGAGCAGGTTGGGCCAATATTCATTGGCGTTTAGAAGAATGAGAGGTGATCTTATTGAAACATATAAGATTCTGAGTGGGCTTGACAGGGTAGATGCAGAGAGGATGTTTCCCCTCGTGGGGGAATCTAGAACTAGGGGGCATAGTTTCAGAATAAGGGGTCGTCCATTTAAGATGGAGATGAGGAGAAATTTCTTCTCTCAGAGGGTCGTGAATCTTTGGAATTCTCTGCCCCAGAGAGCTGTGGAGGCTGGGTCATTGAATATATTTAAGGTGGAGATAGACAGATTTTTCAACTCCAGGGGAGTCAAGGGTTATGGGGAACAGGCAGGAAAGTGGAGTTGAGGCCAAGTTCAGATCAGTCATGATCTTATTCATTGGCGGAGCAAGCTCGAGGGACTAAATGGTCTACTCCTGCTCCTATTTCTTATGTTCTTATAAGATATACAACACAGAAACAGGCCATTCGGCCCAACCAGTCCATGCTGGCGTTTATGCTCCAATCGATCTTCCTCCCATCTTTCCTCATCTAACTTTATCAGCATAACCCTCTATTCCCTTCTCCCCCATATACTTGTCTAGCCTCCCCTTAAATGCATCGATACTATTCGCCTCAACCACTCCCTGTGGCAGCGAGTTCCACATTCTCACCACTCTCTGGGTAAAGGAGTTTCTTCTGAATTCCCCATTGGATTTCTGGGTGACTATCTTATATTGATGGCCTCTAGTTATGCTCTTCCCCACAAGTGGAAACATTCTCTCTGTATCCACTCGATCAAAACCTTTCATCATTTTAAAGACCTCTATTAGGTCACCCCTCAGCCTTCTCTTTTCAAGATAAAAGAGACCCAGTCTGTTCATCCTTACCTGATATGTATACCCTCGCATTTCTGGTATTATCCTTGTAAAGCTATTTTGCACCTTTTCCAGTGGCTCTGTATCCTTTTTATAATATGGAGACCAGAACTGTACCTCTTCAAAAAATTCAATAAGTTTCTTTGGCTATTACCATTCTAAAGAATAAACCTTTAACCTTGAGTATATTCATTTTGAATGAATGCAAGCTAACATTATGGTCGCAATGCTAATAATACTTCCATTTGTGAGCAAGGCGCTAATGCTAGCAATAACACGCTTCTCTTTTGTAGTGTTTCCTTTACCATTTATTTTATCCATCAAGGACCCATTTGAAAATACATGCCTGACACTCACTGGTTGGCCCACAGCCAATGACAATGCAGGAAGTAACGTGGGCACGTTATAGGAATCTGTTTGGCATGGATCTGATGTCCAAAATAGAAACTTAGAAACATAGAAAATAGGTGCAGGAGCAGGCCATTCGGCCCTTCGAGCCTGCACCGCCATTCAATATGATCATGGCTGATCATGTAACTTCAGTACCCCACTCCCGCCTTCTCTTCATACCCCCTGATCCCTTTAGCCGTAAGGGTCACATGTAACTTCCTCTTGAATATATCCAGCAAACTGAACTCAACAACTTTCTGTGGTAGAGAATTCCACTGGTTCACCAGTCTCTGGGTGAAAAAGTTTCTCCTCATCTCGGTCCTAAATGGCTTACCCCTTATCCTTAGATAAGTACATTGTAAAGTCCTGTCCCTGCAGTACAGATTCACACGAGGCACAAACTGATGTCAAGGCCACTCAGGACCCGCACCTTTATTGCACAGCTCTCGAACGCCTCACTTGCCTGAGACCTGTCCTTGTATACCTGTCTGGGACAGGTATCCAGTGTCTCCTGCAAGTGCACCCCTGGTGGTAAGGTAAGCTTGTGGTTACAGGTATAACACGGTAAGATACAGTTATGTACAGTAGTGTGAGATACATGGCATACATAAAGACATAGGGTTGAAATTGATGAAGGCCCCTGCCCGCCCAAGTGTGGCCCAAAGGACGCCGATGGGCGCCGAGACCCCAGATGGTACTTTGGGCGGGGTTTTCATCAACAAGGTCCCTCGAAGGTCGGCGGGCGGCAAATGAGGGACATACACCGCCAATCTGGGCGGCAGCGGGGCGGGAGCTCTCATTCTCGGCGGCGGAGGCGCTTGCCGCTCAAGTGCCGCCGAGGATGGAGTCGGGCCCCACGGAGGGTCGAAGAGCTGAAAATAAAAAGCATCGGGGGGAAAAAAAACATCAGAACACCTTCAGGGGACCCCATCGAGGTCAGTCCCTGGGAAGAAAAAAATGATTTACTCACCTTTATTTTCCCCTATTCCTACCTACCATCAGGGACAGACCGGCCTCCAGCCAGCGGTCCAGCCCACCTTCTGCTGCCAACTCCCGCCCACACCAATTTGGCAACTCGGCGGACGGGAGCTCAGTTGCGCTGACGTCAGCGGGCGCTTCCTGGTGGCTCTCCCCGCCCCCTGCTCCCCCCCCCCCCCCCCCCAGCTCCACAGCAGATCGAAACTGGCACTGGGCGGCCCTGAGGAGGAATGTCAGTGGCAGTGGGCGGTGAGTCCATCAATTTCGGGCCCATCAGAATTAGGAGCAGTAGTTGGCCACACGGCCCCACGAGCCTGCTCCGCCATTCACTGAGATCATGGCTGATCTTCAACCTCAACTCCACTTTCCTGCGCTATTCCCACATCCCTTGATAGCTTTAATATCCAACAATCTATCGATCTCTCGAAAATAGATGGATTAAAGCTGAAGATTAAACATCTATTTCTAAGCATTTGAAGTTATTTATATAGGATAATTTGATTACATTTGTGGTTTATCTCGCGGTTATTGATTCTGGATTGATTTTTTTTTTGACAGCTGCAGACATTAAATCAAACCTGAATTTGCGGTCGGAGTATGATTCCGACCCGCGACAGATCTGAAGACACACTTCCTGGCTCCAAAGCTGCGGAGAGTTCGGGCCCTAGGCCTGGGCCTGTAGGCGTGCACCTACATGTGTCAGCCGTGGCCCAGTGGGCAGCACCCTCGCCACTGAGTCAGAAGGTTGTGGGTCTTACCACACCAGGGACTTGAGCACAAAAATCCAAGCTGCACTGTCGGCGGGGTAGTGCTGAGGGAGCGCTGCACTGTCGGAGGGGCAGTACTGAGGGAGTGCTGCACTGTCGGAGGGGCAGTACTGAGGGAGCGCTGCACTGTCGGAGGGGCAGTACTGAGGGAGCGCTGCACTGTCGGAGGGGCAGTACTGAGGGAGTGCTGCACTGTCGGAGGGGCAGTACTGAGGGAGCGTCGCACTGTCGGAGGGGCAGTGCTGAGGGAGCGCCGCAGTGTCGGAGGGGCCGTACTGAGGGAGTGCTGCACTGTCGCAGGGGCAGTACTGAGGGAGCGCCGCACTATCGAAGGGGTAGTGCTGAGGGAGTGCTGCACTGTCAGAGGGGCTTCACTGAGGGAGCGCTGCATTGTCGGAGAGGCAGTACTGAGGGAGCGCCGCACTGTCGGAGGGGTAGTGCTGAGGGAGTGCTGCACTGCCAGAGGGGCAGTACTGAGGGAGTGCCGCACTGTCGGTGGCGCAGTACTGAGGGAGGGGCAGTGGTGAGGGAGCGCCGCACTGTCGGAGGGGCAATACTGAGGGAGCACTGCACTGTCGGAGGTGCCGTCTTTCGGCTGTGATGTTAAACCGAGGCCCCGTCTGCTCTCTCAGGTGAATGTAAAAGATCCCGAGGCACTATCACGCTTTGGTGCCAAGGGAACCCTTCCTATTTTAAAGAGTTGCAGAGTCTCCTTGCTGTTAACAAGTGCGGGAGATGATAAAATGCGATTGTTTGATGAGTTTGCGTCTGACAGGTCTCAATTCGGACGCGAGAACTGACATCCGCAGGGAATCTCCAGGGAAGTACGCAGTGGGGCACTGTCCAAGCGAAATGCCACTGTACACGTTTAGCTTTCAGCATTTACAGCAGGAATGCTACCAGAGTGACATTTCCTGGAGTTGCTCCACTTATGCTGCTTGTAGATATAAACAACAGCAGACAAATGTATAGGTGTACAAACACATCTTGTGGATGGTGCATTTTGTTGTGTGTGCGCGATGACATCAAGCTGAATTTCATGTTGCTCGGTATAATTCATGGGGCCAGACTGTCCCTAAAGGCCCTCAACGCCCGACTGCCCACTGAGAAGCAACGCGAACGTTCGGTGAGTGACGTGGCGAGAATTTCCATTTTTATGTTTAAAGTAATTAAAACTAATCGCCCGGCAAGAAAATGGGCGTTGCACACTCATTGGCGGTGGCCTCTCGGCAGGTAAGTGGAACGTTAGTAACATGGGCGGTCGTTACCAGAAGGGACGGTAAGCAGTAAAATCTAGTCCGAGGCTGTGTTTGGGCCTAGGGAGGGGGGAAATCTTTCAAATTAAAATGTCAATAAAAAAATAAATAACACATACAAACCATTCCCAATTCTAAACCTAATCGCCGTTTCAAAATTATAAAAAAATAATTCAAGAATCTTTAACTGACCTTTCTTTGCAGGGACCGCCCTCACCGCCCGGTTTAAGCAGTGTTTACTGGGCGGGTCTCTCGGCGATCTGGGCGCCGGCGGTTGAGGCCAAACTTACGCCCTGGCGGGTTTTCTCGCTGCTGCACGCGGGTGGTTTGGTCCCGACGGGCGACTTCAGATGTGGGCGATACCGAGGAAAAAAACTTAAGTGGAAGCTTTGGCCATGGGGGCGGAAAAACAGCCGTACCGCCGAGAAAATCGCCGACAATGAAGCCGAAAGTCTGGCCCATTAGAACTCACCTGCCGGAAATTCACGGTTCCCGTGCTGGCGTACGCTCCTGCAACATCAAAAGCCTTCAGAAGGGCCCCGCAACTCCCGGGTTGCCTCGCAGGCGCAGAAACCTGCAATCTGTCGAGGTACACCCTGACAGCTCATCCCAGCCGATGAGAAATTCTCTTCCGCTGGTGCAGAGTTTGCCCAGTAATTGCCCACGAACACCTTATGCCTGGTAAAAGCAGGCGTAGAGCCTGCTTTCACCAGTGTAAGGGTTAATATGAATCTTAAATTCAAAATGATGCGCAAACAATTAAAATTAGTTCATGCAAAATATTGGCATGATTAAAATGTGTAAAAGTATTTTTCTTATTGCATTTTGATTGTATTTGGTGTAATGAAGGGGATTTTTAATTAAATTTGAAGAATCAGAACATTTATTTTTATTGCAGTTCTCTGAATTGTTGAATTATTTGGGGATTCCATTCGTAAATGGAATCCTCCTTTCTCATTGGAGGACCTGGCCCATGTGATCCCAGGGACTCCACTGAACCGCCTGCATCCCTGGGTCTTTAAAGAAAGAATGGGGGACTTGCATTTATAAACCACCTTTCACAACCACCAGACGTCTCAAAGCGCTTTACAGCAAATTAAGTACTTTTTGGAGTGTAGTCACGGCTATAATGTGGGAAACGCGGCAGCCAATGTGCGCACAGCAAGCTCCCACAAACAGCAATGTGATAACGACCAGATAATCTGCTTTAGTGATGTTGATTGCGGGATAAATATCGGCCCCAGGACACCGGGGATAACTCCCCTGCTCTTCTTCAAAATAGTGCCCTGGGATCTTTTACGTCCACCTGAGAGGGCAGACGGGGCATCGTTTAGCGTCTCATGCAAAAGACGGCACCTCCGACAGTGTAGCGCTCCCTCAGCACTGCACTGGGAGTGTCAGCCTAGATTTATGTGCTCAAGTCTCTAGAGTGAGGCTTGAACCCACAACCTTCTGACGCAAAGGCAAGTGTTCTACCCACTGAGCCACGGCTGACAGAGAGGGATAAAGGGGGCAGAGACCTGTTATGTTGGGTTACTTCCCCCTTTTGACTTGAAGCTCACTTCTGAAGCATGGATGAAGTGCTGTAGAATAGAAATTGCTGACTTGCCACAGGTGCGATGGATGCAGCGCTCAGTCAGTAGTGGTAAATAACATGTGCTTACTGTCATGTATATCACACTGTTGTATATAACTGTATCTTACCATGCTATACATGACTGTAACGAGATATGACCTGTAACCACAAGCATACTTTACCACCAGGGGTGCACTTGCAGGAGACACTGCATACCTGTTCCACACAGGTATATAAAGGCAGGTCTCAGGCAAGTGTGGCACTCGAGAGCTGTGAAATAAAGGTGCATGTCCAGAGTGACCTTGACTTCAGCATGTGCCTCGTGTAAGTCTGTACTGCAGGGTCAGGACTTTACACTTACTATACAGTATAAATGCACACGAGGCCCATACTTGAGAGAAGTTACTAGTTACTTTTATTACCAAGACCTGAAGAGGTAGACGGTGGGTGGAGCTTCTCCTTTTATACCAGAAAGTCCAGGTTAGGAGTGTCTCCCACAAGTTCGCCCTCTGTGGTCAATGTTCTCACGGTGTACATCTTAGGTCAGCTTATACATGGGTTACAATGATAGTTGAATACATAACATCGCCTCCTCTCCCCTCCCCCAAAGTCTTATTGGGATCACAGGTTGAGTCTCTCTGGTGGTTTACGCTCCCTTGTAGAGCGCCTGAGTTGGGGCTCCGGTTGTTGGCCGCTGGCCTGAGTGTCTGCTGTTTGCGGTGCCTCAGGCCTGTCCGGACTGCCCACAGTGACTGGGCTCTCCTCCACTTGGTTCCGGTGTTCGGTCACCTGTGGTGGAGTAAACTCTACGTCGTGTTCTTCCTCTGCTTCTTTTATGGGGTTGCTGAACCTCCTTTTTGTTTGATCCACGTGTTTGCGGCAGATTTGTCCATTGGTAAGTTTAACGACCAAAATCCTATTCCTCTCTTTGGCAATCACAGTGCCTGCAAGCCATTTGGGCCCTGCAGCGTAGTTGAGGACAAAAACAGGGTCATTGACATCAATACATCACACTCTCGCATTCCTGTCATGCTAGTCACATTGTGACTGGCTCCCGCTCTCAACAATTTCTTTCATAGTCGGGTGTATAAGGGATAACCTGGTTTTGAGCATCCTTTTCATTAGCAGCTCTGCGGTTGGAACCCCTGTGAGCGAGTGTGGTCGTGATCTATTGGCCAACAGGAGGCGTGATAAGCGGCTTTGTAGGGAACCCCCCTTGGATTCTGAGCATCCCTGTTTGATTATCTGCACTGCTCGTTCTGCCTGGCCGTTTGAGGCCGGCTTGAACGGTGCCGTTCTAACATGGTTAATTCCATTGCCTGCCAGGAAGTCCTGGAATTCAGTGCTTGTGAAGCACGGGCCATTGTCGCTGACCAAGACGTCCGGTAGACTATGGGCGGCGAACATTGCCCGTAGACTTTCTACCGTGGCAGAGGATGTGCTTGAATTTAATCCATTTGGAGTAGGCGTCTACTACAACCAAAAACATTTTTCCCATGAAAGGACCTGCGTCGTCCACATGGATGCATGACCATGGTTTGGCGGGCCAGGACCAGGAGCTAAGGGGGGCTTCCCTGGGTGTGTTGCCCAGCTGAGCACACGTGTTGCACCTGCGAACACAAAGTTCCAGGTCTGCATCTATCCCTGGCCACCAAATGTGTGACCTGGCAATTGCCTTCATCATGACAATGCCCGGGTGCTCATTGTGAAGTTCTCCGATAAACACCTCTCTGCCCTTCTGGGGCATGACTCATCGGTTTTCCCACAGTAAGCAATCGGCCTGAATCGAGAGTTCATCCTTGCACCTATGAAATGGTTTAAACTCCTCAGGCCATGCCCCATATGTGGCTGCCCAGTCCCCATTCAGGACATATTTCTTAACTAAAGACAGTAGCGGGTCATTATTTGTCCAGACTTTAATCTGACGGGTTGTCACAGGTGAGCCTTCACTTTCGAAAGCTTCATCAACCATGACCATCTCAGCATCCTGCTCAGCTGCCCCCTCAGTGGTGGCTAGTGGGAGCCTGCTGAGTGCATCGGCACAGTTTTCAGTGCCCGGTCTGTGCCGAATTGTGTAGTCATAGGCAGCTAACGTAAGTGCCCACCTCTGTATGTGGGCCGATGCATTCGCATTTATGGCCTTGTTGTCGGCCAAAAGGGACGTTAGGGGTTTGTGATCTGTCTCCTGCTCAAATTTCCTGCCAAACAGGTACTGGTGCATTTTTTTTACTGCATATACACATGCTAGCGCTTCCTTTTTTACCATCCTGTAGCCCCTTTCTGCCTGGGACAGACTTCTGGAGGCATAAGCTCTTTAACAATGTTGACTCCCTGGTCATTTGCCACATTTGAGCCAAGATTTTTGCCATAAATCTTTCTGGTCTCTTCCTCCCCTGAGATAATTGTCTGGGCTATCAGAGCCGCCGCTTCCAAGGCCAAGTCTTTGGTCTCAATCAGTTTCCTGAAAACCCCAGCGTGCCCGATGCCCTCAATAAAAAAGTCTCACAGCATCTCCACTCTGCATGCATCTGGGAACTTACATAGGTTCGCCAGTCGCTGGAGGTCTGCAACGAAGTCAGGAACGCTTTGCCCTTCTCGCCGCCGGTGCGTGTAAAACCGGTGTCTCACCATGTGCATGCTGCTCGCCGGTTTAAAGTGTTCCCCGATCAACTTACTGAGCTCTTCGAACGTCTTGTCTGCCAGCTTCTCTGGCGCTAGAAGGTCCTTCATCAGGGAGCACGTTCTGGATCCACAAACGGTCAGGAGATGAGCCCTGCGTTTGTCGGCTGAATCCTGTCCTAACCATTCCTTAGTGACAAAACTTTGCTGTAGTCTCTCAATAAAGTTGTCCCAATCATCACCAACACAGTATCTCTTTTCTGTGCTGCTAGTGGCCATGCTCACGTGGTTTAAATCCCAGTTTCTCTCGTCGCCAATAATATGTCCTTTCTATACAATATAAATGCACACGAGGCCCATACTTGAGAGAAGGTCACTCTGTGACCAGTTACCTTTATTACCAAGACCTCAAGAGGCAGACGGTGGGTGGAGCTTCCCCTTTTATACCGGAAAGTCCAGGTTAGGAGTGTCTCCCACAAGTTCGCCCCCTGTGGTCAGTGTTCTCAAGGTGTACAACTTCGGTCAGCTTATACATGGGTCACAATGACAGTTGAATACATGACAGTAAATGTACTTCACACATGAATATTTACTTAGGGGAAAGTCACTGCCATTCTGCAGCCAAGGAAGTCGGTAGCTCACTCCAGTGCCGCACTGAGGGAGTACTGCACTGTCGAAGGTGCCGCTCTTCAGATGAGAAGTTAAATCGAGGCCCCATCTGCTCTTTCAGATGGATGGAAACGATCCCGTGGCACTATTTCGAAGAAGAGCAGTGGAGTTATCCTCGGCATCATATTAGCCATGTCCGTATTGAATGGCGGAGCAGGCTCGAGGGACTGTATGGCCTACTCCTGCTCCTATTTCTTATGTTCTTATATCTGCGGCATAATTAAGGCCGCCTATTTCCACCTCCATAACATTGCCCGTCTCCGCCCGTGCCTCAGCTCTTCTGCTGCTGAAACCCTCATCCATGCCTTTGTTACCGATAGACTTGACTATTCCAAAACGCTCCTGGCTGGCCTCCCACAGTCTACACTACGTAAATGTGAAGAGATCCAAAACTCGGCTCCCCGTGTCCTAAGTCCCGCTCACCCATCACCCACTGTGCTCGTTGACCTACATTGGCTCTCAGTTAAGCAACGCCTCGATTTCAAAATTCTTGTCCTTGTTTTCAAATGCCTCCATGGCCCTGCCCCCTCCCTATCTATGTAATGTCCTCCAGCCTCACAACCCCATGAGATGTCTGCGCTCCTCAAATTGTGCCCTCCTGTGCATCCCTGATTATAATCGCTCCACCATCGGTGGCCGTGCCTTCAGCTGCCTGGGCCCCAAGCTCTGGAACTCCCTCCCTAAACCTCTCCGCCTCTCTACCTCTCTTTCCTCCTTCAATATGCTCCTTAAAACCTACCTCTTTGACTAAGCTTTTGGTCACCTGCACCAATTTCTTCCTATGTAGCTCGGTGTCAAATATATCTGTTTTTTCCTATAACAACTGCTGTGAAGCACCTTGGGACATTTTACTTTGTTAACGACGCTATATAACTCAAAGTTTTTGTTGTTGCTGTTGTGTCCTGGGTCCAATATTTATCCCTCAATCACTAAAAACAGGTTATCTGGTCATTATCACGTTGCTGTTTGTGGGAGCTTGCTGTGTGCAAATTGGTTGATCGCGTTTCCTACATCACAACAGTGACTACACTTCAAAAATACTTCATTGGCTGCAAAGCACTGAGGTCGTGAAAGGCGCTATATAATTGCATCTTCACACCATTGCAGTGATTTCAGTGTCGAGTCTATCGGTGAGGACTGTTACACGGAGCCCTCCGACGAATCTCCGACAGCAACTTCCGGATTTCTGCGTTAAGCTGCGCAAATGCGGAGACGGGAAGTTGCCGCCCGATATAATCCAGAATGACAGCGAGCGCTGCTAGCTCCGCCGTTATTCCCATCAACAAAACCCGGGCCTTAATAATAAAACATTGGCTGACATGTTTGTGCAATTGCTCAATGGCTGACACCCATTGTGTTGGGAAGTCTCTGATCCCAGTCGCTCAGAAGGGATGATATGGCAGGAACTTCCTTCTTGCTGTGGACAGAAGGTGATGTCAATGGAAACTAAACCTCGGGCAGATTGTAGAACGGGTGGCTGATTAACTACGGCCTGTTTTCCATCTGGTGGTAAAAAAAATGAAAATTCACCTCCTTGATACCTCAAGTTAAGTCAAGGACTATAGTATTCATAGTTCTCAGATAAGCAACGCCTCGAATTTAAAATTCTCATCCTTGTTTTCAAATCCATCCATGGCCTCGTCCCCTCCTTTGGCTGGAAAGCGCCCTGAGATGTCCGCTGGTCGTGAAAGGCGCTATATAAAGCCAAGTCTGTCTTTCTTTCTATCCAGTAAGCTCCTTCAGTCTAATAATTACCCAAGACCTTGACACTCTGCCTATTTTGGCCTTTTGAACATCCCCGATTTTAAAGGCTCCACCCTTGGTGGCTGTGCCTTCTGTTGCCAGGATCCTAAGCTCTGGAACTCACTCCCTAAACTTCTCCGCCTCTCTTTCCTCCTTCAAGACGCTCCTTAAAACTTATTTCTTTGACCAGGCTTTTGGTCACCTGCACTAATGTCTACTTATGCTGCTCGGTGTCGAATTATTTATCTCATAATACTCCTGTGCAGTGCCTTGGGACATTTCACTACGTTAAAGGCGCTATATAAATACAAGTTGCTCTTGTACATGAACAATGATGCAACATTAGCAACGGCCTATGGAAATCAAAGGCACAATTGGTTGCATCTTGATTATCAAATCTGCCATATCTATAACGCTTCAGCCACAACATGTGTAAAATTCCTGTCAATTAATCTTTCTGGTCGCGCGTGATCCACCATCATTTTTTCTTACTCCTCTTCCTGTCAGCCGTGGCTCAGTGGGTAGCCCTCACCTCTGAGCCAGAAGGTTATGTTTTGAAGTGCCACTCCAGGGACTTGAGCACAAAATCTAGGCTGATGCTCCCAGTGCAGTGCTGAGGGAATGCCGCACTGTCGGAGGGGCATGATTGAGGGAGTGCCACACCGTCGGAGGTGCAGTACTGAGGGAGCACCGCACTGTCGGAGGGGCAGTGCTGAGGGAGCACCGCACTGTCGGAGGTGCAGTACTGAGGGAGCACCGCACTGTCGGAGGTGCAGTACTGAGGGAGCACTGCACTGTCGGAGGGGCAGTGCTGAGGGAGCGCCGCATTGTCGGAGGGGCAGAGCTGAGGGAGCGCCGCACTGTCGGAAGTGCAGTACTGAGGGAGCACCGCACTGTCGGAGGGGCAGTGCTGAGGGAGCGCCACACTGTCAGAGAGGCAGTGCTGAGGGAGCGCCGCACTGTCGGAGGGGCAGTGCTGAGGGAGCGCCGCACTGTTGGAGGGGCATGATTGAGGGAGTGCCACACTGTCGGAGGTGCAGTACTGAGGGAGCACCGCACTGTCGGAGGGGCAGTGCTGAGGGAGCACCGCACTGTCGGAGGTGCAGTACTGAGGGAGCACCGCACTGTCGGAGGTGCAGTACTGAGGGAGCACTGCACTGTCGGAGGGGCAGTGCTGAGGGAGCGCCGCATTGTCGGAGGGGCAGAGCTGAGGGAGCGCCGCACTGTCGGAAGTGCAGTACTGAGGGAGCACCGCACTGTCGGAGGGGCAGTGCTGAGGGAGCGCCACACTGTCGGAGGGGCAGTGCTGAGGGAGCGCCGCACTGTCGGAGGGGCAGTGCTGAGGGAGCGCCGCACTGTTGGAGGGGCAGTACTGAGGGAGCGCTGCACTGTCAGAGGGGCAGTGCTGAGGGAGCGCCGCACTGTCGGAGGGGCAGTACTGAGGGAGTGCTGCACTTGTCAGAGGGGCAGTACTGAGAGAGTGCTGCACTGTCGGAGGGGCAGTGCTGAGGGAGCGCCGCACTGTCGGAGGGGCAGTACTGAGGGAGTGCTGCACTTGTCAGAGGGGCAGTACTGAGGGAGTGCTGCACTGTCGGAGGGGCAGTACTGAGGGAGCACCGCACTGTCGGAGGGGCAGTACTGAGGGAGCGCCGCACTGTCGGAGGGGGATTACTGAGGGAGTGCCGCACTGTCAGAGGGGCAGTACTGAGGGAGCGCCGCACTGTCGGAGGTACCGTCTATCAGGTGAGACGTTAAACCTAGGCCCTGTCTGCTCTCTCAGGTGGACATAAAAGATTCCACGGCAATATTTGGAAGAAGAGCAGGGGAGTTATCTCCGCTGTCCTGGCCAATATTTATCCCTCAATCAACAGAACCAAAATGATCAGTTTTGTCTTACAACACTGCAGTGAAGCACCTTGGGACATTTTACTATGTTAAAGGCGCTATATAAATACAAGTTGTTGTTGCTTTTTTTGCCTGTGCGCAAATTGGCTGCCGCGTTTCCTACATTGCAACAGTGACCGCACTTGAAAAGTACTTCATTGGCTGTAAAGCACTTTGAGACGCCCAATGGTCGTGAAAGGCGCCATAAAAATGCAGGTCCTTCTTTCCTCTTTGTCCTCTGCCGACATTTCAGGCTGACCTTCTGGCTGACTGGATTTCCCCTTGCTGGTGAGCAATATCGAGCAGCCTGTATCAGGTCCCCCTCCAGTTGTCGATACCTTGTGAAGGCTGCACCGCTTGGTGTGGTCTCTCCCCCTTGAGCCCAGCGCGCCCAGACGTAAGGAAGCTGCACTTCAACGGCTCAATTGTACCCTCCGTCAGAATTTGAGTGGCGGCATCGGCCTCATTGTATCTGCTTTCTGCTTCTGTTCAGCCCTCTCCGAATAGCGTTATTAGCTGGGGGGTGGTGGAGAGGGGGGCTCCGCTGTGCGGTTCGGTTTTAATCCCCTACCAGCCAGCCACCCAGTCTGCCTGCTCTTTGCACAGTGTGGTGGCACACTGGGTCATCACAAAATGCAGACATTGTGGCTGTTGTCATGGTATCGCGCACCAACTCGAATTATTCTGTTCTCCGGCCCAACACCATCTGCATATTGATGGCCTGTAAGCCGTTCCTATTTAGATATGCTGTGGGGTTGTCACGAGGGGCCCCAAATGACTACTTATGTGCATTGTTTCAAAAGCCTGTCACCCAATAGGCATAGGCAGTCCCTCGGAATCGAGGAAGACTTGCTTCCACTCTAAAAACGAGTCCAATGCAAGAACCACAGTCCCTGCCACAGGCGGCACAGACAGTCGTTGAGGGAAGGGGAGGGTGGGGCTGGTTTGCCGCACGCTCCTTCCGCTGCCTGCGCTTGGTTTCTGCATGCTCTCTCGGTGACGAGTGCTTTACTCTCTCTCATGCCGTTGCCTCCGTTTCCAGGCCTTGTTTTCAAACCCCTCCATTGGCCTCGCCCCCTTCCTATCTCTGTAATCTCCTCCAGCCCCCACAACTCTCCTCAATCTCTGCGCTCCTCTAATTCTGCCCTCTTGAACACCCCTGATTTTAGTGACTGCACCATTGGAGGCCATGCCTTCTGTTGCTAGGCGCCGAAAGCTCTGGAACTCCCTCCCTGAACCTCTCTGCCATCTCTTTCCTCCTTAAAAACCTACCAAGATTTTGGTCACCTGCCCTAATTATCTCCTTATGTGGCTCGGTGTCATATGTTGTCTGATAACGCATCTGCGAAGTGACTTGGGACGTTTTACTACATTAAGGGCGCTATATAAATGCAAGTTGTTGTTGTTGTTTGAAGGAGCCAATTGGACGGAGGGCTGGAGTGGTGGCTGGCAGTATAACAACTTAAGAAATAGGAGCAGGAGTAGGCCATACGGCCCCTCGAGCCTGCTCCGCCATTTAATACGATCATGGCTGATCTGATCATGGACTCAGCTCCACTTCCCCACCTGTTCCCCATAACCCCTTATCCCCTTATCGTTTAAGAAACTGTCTATCTCTGTCTTAAATATATTCAATGTCCCAGCTTCCACAGCTCTCTGAGGCAGCGAATTCCACAGATTTACAGCCCTCTGAGAGAAGAAATTCTACCTCATCTCAGTTTTAAATGGGTGGCCCCTTATTCTAAGATCATGCCCTCTAATTCTAGTATCCCCCATCAGTGCAAACATCCTCTCTGCATCCACCTCTCATAATCTTATATGCTTCGATAAGATCACCTCTCATTCTTCTGAATTCCAATGAGTAGAGGCCCAACCTACTCAACCTTTCCTCATAAGTCAACCCCCTCATCCCCGGAATCAACCGAGTGAAACTTCTCTGAACTGCCTCCAAAGCAAGCATATCCTTTCGTAAATATGGAAACCAAAACTGCACGCAGTATTCCAGGTAAGTATATTCTTTTTGCACTTATCCTTTATATGGCGATCTCCAACAGTCCCAACTGATTGGATCGCATGTTGACCTTGTAATCCTGGATGTTCAGTGTAAATCAATTTACAGTTTGGGTCTGAAAACAGGCGGTACCCTTCTTATTGGCATATTCCAGAGACTAATGTCTGTTTTAGGCGGTCGCCAAGGGTGCCCCCACAACACCTGATCCAATATGGTGCCACTTCAGTTTCCAATACTATTTGAGTATTGGAAGATGGCCTCATGAATTGGAATTCTTTACACCAGTTTACCACCCAGATCCAATTTTTTTTTGAACAACGTATTTATTCAGTCTTCTTCTTCTTCATTACCAACATCATAGGCAGCCCCTCGGAATCGAGGAAGACTTGCTTGCACTCTTAAAATGAATTCTTAGTTGGCTGAACAGTCCAATACGAGAACCACAGGTGGGACAGACAGTCGTTGAGGAAAGGGTGGGTGGGGAGTCTGGTTTGCCGCATGCTCCTTCCGCTGCCTGCGCTTGATTTCTGCATGCTCTCGGCGATGAGGCTCGAGGTGGTCAGCGCCCTCCCGGATGCACTTCCTTCACTTAGGGCGGTCTTTGGCCAGGGACTCCCAGGTGTTAGGAAGTCGAGGATGACTTGCTTCCACACTCTGAGTTCTCAGGTGACTGGTGAGACCAATGTGGGACCTACAGTCTCTGTCACAGGTGGGGCAGACGGTGGTTGGAGGGACAGGTGGGTGGGGGTGCTTGGGTTGTCGTGTGCTCCTTCCGCTGTTTGTACTTGGCTTCCGCGTGCTGCCGCCGAAGAGACTCGAGGTGTTCGGCGCCTTCCCGGATGCTCCCCCTCCACTTTGAGCGGACTTGGGCCCGGGATTCCCAGGTGTCGGTGGGAATGTTGCACTTTTTTCAAGGAGGCTTTGAGGGTGTCCTTGAAGCGTTTTCTCTGTCCTCTTGGGCCTCACTTGCTGTGTCAGAGCTCGGAGTAGAGCGCTTGTTTCGGGAGCCTAGTATCGGGCATGTGGACAACGTGGCCCGTCCATCGGAGCTGATCGAGCGTGGTCAATGCCTGGGGTCAACAGCCCCAGCATCGAGGCATTGACCATGTCAATTTATTCAGTATTGTCAGCTTTATCTCATCTCAATAGTCTGTCGACCTCTATCTTGAATATACTCAAGGGTTCAATGGAATGTTGGCCTTCATTGCGAAAGGGATGGAGTACAAAAGCAGGGAGGTGTTGCTGCAACTGTATAAGGTATTGGTAAGGCCGCACCTGGAGTACTGCGTGCAGTTTTGGTCACCTTACTTAAGGAAGGATATACTAGCTTTGGAGGGGGTACAGAGACGATTCACTAGGCTGATTCGAGAAATGAGGGGGTTACCTTATGATGATAGATTGAGTAGACTGGGTCTTTACTCCTTGGAGTTCAGAAGGATGAGGGGTGATCTTATAGAAACATTTAAAATCATGAAAGGGATAGACAAGATAGAGGCAGAGAGGTTGTTTCCATTGGTGGGGGAGACTAGAACTAGGGGGCACAGCCTCAAAATACGGAGGAGCCAATTTAAAACCGAGTTGAGAAGGAATTTCTTCTCCCAGAGGGTTGTGAATCTGTGGAATTCTCTGCCCAAGGAAGCAGTTGAGGCTAGCTCATTGAATGTATTCAAGTCAAAGATAGATAGATTTTTAACCAATAAGGGAATTAAGGGTTACGGGGAGAGGGCGGGTAAGTGGAGCTGAGTCCACGACCAGATCAGCCATGATCTTATTGAATGGCGGAGCAGGCTCGAGGGGCTAGATGGCCTACTCCTGTTCCTAATTCTTATGTTCTTATGTTCTTATGTTCAGCATCCACAGCCCTCTGGGGCAGAGAATTCCAAAGATTCACCATCTTCTGAGTGAAGAAATTCCTCCTCATCTCAGTCCTAAATGGCCGACCCGTTATCCTGAGACTGTGACCCCTGGTTCTAGACTCTCCAGCCCGGGGGAAACATCCTTCCTGCATCTACCCTGTCAATCCCTGTAAGAATTTTGTATGTTTCAATGAGATCACCTCTCATTCTTCTAAACTCTGGAGAATATAGACTGAGTCTACTTAATCTCTACTCATAGGACAATCCCCCCATCCCAGGAATCAGTAGCAGTTGACTGATTGGCTCAGATAGTCTGCCGTCTGCTCTCGAAACTATCTGATTGGTTCTTCCTGGCAACCTTTAAATCTCAATGGAAAAAAGTTTTTTTTTTAACCATGAACGAGGACAAACTGAAACGTGGGTCAACAGGCTAATTGTTAGCTTGTTATTTATGCAATTTGTGAAGCAGGAGCTGAACAGTGGAGGAAAATTAGTGGTTCATTGGTGAATTCCTGAATTTTTTTTCTCAATTTTGGGCACGGTGCACTTTAAATCGCTGAACAATCGAGGTGAATACGCGTGCAACATGTTTGCTGTGGTCTGCGGTGCAGCAAGAGGAATGTGTCTAACGTGCATGCCCGTAGAGATTGGAGATGAATTTTCTCATGTATTTTAGCAAACGCACAAATCTCTGGACATCGAAACCTGCGCCCAAATGAAAAAAAGGACAAACTGGACTCTCACCAATTTGATCCCAACCTTTTGACAGTGGATCAGAACCTAGATGTATTATTGAGCAAGATACTCACAAGACGTAACAGGAGGCAGCAAGTGGGAGTGACAGTGTAAAAGGAAGAAAGAAAGACTCGCATTTCTATCGCGCCTTTCACGACCACCGGACGTCTCAAAGTGCTTTACAGCCAATGAAGTACTTTTGAAATGTGGTCACTGTTGTAATGTGGGGAACGCGACAGCCAACTTGCGCACAGCAAGCTCCCACAAACAGCCATGTGACAACGACCCAGATCGTCTGGTTTTTTTTGTTATGTTGATTGAGGGATAAATATTGGCCCCAGGACTCTGGGGATAACTCCCCCTGCTCTTCTTCGAAATCTTTTTCAGTGGATCTTTTACATCCACCTGAGAGAGCAGACAGGGCCTCGGATTAACGTCTCATCTGAGACTGTGTAAGACTGGATGCTTTCTCCCGCATTACTACTTACGCCCTCACCCCTGCTCGCTGCATGCTTAAAATTATCCCTGGCCCCGGAAGGATTTAATTGGCTGCCCCTCGGTAAGCTTACCTCGCGGTTCATTCAGTGGAATGATGACAGTGTCGAGGAGAGCTGGCACGGAATAGAATGCCTGAGAAGCAGCTAAATTACAATACCTTCCATGCCAATAGACGCATGCTTTATATATAGCTGTCGACCTCGGTTACCATTACTGCTGACAGCTGAGACAAAGCTTACGCTTCACTCTTCTCTCAAATGCGACTGTCGTCATTCAAAGAGCCTAAAAAATGGCCAAGAGTCACCGGCCCGGATTTGGCGGTGGCAATGACGGTGAAACCTTCAGCGTTTGCCCTCAATACCGCTCTGAGGCTGCCGGCAAATTCAGGATTCAGCGCGTGCGCAGATCATGGCGGAAATCCAGAAGTTGCGGTCAGTCATCCCTTGCCTTGCCGCAAGTTGCACTGTCGTGATACCCGCCCTCCTGTGTGGCTCAGAGTGGTGGACCATGTACAGCAGACACCTCAAGTCGCTGGAGATATATCACCAATGATGTCTCCGCAAGATCCTGCAAATCCCCTGGGAGGACAGACGCACCAACATCAGTGTCCTTGACCAGGCCAACATCCCCAGCATCGAAGCACTGACCACACTCGATCAGCTCCGCTGGGCGGGCCACATTGTCCGCATGCCAGACATGAGACTCCCAAAGCAAGCGCTCTACTCTGAACTCCTTCACGGCAAATGAGCCAAAGGTGGGCAGAGGAAACGTTACAAGGACACCCTCAAAGCCTCCCTGATAAAGTGCAACATCCCCACCGACACCTGGGAGTCCCTGGCCAAAGACCGCCCTAAGTGGAGGAAGTGCATCCGGGAGGGCGCTGAGCACCTCGAGCCTCATCGCCGAGAGCATGCAGAAATCAAGCGCAGGCAGCGGAAGGAGCGTGCGGCAAACCAGTCCCACCCTCCCTTTCCCTCAACGACTAACTGTCCCAGCTGTGACAGAGACTGTAATTCCCATATTGGACTGTTCAGTCACCTAAGGACTCATTTTTAGAGTGGAAGCAAGTCTTCCTCGATTCCGAGGGACTGCCTATGATGATATGATGATGATGTAACTCTCCCCAGAGCTGACAATCAGTTGGAATCACACTGAAGGACAAATACTTGCCATGTTATACTGGAATATCACTGTTAAATTCCCCCACCGCTCTGCCCAAAGAAGTTAAGCCTTGTTGAAAGAGGTGTACCCGACATTTTTAATTCTGTATTAACTGCTGAACAACCATTCTTGTCCTGAAAAATTAATTTTATATTTGTGGAATGTTAACTATTTCCATTAATAGGATTAAGAACTAAACAATTTTTAAAAATAATTATTAAAAAAAGTTTATTTGTGGTATTTCAGCTGCTACCGTGATCCTATGTATCTGCCCCATTCTTTATTTCACTCTCTGTAAAATTAATTTAAAAAAAGTAAATTAGTGTCTGTTCTTTTTATTTCCTGGTTTACTATCTGTGAGAATTCTTCGATGTGATTGGTTGCTTAACCAGCTTGGCGACATCACTGTTGCTAGATGCTTAGGATTCGCTCGATTTGACGCCGGATTGAGAGAAAGGTTGGGAGAGCTGAAATCCACGCCTTTGAGGTCGCTCGGTCTTTGTGGGGCAGCTCTCTTCTAGGTCAACGGCGAGTGCCGTCGTTTCGTCGCGGACCACAAATTCCGGGACAATGGCTCAGAAATTGTGGTCGGAGGCTTGCCCCGGGTGGATGCTCCCGGCCGCAACAATTTTCGAGGAAAGTACCTGGTGGTCCCAGAGACTTCGGCGACTTGTGTTCCTGGGGCTCTAC